>NC_062286.1:29622635-29925665 GCF_902655055.1 Lutra lutra
CACCCAGGCGCCCCCCAAATTAGTAAGATTTTAAATTTTGTGATTTTGTTTGAACACCTGAAAGAGTCCTAAGAATTTTTCAAGAATTCAAATTAAGTCCTTGACTCTCACTTACATTGGGTTTTCAAAGACAATGCAGTGGGACAAAGGTATAGAAGATTATCTCTTTGTCATCCAAAATGAGGTCAAGAATGAAAATCCTCATGAACGAAATCGTCTTAGATTCATTCCTTTAAAAAAATCCAAGAAGAGTATTTCAGCCTTTACATTTCAAATTTTCTTAACAAGTTGATGCAGTGAGAGACCAAGAACATGGGGGAAATGCTCTGGGTCTTGGGGATCCTCATGGAGGGGGTTCACAAGGCTCAGCTCCTACAGCGAGAGAGGACATGCATCAGGAAACAGGTTCAAGAGCCTGCAGTATGCCCCTGTCCTCCCTCTCAGAGAACCAGGCGTCTGTCTTCCCTCTCAGAGAACCAGGACACAGGGTGGGGAAGCCACTGAGTGTGACAGATGTTTGTTCAATTACAATAAAAAAAAAACCTCAAACCCTCAATATTATCGGCTAAAATCCAAAACTAAGTATCTGTGACACTTAGAGGAAAAATTCTGAATTGAATTGAAAAGCAGGGTATTTCCAATGAGACATAAAACACTCTTTCTTTGGACAAAACCTAAACCTGTATACACAAGTCATTTAGGTTTCTTTTGACAAAAAGAGGATCGCGGCATATTTCTGAATTCAAAAAACCGTTTTTTCCCATTATGGACTGACAAAATTTTATATAAAAACTGGAAAAGTGAATGAGAAGGATTTATATTTGCTACAGAAAAGAAACATTCCTTAAAATGTGAAGGGAAGAAATGAGAAGAAAGCTTTAAAAAAAAAAAACAAAAAAAAAAAACTTCTCTGCTCCTGTAGGTAGAGAACAATCCTAATTTGCTGTTATATAATGGACTACCACATAAAGTATTTGAATATTCCACGGGGAATAAATTCCATGCCACTCAGAAAAATGCCCCCTTAGATACTTACAGAAAATAGCTTGAACTTCAATTGCATGTTGTTAACACAATTACTTGCAAAAGATAATGTGTGAAATAGATTTTGTGTTTTTTTACACTCTATAAAATTTTTAAAATGCACTGTTTTCTCTGAATATATTTATAACCACTGAATTATCTTTGCATTAATTTAAGAGCTGCACATTTTTACAACCAAGATTTTTCCAAAAAATAAACATCTTCCTCTAACTTTAGAGTCATACTGTACATTTTCTCTTTTCATATAGTCTTTCTTACGCTAAAAGGTGCTGCCAACGAGGACCAGGAGAGAGCCCTAAGCACAGGCCAAACACATCAAACCCCAGATTCATCTTTTTGACACTTAGGCCCCAAAAGCAACATAGGATCGGCCAAAAAAAATTCCCATTTTTTTTCACTATTCTAATTTTTCTCTTTCTATATTCAAATAGGAAGCCAAGAAAGATCAGTTATGAAGCCACAGAAAATAGACAGTGTATCTCTAGAAATAACAACTTCAGCATTTAAATGCAAATAAACATCAGCATTAGCCATCGGTTTATTGGCAATTGATTCATGAACCGTTTTAAAACCTGCCATCTTTTAAAACTTAGGGGGTCAATAGGAAAGTCAGTCATCTAGAACTCTTAGGGAAAACAAAGGGTAAGGAATTAAATCAAATTATGTATAAATGGGTTACTATCCTATATTTTGTATGATTTATGTAATTTACATTAAATAAATTTGGGATTTAGAAGTAGATAGAATATATGTAGTATTTCATTTATATCCAGACCTAGACTTAGAACTAACAATTTAATTCACAAATACTTATGTAATCAGACTGTATGTTGTGTATTTTGTAAGCACTGATAACACAAATAAGTGTGAGATGCTCCCTCCTTTTAGATGTCCACATGTTAAGGAAACAAATGGCAACATAACTAGGGTTTCAATGTAAAAAGTCCTAACACACTGTACAGAATTCATATTCATGGACATCTATGGGGACAGGCTCCATTCTAGCGGATACTTGTCAACACCCATCCACATACTTAACTCTTACAATGACTCCATGAATGCATTATGCATGTGGGGAACTTAGGCAGATGTGCCGTAAGTAAATTCCTTAAGTTTACACAGCTCAGACGTAGAGTAAGAGTTCAAGCCCACGAACTTGGAATCCACAGCCTAAATGTTTTTTTTTTTTTTAAGATTATATTTATTTATTTGAGATAAAGTGAGAGAGAGCACACACAAGGAGGGGGAGCAGCAGGCTCTCCACTGAGCCGACAGCCCCATGCGGGGCTCGATCCTAGGACACAGAGATCATGACCTGGGCTGAAGGCAGATGCTCACCCAGGGGCCCCCACAGCCTAAATTTTTTCTTTTTAAAGATTTAATTAATTTATTTGACAGAGAGAGAGACAGCGAGAGAAGGAACACAGGGTGGGAAGGAGAGGGAGAAGCAGGCTTCCTGCCAAGCAGGGAGCCTGATGTGGGGCTCGATCCTAAAACCCTGGGATTTTGACTTGAGCTGAAGGCAGATACTGAATGACTGAACCACCCACGCCCCCTCACACCCTAAATTCTTAACCATTTCTGTACCCAATACACACCCTAAATTCTTAACCATTTCTGTACCCAATAACTATGCAGGGTGTGCCTGAAAGAATTAAGTCTTCAAAAAATAGGAAAGACTGCACAAAAGTACACAATACATTCAATTTGGAGTCATCTTATCGTACCTACTTCCTGATATTCCAGGATGAGTTACAGACCTCCTCTTTACCTTTTCATTCATGCACTGTTTATTTTGCCCTAATTATTCTCAACACCATACAGCTGTGAACAAGACCGATCGAGAGGTCTCATCAACCTCAGCATCCAGGAGTGGGGTCTGACAAAAAACTACAAGAGAAAGAAGCAGAAAAAGGTGGCTAAAAGGGAGCAAAGGAGGGAACAGGAAGTGTTAGAGGGTGAATGTGAGAAAGGGTGGCCAGAAAGGTTTCCCCAAGAAAGACATTTGAATAAAGACCTATAATAGAGGTGACCATCTCTACACTTCTTAGTGTAATAAATTTCCTTGTTTTAAGCTGTTCATTGCAGCCCAAAGCATTCCAGTTAATACTCATCCTACCCATTGGTTTGTCATGAAGATTATATGAGAAAATTGGTACAATGTACTTAGCATCATGCCTGGTTCCCAAGAAGAAGTCAACAAATGAAATCATTTTTTTTTTAAAGATTTTATTTATTTATTTGACAGAGAGAGATCACAAGTAGACAGAGAGGCAGGCAGAGAGAGAGAGAGAGAGAGGGAAGCAGGCTCCCCACTGAGCAGAGAGCCCGATGCGGGACTCGATCCCAGGACCCTGAGATCATGACCTGAGCCGAAGGCAGCGGCTTAACCCACTGAGCCACCCAGGCGCCCATGAAATCATTTTTAATAAAGTCATGACATCCACTATAGGAAGCACCTCCAGTCTACTCATGCTGGGAGTCCTACCAGGGAATATTCCATCAGCAGAATGCCCAACAAATACCCAATTCTGGAATCGATGTATTAAATACTACAACTGAAGCCTAATGTATACAAATACTACTCACAACAACTTTCCGTGACCTACTGAGTATTTTATTTGCAAAGGACGTTGAAGGACTCATGAAAGTAGCTGCAGGAAGACTGACGCCCCAGCCAAGCGCGGGGTGGCAGCAGAAGATGTGAGGGGGAAGCGGACTATCTATAGACTTCACTTTCTGGCAGTTCCAGGTCTGTCTTTTGGCTGCAAGGAAAGGGTTTACTTCTCCATCTATGAAAAGATGATTTTCCATAGCTCTGGGGTTTTAAAAGGTCAGCGATGATAAAAGGCTTAGGAAGAGCTCTTGAATTTCTCTGCTACTATTATGAATTTCTTTATAAAAATGTTGATATACGGAAGACAATCAAGCAACGCATGGAAAATATGTATTCCAGATCCAAAAGCAGCTTATTCCAGCAAAATTTCCTCAGCTCTCTCCCTAATGATTTAAACATCCATTTTTACTCACTTCTGCAGAAGTGCATTCACAGGAGTGAGCGTGAAGAACAGTAGCCTTTACAGCAGGAAGCCCTTCTTTACCTGGAATGTTGTAAGATCCTCTTCCTTTTCACATGGGGGGTAAAGAGGATCTTATTATTAATCTAAATGATCTTTCTTTAGAAATGAAACATTCAGGTTGTATTCTCTTACTAGATTTTTCATTTTGGGACCCTAAAGCTACTTAAAAAAAAAAAAAAAAAACAACCCCAAGACCCCAAAAAACAACAACAACAAAATAAATCTGAAAAATCTTTGGGCCAAGTGGCCAGATGTAATATATTACTGAGTCAGGGCACTTCAATGTCCTACTTGGCTAAATCCATTTTAAAAACTATTTTCTCCTTGGTGACAGGAAGTTCTATCTCTGTGCCACAAAACCTTCAAAATGCCTCAGTGCACAGTCAGCAATGGTTTTATACTTTCTTTCCATACTCTCCATAGAAAACGTACCAAAAATCTGAGAACAACACCATGCTTCCTCCAGATTAGTTTTTATTTCTTCCATTTGGCAAAAGTTGCCTTTACCGTATTTTCTGGTTCCCACGAACACAAAATTAGCCTCAGAGTTTGAACCTAACTTCTTTTAGGCTTTTTTTTTTTTTTTTTTTTTTTTAGTAATGTCTACACCTAATATGGGGCTTGAACTCACAACACTGAAATCAAAAATCACAGGCTCTACTGGCTGAGCCAGCCAGGTGCCCCTCTTTCAGTGTTTCTGATATCACCATTCTCCGCAAAGTTCAGGAAGCTAGCCATCCTGACCACATGCCTCTGATTACGTTCTCCCTTTCCACTGAGTGAGTTAGCAAGAAACAGTTTGTAAAAGATATCCTAAAAAGTTACAGGATTAGAATCACTAGGGCCATTTAACAACAGGACTGGATTCTTTGAATACGCTGGGATCCAGGGTTTAGTCACCATGTTATAAGAAGTCCGCTTCCCATCTTTTTAGTTGTCAAATTCGGAATCAGCATTAGAATTCTTTTGAAAGTGGGAGCAGAAGCTTCTGAGCACATAGCCTGACTGTGGTATTATTTTAAAAAGTAAGAAATAACAACCAGGGGTGGGAAATATAGGGAGAACATGGAATTAAAATGAAGGGTTTTGATTTTTTTTTCCTTATGAAAAACAGGTAATGTTTTTCATAAGACTAACTTGAATGCCTGACTTTTAAAAACAGACATTATTTTCAAGAGTAGTTTCAGGTTCACAGTAAAATTTTACAGCAAGTTCCCATAGTCCCGTCTCCTCAACCCCCGTCCTCTCGCCCAGTCTCCCTCACCATCAACATCCCTGAACATTTGTTATGACGGATGGACATACACTGACATGCCATTATCAACCCACGTCCGTAGTTTACATTAGGGTTTGCTCTTGGCGATGCACTCTGAATTGTACTCCCCCGTCAAAACAGAACTCATGTGGGCAGGACACTAACAGCCTCAGACAATCTCGTGCCCTCTGTTCTAGGATTGACAGGCTATTATTCCTCAGCCGGGGGATGACCAGTGTGAAAAAGGTACTGATAAGGCTTCATTTGTTACCCAGACACAAAATTTCTCTGATTTCTCTTCATATAGAGACAGAATGGCCAATTCAGCCCACCCGAGTTAGTATGGTGCCAGCTTTCCATTCCCTGCTCCAGCCCTCAGATCTCCCTTACCCTGCTCTACTTCCTTTCCCCACAGGGCTTCTGTCTTCCAAGCCCATTATGTAGTTTACAAGAAAGAAGGCATTGATGTTGTTCACCGACAGAGCCCCAGGATGGAGAACGGTGGCTGGTACCTAGCATACACGTGATATTTTTCAAATGAACCAGTGAGGATGCTTTCTATAAGACAAGGCTTCAGGGAAGGATTCTGGCCATGGTTTGGAGGCCGGATGAGCCATGACTAACCAGGGTCTGTGAGCTACCAGTGCTGTGTTGCTGGGCTCCTTCAAGGTCCCTGCTAGACCGGTGTGGCCATTCTAAAGTGTGAATGGGCTGGCAAGCACAGTGAGGTCTAGACATGTCTGATGGCCCCAAATGTATAAACTCTCATTCAACCGGGATGCCCAATAGGGAGAGCACCATGGCTGCTGGCCAGAGCAGTATGCAGAGACCCATGTGAGTCACGATGCGAAGTAAGAGGCCGGGGGGGTGGGGGGAGGCACCTCTTCACACAGGTCAGGGGACAGACGCGTGACACAAAGGAATACGATGGTTACAAGTTTTCCCGCTCTCTCATTCACACATGATGAACCCAAACCCTGGGTCAGCTTATTTATACACGGATGATCGATATTTTTCATGAGTTAAAGCTCTGCAACAACAATAACAACAACAACAAAGGAAAAAATAAAAGAGCAAAAGAACTGTGATTTTTAAAAACACATGAATAAGATATATTGGGACACAGAACAGTGAACTTCGTTAAAGAGGTGAAACGTTTCCTTTGCTTTTCTACACAAGATAAACACTGGCTAGAGGACACAGAGGTGGTGGCAGGAGGAGAGGAACCACAGTTCGAGGAAGAAAGGAGGCAGAGAGGAGGAAGTCCATCAGAAGAGTCCAGTTTCCCTGCACTTTTCCAACACCCATGTGTGGGACGGGAGAAAAACAACTTGCATTATATATATATTTCAGGGGGAGAGATAGACAATCTTAAGCAGGCTCCACTCTCAGTGCAGAAGCCGGTCTATGGGGCTCTATCTCACAACCCTGAGATCATGACCTGAGCCAAAATCAAGAATTGGATGCTTAACTGGTTGAGCTACCCAGGCACCACAATAACCTGTATTTATTTTTTTAAAAGATTATTTATTTATTTATTTCACAGATAGAGATCACAAGTAGGCAGAGAGGCAGGAAGAGAGAGAGAGAGAGAGGAGGAAGTAGGCTCCCCATGGAGCAGAGAGCCCGATGCAGGGCTCGATCCCAGGACCCTGGGATCATGACCTGAGCTGAAGGCAGAGGCTTTAACCCACTGAGCCACCCAGGCACCCCAGCTTCTATCCCTAAAGCATAACTGTGTTATATTGTTTAAGGGCAAAAACATAATTCTCTGTATGTTCTATTTCCTTATTTATCCCAGATTGCCCTCCTGCAACGTAGGCTCCCAGTGGACAAGAACAGTGCTTTGCCTGGTACAAGACAGGCACTCAGTACATGAGTGAACGGATGAAGAGCTCACTCACCACGTACCTCCCACTCTACTCCAACTGAACGTCTAAGAACACTGTTGTTCTTCATGTGCTGTAGGAGAATTGAGGTGTGCCTCCTTCCTCTCTCAGGTACATGCTCCCAGAACACTATGTACAGAAGGGCAAGGAAGGATTCCACGGTGCTGTTTTTATTTTATTACAATCTGCCATGCTACCTGAAAGTTGGAATAGTCGATTCTGTCAGAGTACGCCTCTTCACTGTGCTTTAGGAAGTGGGACCAGACACAAAGAAAGCCATGGGAAATCGGGGAAGGGCCCTCCTTCCCTCAGCTGGGCCAGACACAGCCCAGCTTACAGCAGATTATGCCAGCCCTGCGTCCACAAGTCTCCGGCTGCTTAAACCTGAAGTTCAGAAATAAGTTGGTGGACGGGCATGAGGAGAGCCAGTCCCTTCTCAGTGTTAATGCAAGTCCTGTGCACATCAGTTCTGCAGCTAGCCCCGATCACATGGGCTGGCTTCACCCTATACCACAGCCTGGGGTAGAATCAGGACATTCTGCTACTGCCACAAGTTTCAGGCTCAGTCCAACACAAGAAAATCTGGGCCAGTTTAATGCAGTGGAGTAAGCCCATAAAAAAATGAAAGCTTTGCAAAGCTTCTTCTAGAAAGAGAATAACATGCCTAATACTCTGGGAGATTTCTAGTTACACTACCATCTATCAATACAGTATTCTAAATTATCTATTTTATTACTTATAAAACTGTCCAGTTTCTAGAGTAAAAAAAAAAAATGGGGGCCAAGTGTCAAAGAAAGTATACTGAAGCATAGTAATTTACAAAGACCTAGAGGTTTTCTATAAACACATTTTAAAATTCAAGTCTTTGCCAAGTAGATGCCTAACAGAATGGAGAACTGCAAGTGAATTAGGGTGATTATATAACTCTTGAGTTGCAGCAATTGGTATTTAAAAAGACACGGAATTAAAAGAAAATCGCTTAGACAAAATGGAGGTGAAGGTTATTTATACTGGTATATTCTTCTGGAAGAGTAACTTTGGCTCGTGAGCATAGGAAGGGACCTGTGTTTTTTTCTGAACATAATTTCTGCATAGCACCACCACTGGTGGTTATAAGGTGAACCATTTTTCAAGGAAGGAAGCCCTTATAATCCATGTTCCAGACCCAAATGAAGAATCAAGCCTGAATCTTTCTGGAATGCGGGGAAATGTGCATTCTGCACATCGGTGTCCTCTGAGACCCAGGTGGGCTAGCACTGTGGCCCTCTGCCGGGAATGCTGTGGTCTGTGCACCACAAAGTATGTATTCACGCAGGGTCTTTCTTAAGAACTCCAGGCTCAAGGTCTAAATAAAAAATTCAGGTAAAACTCGAATCACCGCACCACGGAATCCTTGCAAACCCTCATGGCCACCTTTAATGATGTTTTTCCCCATTTCCCAACGTCTGAGGGTTTCCAAACCCCTCAAAATCCGCTTGCTCAAACCACACCCACACTCTCTCTCTTTCACTTGAAGCCAAATCTGGCATCAATATTTTGTCTACTCAGCAGGAGAGTGATTTCAACAATCTCCTGCATTTTATAAGATCAGTTCATTCTTCCCAATATAATAATTAGTTTCAGATGAACCTGGTCGCTGTTCCTCGGCTTGATTCCACTGTGGTACAAGCAAGGAGAGGAGGCACTTCCTGCTGAGCTCTTTTTCAGAGCGAAGAATTTGGGTACTATCACAGGCCTGGGACAGAACCTTTGCGATTTACTTCTTTACAACTTAGCTGGCTTTTGATGACCTAGATGTTCTAAGAGATGGACTGAAATCACGATGATGGGAATCTTCTCAGTTTACTTTTAGAATGGTTTGGATGAATTATTCCTCAATTTATCAAACTCTAATAAATCATTAAGAACATAAATCTCAGGACTACGAACAGTTCTGTATCCCTGCAAACACACCGAGGTTGCAAAGAGAAAGCCAATGTTGTTATCTGAATATCTTACAACACAATTAACTTTTTAGAAGGTAATAAATACCAGTGGGCAAGGACATATACCAACCCACAGCTAAGGATGTTAGAGAAACAACTGGAAAATCCCTGCTGACAGTTCTTCAGAGAAGAATCACACAAGACATGTTTACAATGGTGAAGACTATCGTACGTCTTTTAATCAAAACTGGCAGAGTCTTGAGTTGTATCAAGGAGGCTGTTTACAGGTTTCCTCTGGGTCTCCCCCATGGACCTAAAATCATCATGTCCTGCATGTTTCCATGAATTAATTCAGTACCAGTAGTGGAATCACCTGTGAGTACTAGCATAATTATAACCTTAGGTCATCCTAAGCATGAATCCCAGCAATTCCTGAGCCGTGAGTGTGGGCAGGAGTCACCTTGATACATACATGCCTGGAGGCCTTAAATCAGGAGTGTCTCATAGTGTCTGTCTTCCAGTGTTTGCCTATTTCACAGAAAGTGATCTCCTCCCTCTCTGCTTTATCAGGAGATAATTACAAGCCTCCTGACGGTTTATCTTACCTTCACATGTACGGCCATCTGTAGAAATTGAGAAACCCTGTTCGCAGACACAGTGAAAAGAACCGTCTGTGTTGAGACACTCTCCACGAGGACCACAGCGTCCGGGTCGTTCGCATTCATTAATATCTGGAATTGAAACGAGTTCCAAATATGTGAAAAAATTTTTTTTTCCTTTGGTTTCATATGATAGCAGACATACAGTAAGCAACTCTGTTACAAAATGGTCGGACGCTTATTCTGTGGCCCAAATGCGCTATTTGTACCTATACCAGACCATAAGTTTTAAGGGAGAAACAACTTTGGTTCAATTATATGAATAAGCCCATGTTCAACCATTTTCAATTTATGAAAAAAAGCATTTTCATTTTCAGACGATCAACCTAAACATACTTTTTTAAAAAGACCTATTGGAGGCTTGAGGAACACTAAGAAACAATTCCTGAGAAATGGTCTTCATCCAGGAGCATGCTGTGTTCTTCTTGATCTTTCCCACAGCTGTTGGAGCCCCACAGCATTGTGTCCCCTCCATGCCGACTGACTCCCACAACGTGAACTTTTTTTTTTAAAGATTTTATTTATTTATTTGACAGACAGAGATCACAAGTAGGCAGAGAGGCAGGCAGAGAGAGAGAGAGGAGAAAGCAGGCTCCCCGCGAAGCAGAGAGCCTGATGTGGGGCTCGATCCTAGGACTCTGGGATCATGACCTGAGCCGAAGGCAGAGGCTTTAACCCGCTGAGCCACCCAGGCGTCCGCACAACACAACTTCTTAAGGGCAAAACAGGACATGCCTTACCAATACCTTTTGGTCCTTAATGTGGGCCTTCACAATGCTGCTTCATATAAATGAAACAGCCTCCCATCTATACCTGGTTGAAAATGGATAAAAGAAATAAAATACCAGAAAAAGAAGGTCTTCCAGATCAGTGAAGTTGTTATTATTTGCACAGCTTTGTGATGCCAATTCTTGAATGACGGTCAAGGGTTTAGTGCAGTGCCTAACACACAACGAAGGTCAGCAAGCGGTAGCTGCAATTATTAACACTCTTGAACATATAACGCTGTCCATGTGTGCTGACCATCTTAGCGTTAAGTCTTGTGCTAAACTGCTCGTTCTCAATGAAATGTGATTACACTCCCCATGGCCAGGGTCATGATGCACTTCTAAACATTTCCAATGCATGAAGTGAAATGTTCTATCAAGCCAGTGCTAATTATTGTGGCTACGAGTGCCCACATGACGATATTAATGACTCCTGGAGAATGGTCACTTATTCACACCAGTATTGACCCATGCAACTACCTATCTGCAGGGTGTTTTAATCAGTGTTTTACTCAGCTATGTCCCTTATTACACTGACAGCTCCTTGAAGAGAACCATGTATCTGAATGGAGTCCCCAACTCCTAGTACAGCACGTTCACAGTGTATTAGGGATGTTTGCCCACCACAAAATCTCGGTTATGGTCATTCTCTCCTAATTAAACCATGATTGGTTAAGGTACTGTTAATTAACTGGGGCCATGAAAACTATCACAGGTCCTTGGAATCCTGCAGGCAGGAGCCCTTCTAAGGCCTTTTCCTTCCCTTCCTGAAGTCTCTTTTACCTTTCAGTAAAGAAGTCCTTGATGCACTTTCTTAGAAGTCCATCTTTAATTCAATTAAAACTATTTACTGAATGCTTCCTATGAGAGGTTTGAACAGGCTGAGGTCCTTGCCATTATGAAGCTCACAGTCTAACAGGAGAGGCAGGAGCCAACATGAGTAGCTATAAAGCTTAATGGGCACATGGAAAACGTATGGATTATGAGCCCTTCCCAGTGACCTCGAGAACATGCTTACCCATCAACCCTAGAGTTCTCCTCCATAAAGTCATTTTCTCTGCACCCAGGATCTCCTGGTGCTCTTCTTTTTGGCCTGTCCCCTCCACTCTGACCCTCTGTCAACACCACTGATTTACTCATCTGTCTACATCAATCCTTAACTCTTTACCATTCTGTTGGCCATATAATTCGCATTAGCTGGCTTATCCACAGCTGAATCAAAATAAGAAACCAGGGGCGCCTGTGTGGCTCAGTGGGTTAAAGCCTTTGCCTTTGGCTCAGGTCATGATCCCAGGGTCCTAGGATCAAGCCCCGCATCGGGCTCTTTGCTCAGAAGGGAGCCTGCTTCCTCCTCTCTCTCTCTCTGCCTGCCTTTCTGCCTACTTGTGATCTCTGTCAAATAAATAAATAAATAAAATCTTAAAAAAAAAAAAAAGAAACCAAGCAGGAATTACTCATATTTCCTAACAATCTTCCCACTCTTGTTATTGTCACTGATTTAACAGCATTTCAAGGAAGAGCAATGAATTATTTCTACTTGACTATTTCTCAATGTGACCTCACCCTGTGAAACTCTTCACTTCTTTTACAAAATCTCTGATACCTTTTATGATTCGTCCCGACCCACTGGTAATACCTTAGACTGGGCATCTTTTTTTGAACTCTGATCATCTCTTGGCTTTTCGTTTCATTTTTTTCTTCCCAGCCTGTTGTGTTGGGTTACCTCTATCTGGGTAACAAGGTTCAATAAAGTTCCACTGGCCTGGGAGGTCAAGCCCAAGGTCCATATCTACCTTGTGGAGCCCAAGAGGTTTTCCAGACCTCCTCCTTACTGCATCCTATGCCTCCATGTGGCCCTTTAAAAGCTGCCAACTTGCAGCTTTGCAGAGGGAATAATGCATGAAGGGCTTGCTTCAAGAGAATTCACTGATTAACAAATAATTGTCTAAAAAGTTTGATGACAGGAACTGAAGATGAATTCCCAGACTTTTTTCCAGGAAACCGCTAAGAAAGAACAACACGAATATCTGGAACTAGAGAAACATATGCATTCAATTTGGGTTGTACTTATTGAGGCATTTCTAAACTATGCTGCTAGTAACTCAGCTGAAAGCCAGACTATATTTAAGTTGGGTTTCTTTCATGGGTCCGAGATTCCACAGAAATTCACAATTTGGCATCTGTAAGTCAAAATGCAAAACTGAAGTGTGTTCTGAATCTCAAATGTACACTGTCACATTCCTACAGAGACTATTAACATGGAATTGCCATGTTGTCTGCATATCAGCATTGATTTTGCTGCGGGAAGAGACCCTTAGGATTCCAACTGAATATGCCCTACTGAATATGGAACTATCTTCAGGTTATTAGGTAAAGTTTAAAGCTTGTGTCTGTCACACACTGTCATTCATATATGTCCCATGGTTATTAGCACTGGCGTCAATCTCATTTTCAGCATTAAAACAAACTGAAATTGACACCTCGTACAGAATGTGATCTGGTCATGAGATTAGACAGAAGTAGGCTAGGAACCTTAGGCAGAGTGAAAGATCAGAAGGCTGCCTCCAGTGGCACAGCCAGAGGGAGAGGATTTAAAACAAGATGAGTGTGCATTGCTGTTATAAACAGCCTCTAATCGGAGAAGGTGGGTGATGGAGAAGATTCATAGTTAATACTCTAACCGGCATTAAAACCTGTTTCAGGAATATTTTTCATTTGTTTGGATTTAAGTTTTTTAAGCAGACATATTCATTTATTCTGGAAAAAAAGAATCACCAATGTGACTGAGCATGAAGTCAATTTAATAAGGATTTACAGTTAATAAAACATGTTTGGAGAAGTGACATATTAGAGTTGATACCAAATCACAAATTTAATGTACTGAGAGAAGACAGTAGTATAATTAATAAATCAGATGACTAAATTACTTCCTTATGATTTAACTCTAGGAGTTTGTGAAATCTGCAATATGAAATCACTGCCCATTTAAAGAAGACTTATTTTGCCTCTATTTGGTCAAAAATTGTGGAGGAGAGGAAGAAGGAAAGAAAGTATTGCTTTTAAAGCCAAATGTGTGCAATAAAAACAGGATACCGGGGTTTTTTAGGGGGTAACTCTTGGCATTTTTATATAAATCAAGATTCATTTGAGGATGAAAAAAGTTCCAAAATGGAAATAATGACACAGTAATTTTATAATTCAAGTATTTCTTCTCTATTGCATTAAATCCAAGCACATTTACTTTCTGCATTGAAAATACTGAAAAAAATTTAAATTTACCTTACTGCATCACAATGACAAATGAATACATGACATCCAATGAGGTACATCGCAGGACAGTCAAATCTTGGGATTGGGAAATAAATTAATTTTTAAAAATCATGAGACAAAGGCCCATGTCTTTGCTGTCACAGGGACAAATAGATGGGTGTGGATAATATATGGACATAGGGCAGAGTATGATTCCAACGCTACGTCTTAGAGAGTACACAATCCTCCCTTTCAAGTACTCTACATCTGGGACATGAAAGAGAAGACATAACTGAGGACAATCCAGAATTAAAAAGTTATTCATATCCAGTAGCAGTGGAAAAGGAGAACTCCAACAACCTTTACTTATACGTACTTTGGGATATGCTGCAGAGTTCGCTAATGGAGGGGAAGCAATTAGGGGAAAAAAAATCACCCAAGTAGCAGAAATAAGTATAAAGGTAAATATAAGTGAGAGCCTTCGGTGGAAGAAATAGGCATGGATTTATTAAGACTAATACAAAGGAAACCTTGCATGGCAGCCAGGTAGAGCTAAAAAAAGTTGAGATGAAGGATCTAGACAATCGGATTTTTTTTAAAAGATTTTATTTATTTATTTGTCAGAGAGAGAGAGCATGCAAATGAACACAAGCAGTGGGAACAGCAGGCGGTGGGAGAAGTGGGCTTCCTGCTGAGCAAAGAGCCTGATGTGGGACTCGATCCTAGGACCCTGGGATCATGACCTGAGTCAAAAGCAGATGTTTAACAGAATGAGCTCCTCAGGCGTCCCGACAATCTGATTTTTCAGTCCCAGCATCACCAGTAACTCAGTGTACTACACTGGGGGGAAAAATATGGAGTCTCACAGTCTTCTCCCTTTTTGCTATAAACGTGGTAATAATCGGTAGGGCAACATAGGGAAATATAGTGGGAAAAGATCTTGGGCTCAAATCTCTACTATTTATTTGGGAGGACCAAGCTAATTAATTTCTCTAAGCCTCAGTTACTCATGTGTAATGGATGTAAGAAAAGCTGCCTCTTAAATTTTCCACAAATCCATAAGCTCCTTACAGCAACTGGCACATAGTAGGTGTTCCGTTAAAGCTCTTGTGATTGGTGCTGTATTCTTACAAGTACCTTGTGTCCTCTATACCTTTGGGAGATGCAGTGTGATAGCACTTTGAAGAAATAATAAAACCCTGCCCTCTATACCTCTAATTTTGACCAAATTATTAATGAGTTTTGTTTTTTTGTTTTTTAGGAAGAGAAAAAGCTGAATACTGGATAAAAACAGGGATCACGGAAAGGAAGGATAAATACCATCCATGAGACAAAAATGAAACATACCCACAAAAGACATTTAAAAAAAAAAAGCCAGAAGATAATTTTTAATCTAGCACCAAGATTGGCCCATGGAAGGAACAGCAAAGTACAGGTGATCTGAGCTACCATAGAAGTTTGCAGAGCTAGGACACAATTCCAAAATGCCCGAGTTTCAGTTAATATGGAGTGCAAAGTGAGAACTTCCCATACTTGATGTAGACCCAAGAAAGAGATTTCAAAACTATAATTTGGCATAGCTCATTTATCTATAAATGGATAAAGCCACAGACTACCATCAGGAGTCATCACAGAACTGAACTATGTAAATTAGGACTAAAAAGCAGAGAAGTACCTTGACATCCTTTATGGTCATTTAGCTGGAATCCATCTGGACAAGTACAATCATAGGACCCTTCAGTGTTAATGCAGTCTCCTCCTTGGCAAACACTGTTGTCCTCCAAGCATTCATTTATATCTGTAAGTCAATTTTAACAATTTAAAAGACAGAATAAACTATATTAAAAAAATTAAGCATTATTCTTACACGCGTTCACGTAAATGAACATTATTTTACATCGTTCACAAGAACATAATGTTTAATGGAAAACAGCTTTTTAACTTTTAATTTTTTAAAATGAAACAATTTGAAAGGATTTTGGCTTTGAACAATAAATAAATTAAGGGTTTAACATCAAATGAAATTGGGAAGAGAAAACATCAAAGTCTTGTACTAAACAATTCACTTGGCTACGTTCTTGGTGACAACAGGGAATAAAAATATTCTTTAAATATGTATTAAGAGGGGCACCTGGGTTGTTCAGTTAGTTAAGCATCTGCCTTCGGCTCAGGTCATGATCCTGGGGTCCTGGGATCCAGCCCAGAGTCAGGCTCCCTGCTCAGCTGGGAGTCTGCTTGTCCTTCTCCATCTGTCCCTCCCCCTGCTTATATTCTCACTCTCTCTCTTAAATAAATAAATAAAATTAAAAAAAAATAAACAAATGGGATCAGGAGGGAAACAAATCATAAGAGACTCTTAATCTCAGGAAACAAACTGAGGGCTGCTGGGGGGTGGTGGGATAGGACAGGAGGATAGGGTGGCTGGGTTATGGACATTAGGGAGGATATGTGCTATGGTGAATGCTGTGAATTGTGTAAGACTGATGATTCACAGACCTGTACCCCTGAAGCAAATAATATATTACATGTTAATAAAAAAAAAAGAAAAAAAATAGAAGTAACTTCCATCATACACTTTACCTATAGTTTTGTGGGAATGTGAATCTTATTTTATTTCATTAAAGAAGAAGGCCACTCAAAATAAATAAATAAATGAATGAATGCATAAATATTAAGAATATCTTGAGCATCTAGGGGTACCCAGGTGGCTAAGTTGGATAAGCATCCCATTCTTGATTTTGGCTCAGATCATGATCTCAGGGTCCTGAGACTGAACCCCAAATCAGGCTCTGCACTGGGTGTGGAGCCTCCTTAAGATTCTTTCTCTCCCTCTCCCCATGTCCCCCCAAAAATAAGTAATAAATAAGCAAAGAAAGCAGGTGGGGGTGGGGAGCTCAGTTGGTTAAGTGTCTGGCCCTTGATTTTGGTTCAGGTGATGATCTCAGTGTCATGTGACCAAGTCCTGAGTAGAGCTCACACTAGGCAAGGAACCTGCTTAAGATTCTGTTTCTCCCTCTCCCTCTGCCCTTTCCCCTACCTCTCTCTCCCTCTCAAAAAAAAAAAAAAAAAGAAAAAAAAAGAATATTTGGAGCATCTATTTATACAAGATCCTGTACTATGAATTATAAGAAAAATTTTAAAGTATTTGGCATGATTTCTGCTCCCAAACAGAAATGATTTAAAATATATTAATAAAAATAAACACAAAATATTACATTGCTTTGTAAGTCCAAAAAAATTCAACCCAAGAGTTGCCAAAATATATAATTACTTGTCAAAAGAATAGTACCAACTTCATGTGTCACATGGATTTAGAGAAGAGATATCATAAAACCAAAGGTGGCTTCATGTCACAGGAGGGATTTGCTTGAAGCTGGGACAGCAGAGTAGAAAGTGGAGGAGGGGAGGAAGGGGGGGCTTTTGGCAGGAAAGGGCATCAGCAAGATCAAAAGCTCCACTGAAGTCACTTACTCAGCAGCTATCACCAATAGGTTTGAGGTTGACTGGATTTTTTAATGCATATATTTATAGCATATGCAACTAAACATGGTTTACGTAACAAGTAATGAGTTCTGACTGTGAGCATGTGAGACAATTAATGACCCCCCTCACTGCCCGAATGCTGGGCAGATCTTTCACGAGGGCTGTTTATTACCACATTTACTTCCAGTCAGAGCTCATTACTCCTAACACAGTCCATGACTCCCTCTTCTGTTGTCTGTGCAGGACTTCAATTATTAGCACTAAAGAAAGTTAAGGAACAAAACCTTCTTTGTTTCTCAGAACTTGGCATATGATGGCATTTCTTGCCAATAATTATGATTGCTGCAAAAATGCACGAGAAGTTCTAGGAAGAAGTGAACAGGGAGACAGTTACAGCCTCAGTCTCCTCACTGTCCTGTTCAAAACGTTGGCACACCAAATTGAATTCTCCTCATGGAACCCAATCCACTTATTAATACCGTTCATGAGGCAAATAAAAGAGAAATAAGAAAACACCTCTACAGTTTCGCTCCACCAGAAGAAACACAAGTCACCTGTCCCCCTAGATTAAAATGTTTCTGAATACTGACCCTAGGACATAAAACACAGCTGACGTGACTTTGTCACAACTAAAGTGGGGTATCCCTTCTTCTTTAGTGTGTTTTTCCAACATCACTCAAGTGAAATTTACATACAATACATGCATCTAATTTTAAGAGTCTAGCTCAGTGAGTTTGAACAAAAGTAGATACATTTTTGTGACCACCGTACAAAGTACAGACATTTCTTTATCCAGTTATACCTGTTGGGATCACTGCTGGATTCTTAAATCATCGCAAATGCGATCATTTTTTTAAGGACCTGTGAGGTGTCTCTGTAAGAATGTTATTCTGTAGTTACAAAAATAAGGCTTGGTGATATTTCTCTTTGCTTCTTTTTCCAGTCTGCCCTTAAATTTCCATTCCTAATTAACCACAAAAGAGACACTACAGGAAAATTATGCACAAGACAGAGAAGAGCAGGCAGGAACCAGGGTCTCCCATGAGGTATGAAACCTTCAGGTTTCATTCCCGTGCCAAAGAACGTTTTATTCGCCAGCTAACTGATACTTGGTATATCAAGATTTCTAAAAGTGGAAACAAATAGAGAATATTTTTTAGATTTAATATAAATTTTTAAATTTTAGATATAAAATAGATAAAAATTCCCTGAAATATGTTAGGTATTTTTGATATAAATTCTATGAAAATAATTCATAAGCTCCAACTGATTTTTTTTTAAAGATTTTATTTATTTATTTGACAGACAGAGATCACAGGTAGGCAGAGAGGCAGGCAGAGAGAGAGGAGGAAGAAGGCTCCCTGCTGAGCGGAGAGCCCGATTCGGGGCTCGATTCCAGGACCCTGAGATCACGACCTGAGCTGAAGGCAGAGGCTTTAACCCACTGAGCCACCCAGGTGCCCCTCTGATTTTTTTTTTCAATAATGATTGTGCCACATGGGGATAAACACTAGTCTGCTGTGTATGAATCTCTGCCACAAAACATGGATTAAGTGAATATATTAGATCAACCATTAAAAAGAAAGCTGTAGGCATTTCCATCACCCTAAAGTTTTCCTTGTGCCCCTTTTCTGTTTGGCTTCTTCTGGTCAGCACAGTGTTTTTGAGACTGATCTAAGTGACTGTGTGTACCAACGGCTCTCTCCTCTTTACTGCCACGAAGTGTTGTACCGTATGAATGTGCCCCAATTTGTTGACCCATTCACCTTTGATGAGTGTCTAGACTGTTTACAGCCTGGCTATTATGAATACAGTTTGTGTAAGTCTTTGTGTAATCACAGGCTTCCATTTGCCTTGAGTAAATTCCTAGGGGAAGTGGCTGGATCTATAGTAGGTCTAAATTGGGACAGAGCGGCCCCCTGAAGTGGTTGTGCCATTTTACTTTCCCATCGGGCAGCCATGAGAGCTCCAACTTTCCACACTTATTCTAACAGCTCCACTGCTGTTTTCATGGGTGTTATGTAGGCCTTCGGTTTTTAGATGTACCTTTCCTTGTTCTGTAGGAAACTGGGATAACCAAGGAAAGGCATATTTCATCGTCAGTGTCGTGTGAAGAATCTCAACTCAAAAAAGACAAAGGAGAGTCCTAAGAACACGAATTTCACCCACAAGGGAAACACTACATTACCGAGGTGTTTGCCTTCGCATAATGAAAGTGTGTCAGCTTTGGTCGTACTACTTTAAAATCATTTGATTTTTTTTCAAAGAGAATCTATGTGAGGAAAAGAAATAGTATTCTAAGTATTTATAAATGATTGTATAGATTTGAAAACCCTGCATTACATTAGAGTGTGATTTAGTCTAAATTTTTTGAAAGACCTCTACCTTAAAAGCAAAAAAAAAAAAAAAAAAAAAAAAAAAAAAAGAAAGAGAAAGAAAAGAAAAAGTAGTTTGAAAATTGAGAGAGAGCCCAACATGGGACAGTCCTGCACCACTGCCTAGGATGGTGTGAAAGAGCCCTTCTAAGGATTTGGGCAGGAGGCTTTAAGGAAACAATGTCAATCTTGGCCATACCTTCACTAAGAATGCACTGGTCAAAGTCACCAGGGATCCCCACACTGCTTAATCCCCAGTTGATTCTGGTCCTCATTCTTTTTTTTTTTTTAAATTTTTAAAAAGGTTTTATTTATTTATTTGACAGACAGAAATCACAAGTAGGCAGAGAGGCAGGCAGAGAGAGAGGGGGAGGCAGGCTCCTTTTGAGCAGAGAGCCCAATGCGGGGCTCGATCCCAGGACTCTGGGATCACGACCTGAGTCGAAGGCAGAGGCTTTAACCCACTGCACTACCCAGGCGCCCCTCTGGTCCTCATTCCGCTAAGCAGCAATGTTTGACACAGTTTATGACTCCCTCCTCTCAGAAATGTTTCCTTCTCTTGGATTTTGATTTCCCTCCTTCCTGCCTGCCACTTGTTCTTCATCCCTTTGCTTGCTCCTATCCTCCTCCTCACTTAAAATGAGGGGCCAGAACTCCATCTTGAACCCCTTCTTTCTTCTAGCTATGCTCACTCCCTCGGTGATGTCTTCCAATTTCTCAGCTTAAACACTGACTACATGTTAATGACTCACAGCCTGGGACTCAACCCTGAATTTTACACACACCGGTCCAACTGCCTCTCAGAGATCTTCATCTGGATACTCATGATAGGCACCCCAAATTTAAAGTGCCCAAGTCCAACTCCTGGTTTCTTCCACAAACCCTATTTCTTGGCACCTCTGCACCTGCTATTCCTTTGAATGGAATTGTCTTCCTATCAATAACCAAATGCCATGATCTCAAGGCAGCCTCTGTAAGGTCAGCCCCATCCCCTCTCCCCACTCTCCATATACCCCCGTTTTTTCTCCATAGCATTTATTGTCACTTAAACTATATATTTTACTTGTTTATCATGTTTATCTCCCTCACTAGAATGTTAGCTCCACAAAGGGAGGAATTTTTGTCTGTCTGGTTTATTACTGTATATCCTATACCTAGAATAATACCTGGGACATCCTGGGCACAATTATTCATGGAATGAATGCATGCATGAAAAGAATGAATGATTTTGACTTGGAAAGAAATGTCATGAGGAAACAAATACAAGCACTTCCTTTCTCACCTTTTTTTGATTTGGTCCACAAAAAATGACCAAGAGAGAGGGGTCACAGAAAGGCAGAGTAAATCCTAAATCTTTTTCAGGCTTTGCAAGGGACTAGCATGGACCAATCACCGTGACGGGCTGGGGAAGGTGCTAAGGTGGGGCATGGAAGGAGAGACTGTATCTAGAAAGGGAACAAGTCAGAGGCAGAGCCTTTGGGGTGCCTGGGTGACTCAGTGGGTTAAAGCCTCTGCCTTCAGCTCAGGTCATGATCCCGGGATCCAGCCCCACATCAGGTGCTCTGCTCCGTAGGGAGCCTGCTTCCCCCCTCCCCCGCCCGGCGCCCCCCCCCCCCCCCCCCCCCGCTTCTCTGCCTATTTGTGATCTCTGTCTGTCAAATACATAAATAAACTCTTTAAAAAAAAAAAAAGAAGCAGAGCTTTTGAAGGCCGAGATGCCAAGATCTCTAATAACCACGACAATGGAGGCCAGCCTTCACAGACCGAATGGCTACTGAGCGTGTTGCAGCAAGTAACACACAGAAGTTAGCACAATACTTGAGATTCTGACTTCCGGAAGGACTGAGGATAAACACTGCAAGAAAACAAGGCCTTTGGCAGAGTTGTGACACATATAAATATAGAAGCCAACAAGAAAGATGGTTCTTCCTCCCACAGCTGGGGGAGGCATGTGAACAGCAAGAGCTCAGTTAATTACAGTTGAATACCACTGGGGAGGGTCAGAAACACTACTGGTTGGGAATTAGCAGGCTGAAGTGCTATTAAGAGTTTCAAAGACAGCACTGAATTACTTGAATGGACTCCAACCGTATTTATAACCTAGAACACTAGGGAAATTATCCCTGACTTTAAGAGAAAAAGGACCAATTATATACTCCAAAAGAAGCCTTCTTATCAAATATCTGTGTTAACAATGATGAAAGTGGGCTAAAAGCTTTTATTTGGCTTTTCATGTGGTTGATGTTGACAGACTAAAAATCTGGACTTCTGATGAAACGGGCAACACATTAAAACAGCTGAAAGAGAGCAACATGCCCTCTACCGAGGACCAGTCAATGGCCTTCGTTGCCCTCTATGTCGGTCAGGGGTTAGGACAGAAGAGATGCTGGTGGTTGGCTTAGGTTTTCAGGGCCTTACCATGTGCCCCATTACCTGTTTACTCTGGAAGAGGTTCCTCCATGGCCAGTCCCCAGCTACACGCTTGCCTCTCCCAGCTTGGAAAGCTGCTATGCTGAGTCATTAACTGTTATCCATATGTTATAGAGTTCCCAACACACAATTTTTCAATCAAATTTCATTATCTTGATTCATCACTTGTTTGCCTGTTTTCCAATACGTATGTTGATTACACCTCTTGACTGGAGTGAAGACCCGTTTGAACACCATCATTACCTTTGGATCAAATCCTAGATGATTTACTTATTTAGCAGTAACATTCATTTTAAGGCCTCTGAAACTGCCCTGACTGCCCTCTGGAAAGGCTGTCTCTGGTTCTGCCAAGTTCTCTGGTCAGGAAAGTAGGGTGCTAGGAAGTATGATGGCTCTTTCCCAAACAAGAGGGATGACAAGTGAGAAAGTATCATGGTCATTTTTCAATGTGTGTCACATTTGTGCCACAAAACCCCTCACCAAAAAGCTCATGTGCTTCTCTCCAAGGTGGGGTTCAGCCCCTCACTCACAGACACTAACTCTCCTTGTGAGGCACAACACTGCCTCGCTCACATTTCTGGTTTCACAACTGATAGGGTCTACATGGGGACATCAGAGAACGAACAGGAAAAAACACAGTGAGTTGAGCAGACAATGAGCTCAGAGAAATCACATGTGACGTGCTGGGGAAAGACCAGCTCAGCAGCGCTGACCCACCCTGAGGCTGTGAGGTACAGCAGGTGGTGGGGTAGTGGGTGGCTAACAATTACCCGGGGCTGTACACCTGGGGTATCTTCTAGAAATACTTACACAGAAAGCTCAAAACTGAATAAAATTCAGCTCACAAAAAGCTTCACAGTTATCTGGAAAATTAACTTGTGTTTACGTATTTGGATGCTGGTCCTGCTTAAATAAGGTATTACCATTCAGAACTATAGACCCGGGATAAACCATCTAAACCAGAGGAAAGTGAAACTGATTCTTTCCGCATTTAAGCTGGCATCACACTTCTAAAACCCAGCTCTGAGCAGTGCAAGGGAAACCTGGATTCTACTGGCTTCTTTTCATTATTTGTGTAACCACAGGGAAAACGATTTTGCAGGAACCTAGTGTCCTGACTGTGAGGTCAGAAGGTTGGACTCAAAGGACAGAAGGCAGGACGATGTCCAGATTTCTCTGGGATTCTGCAGTCAGGAGCAGTTCTCACCTTCACAGTGGTCCCCAAGGGCGGATGCTCTGTAGCCTCGGTCACAAACACAGAGGAAAGAGCCCTCTGTGTTCCTGCATTGTCCATTACCGCAGAGATGATGGTACTGACACTCATCAATATCTACCAGGCAAGAGAGTAAAAGGAAACTGTGTGAGCGGTACTCTAAACATATTTTTAATCATGCATGTAAAGAAGTCTATGAACTATCTAGTTTATAACCAATTTAGACTCTTGGTTATGTGAATTAAACTGATCTCTAGTAAAAAGTCATGAATCCCCCAGGAGGGAAAAATCCAGATGAACTTAAAATCTTAACCAGGAAGCTAAGAATCTGTATATATTAATCCCAATGTTCATCGATGAGTGGCAAATACTTTGCTGTAATCTGTAAACCTCAACTTAGCTTCTTGAATCTCTTTTATAAGTTCAAGTAGAACACCGAGGTTAAAAGCACTTAGGCCTGTCATTGTCTAAAGCAGAGGTCACCAAACGACAGCTCACTGCCTACTCCTCGCACATGCGTCATACCCGCACAACAGAAGACACAATGATACATTGTGTGTATTCGATTCTTCTACTTTTACCATGAGACTTAAGTCTCCTGACGGGGGGACTATGTGTACCACATCCTTTCTGACTTAGATGATCTAGCATTTTATGATGGGCAGGTGTTTTTCACGTTGTTTGTTGGCAGGCTTTGTTCTTCACATCTGAGCACACTGACCTACTTCTGGGATTTTAGAAGAGTCAACGCAAACATCAGTTTCCACAGGGACCCCGCACGACTCCACTCTCCCTTGCTCTGTTATAGCATCATGTTGATTATCATGGCATTGGGCACCTAACCTTTGTTTGCCCCTATTGATAATTTGGTGGGTAGTTTTGCATGTATCTGACTTAGTGACATCATAGACTCTTCAACAGAAAGGATTATGCATATGAGAGCCTTATTGTATTACCTGTAGATAGACCTCTTCTCTTATTATACATTCATTTGTAGTTCTCTGTGCACGGTGGGCATAGATAAATGCTTAGCTAATTAAGGTCAGGAGTCACAAAATAACATAAAAAACTTTGAGATGGACTTGTAGAATCTAGAACAAATTAATTTACCTGTGTTGTATGAGTATGCTTGTGTGTGTTCTCAACTTCTAGATTAGGAACTGTAATGTCTTTCCTTGTTCAAGAGAGGGGAAAATGGGGAAGGTCGTGATAATATTGGTAGATCTCTTCTTAGTACCATCGTTTATAATAGCATCTCAGAAGACATTTGCACTCATTAAATAGTCAGAGTTTGCATATGACACGGATATGATTTGTTTCCTTATTGGTCCAGTAGAGTGTGTATTCTGTTCTTAAATAAATGGCATTTAAATGACCTTTCTGTTTAAGAACTCTGGACTCTGGTGCTTGTCACCAGGATATCGTAGTATCTTCAAGCTCAAGAAGCACATACTTATCGAGAAGTGAAGTAATTCTGTGTGAAGTTCGATGAAATTTATATTTTAAGTCTAAGGTCAGCCTCAGCGAGATCCAAAATACTATCACCTTCAGGAACAGGATGTATTTCACGAACTTTATCTGTGATATAAGGGGGATGCTGTTTCTTTCAGTTTTGCTGAAAAGCCTTCTTCAGCAAAATTTTTTTAAAAAGAAAAATTTTAGAAAGGGGAAGAGACACCAAGACGAAGGTCATTAACATTCCACAGCATAATGCCAGGCCGATCTAACAACCTTCCAATTACTGAAATCTGAGTAGGTAAAACTTTCGAATGAACTGAATAGAGCTGATTTTCCGCAGCAAGGAATTACACAGAGAGCAACGCTTTTTCTTCCTAAGCCGAATGCTCAGCCACTGATCACAAATACTTTATTTTTCAGATTTAACCCTTTCCCATCCTGTGTTACGAACTTTTCTGACCTCAGCTGAGGTCTTGCTTTCTGGTGCTGTCATGCAACCATCCAGTTAGTTTCTGAGAAACACCCCCTTTTCTGAATACTGTCTTTCAGGCCAGGGGCCTTAAGCGAAAACCACAGCAGTTCACGGGGCCACGCTCCTACCTTCACACTGGTCTTTTGCCGCTGACAGCTGGTATCCCTGCCCACAGGTGCACCTGAAGGAGCCTTCCGTGTTTCTGCACTGCCCATTCATGCACAGATTCCCTTGCTGACATTCATCAATATCTGTAAATAGAAACAGGGACAATTACGTTAAATCAGGCCTATTTATATCTACATATCAAGATATATCTATATATCTACATAGATATATAGATACATAAATATCTGTATATCTAGAACACACTGTTACCTAAACTTTGAGCCTATAAATCAAGCTATGAAACTATGTCCTAAAGATCAATGTCTAACTACTCTTTTCTTCTGAAAATATCTTATTATCTTATTATTTAAAATCCATCTGAAACCTTTCAGAACTCCATGTGGCACACAGTCCTTCCCCTCGAGTATGACCGACGATTACCCGTTTCCTGACCAAATCCATATTTCTTAGCCTCTCGTGTGGCATTAGCCTTTGGAACTGTATCCCGATGTAAGGAAGGTGTCACATTATCCCACATTTTCTGAGAGAGCCCACATAAACTATGAATGTAACTGCAGCTCATGAATGCATTTTTTAATCATTGTTTTAGAGAAATTAATTTGGTTTACTAGAAACTTTTGTTTCACTTATTTGTAAAGAAAATGGATCACCACCACAGTAAGTCCCGGCTGCCTACTATTGGCTGCCAATAGGGAAATTAAATCATCGAGCTGAATGTCACTTTCAGAACGATGCAGCACCTTTCCAAATGCTCTAGGTCCATTAGCTTTAGGAGTGGTCGACAGCAAGGAACTGCCTACCTCACGTTTTCTTTCAGCACATTCTATTAAATACTTGAGACGTCAGTCCAAGAACTTAAGACCAACAACAGCGGCGTGGAGCTCGTTGGATCTCACGTAATGTCTGACAAGAATTTTAGTGCCTTGGACTCTTTTAGACTTTCTCAAAGAAGATGACACATTAAGCATTCCCATGTGAAGATGTCTGCAGCAAGACTATACCCTCCATTCCAAGTCCTGTCAGGGTACGCCAGACATCTTACATAAGTTACTCATTTATGTCGGGAATATTGTCAGAAGTAATTCATTATCGGTAATGACACGCACACTTGGAACAACCTGCAGCAACCCAGTTATCTTGAATAAGGTGACCTCTGGGTCTTTAAAACGACCACGGGGACAGAGGCAGTGTAATTCTACAGATAAAGAAGCCTTTTCCTTTTCTGATGAGGCACATAATTCCTACGACAAAAGAACACTTTCTAATAAAACAGGCATGCAGGACAAATGTCTTCTCTTTTTTGTGCCAAGAGATTGAAACAGAGCATATCGTTTTCCCTGAAAAAGGATTTCTTTGAGGGACTTTTGAGCATATCACTATGACGAATCCTGCTCAGAGTTACGACAGAGACTATCTCCGGGTACTTATAAGTTTAGGACATATAATGCTAAAATGTACAAAAAGATACAAGAACAGAGACACAAAAAAGAAATAAAGAAACAAGTACTGAATTAATACACTAGATAGCATATTTACAACATGGAAAAAAATTGTCAGTAGATTTAGTGAGGTGAAAACAAAGTCAGTATTTAGCACCAAGGTGAAAATTGGCAGTTGCTAGAAAATTGGAAAAGGGGCAGATTTAAGATCTGGGAAGAATTTGACATCAGTGATCCTAGGTGGTTTAGGAAAGATTACGAAATAAATACAGAGAAATATGTTATATAACTTATTATCGTAAAAAGCATGCGCTTTGATTGGGGAGTAAGGAAAACAATCAGTGTATAGTAAGTTTCTAGAGCAGCAGATGGGGGCCTTGCCTGACCCCATCCCACACTGTGATGCAGACACCAGGAAAACCAGAGTAGGGGGGCAAGGTTCACTGGCAAGTGGCGATAATAGCCCTTTCGCACCTCCAGCCATTGACATGTGCTGCTTTCTCTGCCTTCTAAGGTTTTCTCCTCTCCATATTCAAAATTTTAAGACCAAGATCGAACAGCAGCACCTTGGGTACTTTCCCAGCAGCACACAAGCACTTTCTGGCTTTAATAGAGCTTTGTATCTGCCTATGACTTGGTGAATAACAACATCAACTACGTGTCAGACTCTGTCCCCGCGTTATCTCATTCTCCGCGCATTCTCTGTTTCTGTATTTTTTCACACAATCATCCCATCCCCCTGACTGAGTACCATTATTGTTACATTGCTTTTTGCAGATGAGCAAGTACAGCTTAGCAAAGGAAGAAAACTTACCCAAGCTCACACTTCTGAGTGTCAGAGCTAGGTTCCGATATTCCGATACCCACTCCTTTTTAAACTGAACTCTAACTTTGTTTGGGTTTCACCGGTGTTTTCATTCATGCCCTCTCTGTTCCAGGACCCAATCCAGGGTACCACACTGTATATAGGGGTCCTGTCTCCCCCATCTTTCCTTGTTCTTCACAACTTTAATAGCCTTGAGAGTATGGGCCAGACTCCTACAGAATGTCCCCGTCTGGATTTGTCTGATATTTTTTCTCATAATTAAACTGGGGTTCTGGGTTTTGGGAAGGAATAGTACAGTGGTGAAATGCTCTGGCCCTCAAGGAAGGTCAGGGGTACATTGTATTTCCATGACATCACTGATACTGTTAAACTTCTTTGCCTGGTACTTCATTATCTATAATTTTCCGTACTACGTTTCTATCTTTCCCAACCAATACAAATTCTTTGGCAGATTAAAACCTCTCAGTAGCATCTGCATTTGAACAAGGGCCCAGATCACGTGGGTTCCTCCATACGCCCCAAAGGAAGGGAAGGGTGAAGAGAGGCATCCTCAGCAGCCCAGCAGAGGGTTACACAGAGGGGAAAATGAGTGTTCCCAGGGCTGGCATCAACGGACAGTGTGAATTTGGGGATGCTGGGGAGCCTTCTTAGAGAGGAGCAGGCTCAGCTGGGATGGCTGAGTCAGAAAGAGTAAAAATGTGGTTATAAGTCATTCACCCAACATGTGTTTACTCAGAGCACTATCCCTCTAAAGAGTCCAATCCCCAAACTTTAGAGATAATATGAGACCTGGAAATTTGAGGTTATTAATCCAAGGTGGCATGGCCAACCACTAGAAGAGCCTTGCAGGAAGGGTGTAGATGTGGGCTGGCAGGAAAGGATCCAGAGGGAAGGGACATGTGCCCATTGCCCTGCTCTGCTGGGAATGGCCAGTGTTCCACTGTCCACAAGGAGCTGGGACTCCAGCGCAGAGGTCAGTGAATTTGCTACTGCCAGTGGGAGATGCTACAATTCTTACAAGACTGTAAGATATCAGCTTACTACTTGCCTACTACGGTGAGAAATTAACTTCCATCCTTCCTTCACTTTCATTGAGACACTTCAGAAAGAAGAAAAATTTCACTTATTTCCTCTCCTTCTTCCCTGCAAAGAGCATGCTTTTTGGTATGAAGAACAAGGAGCAGAAGGGAAGCTATCCACAGATTTGACCACAGAAAAAATTTAAACTTAAAAAAAAAAAAATCATGCAAAGAAAAATTGGAGAAACCTTGGACAAATTACAACAATATACCTCCTAAAAATGTATTTATAATGCACAGACACATGTATATAAGTTTATGCATGGGTTATATATAATGTGTTCATACAGACTGATTAAAAAACCCGATAAATAGGAACAGATATTAACATAAATTTACACACAAAAAATACAAATGTTTAACAAGCATATGAAATAAATGTAATAATTAGAAGCATCCAGGGAATTAACAGATATAGGCATAAATAATAAAGATTCTTTTAGAATTAAAAGAAATACATTTTAAAAATTAGAAATTAGGGTTCTGTCAAAATAATAAAAAACATTAAAACATTTGACTCAATTATTCCACTTTTATAAAAAAAGGAAAGGAACCTAAAATTCAGACCAAGTTTTATTTTAAAAAAAGCTTGTTAGGTTTGCTTTTTTTTTTTTTTACATAATGATGAGGAGCTGGGGAAAAAAATGTGGTTGTTCAACATAAGAACAGCAAGAAAATGCTGAAATAGTAACACACTGGACTATTAAGCAGCTTTCAAAAATAATATTTGAGAAGAGTTATTAATGATGTACAAAATGCTCATGATACACCATTAAGTGACAAAAATCAAGATACAAAATTGTACATACATGATCTTAGTGACAGAAAATATTCAGAATAGAGGACTAATGATGAAGGAGATTGAGAAACTCTTATTTTCGGTTTGCTTATTTTCTGTGTTTGTTAGATTTTCTACAGTGGATGTTTTTTTGAAAAAGATTTTATTTATTTATTTGAGAGCACAAAAGGGAGGGAGTGAGAGAGAGAGCATGAGGCAGGCAAAACGGGACAGACAAGAAACAGAAGCAGTCACTTCACTGGGCAGGGAACCCAATGAGAGCTCAATTCCAGGACCCTGAGACCATGACCTGACCTGAAAACAGATGCTTAATGGATGGAGCCACCCAAGGCACCCTTACGATGAATGTTTTGTGATAGCAATTTTATTGAGGTATAATTTACCACCACATTATTCATCTAAAGTGTATAATTCAATGGTTTTTAGTATATTCACAGAGTGGTGGAACTGTATTGTTTTTATAACGAGAAGAAACAAAATAAATAGGTCTGTGGTTTACAGATGCTCTCTAAAAATATGCTGTTTTCCTCTATGTAAATAGATATGGTCTGTATGTAACCACAATGAGGAGTGACTTCCAAACATGCCAACAAAAATGTGCTCTGAGCAGTTCAGTCAAAATAAATGAGAGGTAGCATGGTTCTCTCTCTCTCTCTCTCTTTCTCTTTTTGGGTTCCCTTTTCTTTCTTTTTTTTTTTTTTAATATTTATTTATTTATTTATTTGACAGAGAGAGATTACAAGTAGGCAGAGAGGCAGGCGGGGGTGGGTTGGGGAGAAGCAGTCTCCCTGCTGAGCAGAGAGCCTCATGTGGGGCTCGATCCCAGGACCCCTGAGCTGAAGGCAGAGGCTTAACCCACCGAGCCACCCAGGTGCCCCTGGGTTCCCTTTTCTAATCTAATTACTCTAACATATTCTCAAGTGTAGTTCAAATAAAAAGGAGAAATCCGATCAGAGCATTTACCTTTGCAGTGCTTGTGGTCTGGCGTCGGAGAATAACCCTTGTGGCATGAACACATGTAGGAGCCCTCAAGGTTGGAGCACGTGCCGTTTGTGCAGATCTGTGGTTCCAGGCATTCGTCCACGTCTTGAAGAATGTTGCAGAAGGGCGAGGGGAACCCACAAAGACAAAGAAAAAAAAAAAAAGAAAACATGAATAAAGTTGAATTTGGCTAAAAATATAAATGGTGCATCCTCCAACAGGGACAGATTCTTTAAGGTAAGTTTTCAAATGAGCCCAAAGGAGGAAGAGGAGCTCTGGTGTGAGCTGCGTGTATGACAGCTCCATGCCGTGATTTACTCTGTGCAAAGTAACTCAGGAAAGGAACCAAAAACGCTCTAGGAACCAATTCCACGGAAAGCTTGTTGTAGAGGGGAGGGCAGAAGAGAGGGTAGTTTTAGAGCAGCCTCCACGACACAATGAAGTCTTCCAAAGAATCAAAGAGGTATTGAGGTCTAGCTAGGGACTGTTGAGTTGAGCAGGAAGTGAGCGTACGCTTAAAGCCCAAGGCAGGACTTAGGACCTGGAGAAACCACAAGAGTTCTTAATAGAAAGGTGAAAAAGGGGGCGCCTGGGTGGCTCAGTAGGTTAAAGCCTCTGCCTTCGGCTCAGGACATGATCCCAGGGTCCTGGGATCGAGCCCCTCATTGGGCTCTCTGCTCAGTGGGGAGCCTGCTTCCCTTCCTCTCTCTCTGCCTGCCTCTCTGCCTACTTGTAATCTCTGTCTGTCAAATAAATAAATAAAATATTAAAAAAAAAAAAGAAAGGTGAAAAAGACTCTGATACAATGTTCAAAGATGGCTCTGGATTGGTATTAGAAAAACCAGTCTAGGGGACACCTGGGTGGCTCAGTTGGTTAAGCAGCTGCCTTTGGCTCAGGTCATGATCCCAGCGTCCTGGGATCGAGTCCCACATCGGGCTCCTTGCTCATCAGGGAGCCTGCTTCTCCCTCTGCTTCTGCCTGCCATTCTGTCTGCCTGTGCTTGCTCTCTCTCTCTCTCTGACAAATAAATAAATAAATAAATCTTTAAAAAAAAAAAAAAAAGAAAAAAGAAAAACCAGTCTAGGGGACGAACAAGCCTGGTGGGCAGTTTGAAGGTAGGGGACAGGCTGTAGAGACAGAGAAAATAATACTCAAGTTCACCAAGCACTCACCGCATGGAAGCACGAAAGGCCGTGCCTGTCTGAGCTTATTTAATCCTAACGGGAGCCATACAAGCCGACCATTTACAGACAAAGGAACCAAGACTTGAGGAAGTTCTAACAGATTGCTCAGGACCACATGGTTTGAAACTGGGGGCTCGTAGGAGCATCCAGTCAGCGTAACTCCAAAGACCACTCCCTCCTTTGGATCTATTTCTAGTCACCCATGTTAAGTGTGGTGATAGAAACCGCTGAAGAGAGGATTAGGAATGTCTGCTTATTAACTGCTAACACAGCATTGACAAAGAAAACCACCATTGAGGTGCCCACTGATTCCACTCGGCATTCATCACATTCTCACTAGAATGTTGGGAATGCAGGGGCGCCTGCGTGGCTCAGCTGGTTCAGCGTTTGACTCTTGATTGATTTCGGCTCAGGTCAGGATCTCAGGGTTGTGAGATCAAGCCCCGCATTGAGCTCCAGCAGGGGAGTCTACTTGAGGTTCTTCCCTTTCCCTCTGCCCCTCCCCTGCTCACTCACTCTCCCCCAACCCACAAATAAATAAATCTTTTTTAAAAAAAGAATGTTGATAATTCAAAAAGGAAAACTTGGGTTCTATGCCCCACCTGATTGCTTCTGGTAAGCCCACTGTATGCTGCCGTGAGAAGACACATGGCGTCTTTTCCTCACCTTAAGGGGAAAAATTTAAACCACCAAGTGCTGAAACTACACACAAAGTCATGATGTAGGCTTAATTTACAGCGGTCTGTAACTTAATCCAAGCATCTTCATCGTAAGGCAGGCCAACAGAGCGGAGGAAAATGCTCTTGACTACATCCATTTCATTTGGCAGTGCTCGCCACGAAAGCAATAAAACTTCCCACCCACTTACTATGAACAGGCAGGGAATTGCAAACCCATGCATATCAGAGGTCGAGCTCTAATTCAGCATTCCAGAGTTCAGACTGCACTTGTGTGCACGGCATTTCATTAAAACTGTATTCTGGTGTTTCCACCAATGATAGCTAGAAATAGAGCGTTACCAAAAGGAGGCAATGGTGGTGGGGGGCGGGGCACACCGGCACACCGGCACACCGGCAAACGCTTCGCATGCAAACAGAACAGCCAAGGAACCCGCACCGTCTGCGTGCTCCGCCTCGCTGTCACAGAATCCCTCACAATGGTGAACTAGACCCTACTCTGTGACAATAAAAAACAGCACTTCCAGACTGACTCATCGTCCATCGTTTCTTTGGTTGTGGGCGTCCACTTTCCTAAACACCGAACACAAACAACTTGAAAGAAGCAGCCAAACTCTGGAGCCGAAGTAGATAAGGGGACAGAATGAGCCGAGACACTGGGCATGTAAATTCCAGACAGCAACGTTAAAATGTCACGTCTCATATCTGGATTGGTTTCAAAAACGTTAAAAAGTTGAGAAATGTATGGATTGTTCTCTCTGATTATTCATGCACTGGGAAATGTGATGATAGGGCACAGAAGGCAACAACACAATCAATTTCTAAGATTGTGTTTTCTCTTGTTAAAGCAGATTAAAAGACAGCCTAGATGGTCAATCAGGAAATACTTTTAAAATACTTGATACGAGGGTTCCTGCATGGCTCAGCCGGTCAAGTGTCCAACTCTTGATTTTGGCTCAGGTCATAATCTCAGGGTCGTGAGATCGAGACCTGTATCGGGCTCTGTGCTCAGCTTGGATCCTTCTTGTCCACCTCCCTCTGCTCCTCTACTTGCAAACACCCTCTCTCCCTCTCAAATAAGTAAAATCTTTTTTCCAAATAAATAAAATCTTTAAAAAAATGCAAACATACCCTCTCCCTCTCAAATAAATTTTTTTTTCAAATAAATAAAATCTTTAAAAAAATGCTTGATACTTCTAGGATACTTGAATGAGGAGTATCACAGTGCATATTTAAGACCTGCTGAAAGAGTTGACCTTAAAGTCCTCATCATAAGAAAATTTCTTTAATTCTGTAACTATGTAGGGTGAGAGACTTTCACTCAACTTACTGTGGTCATTTTGTAACATATACAAATATCAAATTACTGTGTTGTAAACCTGAAAGGAATATAACGCAGTAGATGTATCATACCTCAATATAAAACAACAACAACAACAGAATACATAGTAGGAATGTGCCTGGAGTGGGGCTTCACTTGACAGATGTAAAAGGAAATAAACTCATTGTTTTATCTTGCACCTAGACCTGTCTCTTAAACTGCAGACCCACAAAACCTAGTTGGTCAGTGCACTGGCCATCTCCCCTTGACGTCCCACAGGCACCTCCAAGTCTTCACAGCCAAAACTCATCTTTCCCCCTGTGTCTCTTTTATTCCAGGTCAATATATGGTACCACTATCCACTCAGATGCCCAAGTCAGAAATTGGGAGTCATCCTTTTTAGATTCCTTATTCTCCCTCTTTCCCCACATTTGATTTGTAACAGTCAATTCAATTCTATCTTCCCAGTATCTCTCAACTATACCAGCTTCATTTCATTCTTACTACCACCATTCTGTCCCACATGGGTTACTGCCATAGTTTGCTTCTCTACTTCAAGTCTTGCCCTCTCTAATCCACTATCTAGCCGGTAGCCAGTCTTCTAAAATACAAACTCAATCAATGGTATAGGTCCTTTAAAAACCCTCTGTGGTTTCCAGCGTTCTTCCATTAAGTCAAAGATACAAACTTGTAGGGCCCTGAGTGTTATCAACAGAAAGCGTGCCCTCAGTTCTTACTTCAAACCCTTGGGAGGATCAGTGTTTTGGGAAACAAGGTAGTCCTTATCCACTCCACCATCCAACACCCATAGCCTCTCACCCTTCGGCAGAGGGAGATGGTTAAGTCTTTGGTTTTCTGTACTGAAGCTCAAATCTCATCTTACTCTAGGGTTATGGTCTTGTACAAGAGTCAGATTATTCAAATTTTTGTGATGCATACACATAATCAGTTCAAAAGAGAAATGTCATGAAAAACACTCTGTCCACAGAAAAATGTGTTCCAAATTCCCAAAAAAAAACCACAATTTACCAATGGGCTTTTAGGACATAATTTGGCTTCTGCTACTCAGTGAATTAATTAAACCTCCCACAGTAAGGAAATTGCCAGGGGTTTATGAGGTCAGCCCTTTGTGGATATGATTGTTCAAAAGTTTATGCACCCAACCCAGTACACTATTACCCAATCCAAATTGATCATTGTCATCTACGACACCCCAAGAGACTCTAACAGAGGCCTGTGGAAAACCAGAGTCTATAGGATTTCATGATCTGCTCCTCTCAGAAGCCTATCAGAAGAGGGAGTCACAACAGTGGACATGATTTATTCTTAGTGAACACTGGCTGATTCCTTTTTTTTTTTTTTAGTTTAAGATTTTATTTATTTATTTGAGAGAGACAGAGAGGGAGAAAGCATGAGCGGGGGGGGGGGGGGGGCAGACCAAGGAGAAGCAGACTCCCTGCTGAGCAGCCCAATGTGGGGCCCAATGCCAGGACCCTGGAATCATGACCTGAGCCAAAGGCAGACACTTAACCAACTGAGCGACCCAGGCGCCCCAACCCTGGCCGATTCTTACAATCATCTTTTTCTTTTAAAACGTTTCACCTTGGGGCACCTGCGTGGCATGGTCAGTTAAGTATCCAACTTTTGGTTTCGGCTCAGGTCCTAATCTTAGGGTCATGAAATCTAGCCTGTGTCAGTCTCCATGTTCAGCATGGGATGTGCTTAAGACTCCCTCTCCTGCTCCCTTTGCCTCTTTCTTTCTGTCTCAGATAAATAAATAAATTCCCGAAAAAATGTTTCTCCTCACCATTTGAATCTTGCAGCCAACATTTCTTTGCTAAGATTAATAAGAAGCTCACTGGTCATTAGCTCCTGAACTCCAGCTTCTTTTTCCTTTGGGGGGAAATGAGGACATTGATCTCTTTCCAGCTTTCTGGCAACTTTCCATTCTCCACAATTTTTACAAAGATGACTTTCAGCTGGCCAGCAAATCCACCTGCAAATTCTCTCATTGCCTTGGGATGTAATTTCTCTGGGTCAGGAACCCTTTTGAAATGTCCCTTCCTACTGTCCAGGGAGAACATGAGATAGCCTGAAGCTCCCCTCTGAGGGTCCAGAGGGTAGTCAGTGGCTGACCTCACACAAATTTCAAAGTCCAAGGTTGTGCTGTCCCCTTCCACTTTACCCATCCGCTCCTTGAGGTTGGTCAGACTTGGTTCCAGAACAACAGTTTACCTGCATTACTTCCTGTGCTCTCAAGGAAATGAATCTCTCAACACTGCACACCAGTCATTCTTCAGAGGCCACTGAGTCTCATTTAATTCCTTAGTGATCACCACAGACTTCAACGAGTGAGCTCCATTTGATATGTGAAGTAAACATCTTATTTTGTCACGATGACTACAGGAAAATACAACAGGACACCCACCCCCAACATGAAATTACTTCAGTGAACCCTCAAGTATTCTGTATACATAGTCTTTTTTAGTGAAGATGATGGCAGGACATTTTTGACAGAAAAGGCAAGCATGGTGAAGTCAGACACCGATGCTGGTTAGGCCATTGGGATGAAACAACCCACTCTCACAGTACAGGAAATCCTCAAGATCTCAGGCGCCCTCTGTCAAGTTTGACCAAGTTAAGATAAGCAGTAGCAGTGCAGCCTACAAAATATGTTACGCATCCCTCAAAGACTCATCACTGTTCTTCAAAGCTGGAAAAGAGCCAATGCTATGTACATCCCAGATAAAGAGCCAAAGATGATCTCCGAAAATCAATCCGTTAATCCTACCACATCACTGGTTTCCTACCTCCCCTTTCCAAAAGAACATTTTGTCTTTCAGCAAAACTCAACTGGGGCTATCTATGGTGGAGATCGCCATCTTAGAGTCAAGAATCCCTCAGCCATTCTTACTGCTACTTGCCAGGGATGGTTCCCACCCATCCCACCCAGATGGATTTTCTCTCTTTCTATGAACTTATCTTTTCTCATTATCTTAATCATATTGCTTTGTTCTCTTATTTTCTTATGTGTACAGGAAGAGGTAGTATATAGAACAGAACACTAGTTTTGGAGATAAAAGACCTGGGATCATGTCCTAGCTCTGCCATTTATTATCTATGACCATAAGCAAGCCCATTAACCTATCTGGGAATCAATCACTGTATCTGTACTATAGGGATGACTGTCCTGATACCAAATAAAATAATGAAGTCAAAGCCCTCTGTAGCAACATAAGAGAAGTTTTTTGTTATTATGGTAGTTAGTCTTTTCTCATACAGGTATGTTTCCTGCTGTTAAAAGTGTTTTTTTGTTTGCTTTTGTGGAGATATAACTGACATATGACAAAGGATAAGTGATAATTTGGTACGCTTATATATTGCAAAGTGATTAACAAAGTTAGCTAGTGCCTCTCTTATGTCACATAATTATTTCCTTTTTTTGTGAACATAGTTATCATCTAGCCTCCTAGCAGCTTTGAAGTTTATAATACAGCACTGTTGCCCATAATCGCTATAAGATGGCACTGTTGACTATAACCACTGATCTGTGCAATAGGTCTCCAGGGCTTATCTACCTGCCAGTTGCAGGTTTGTACCCTTAAACAACGTCCCCCCAATTCCCCTAACTCTCAGCCCCTGATAACCACCATTCTATTCTGTTTTGTTTTGCTTATTTACAACTTCAAGTCTTCTCTGGAATTAAGTGCATAATTAGGTATTCGATAATAACATAATGACTAATTATAAGACTTGTTTAGCTATAGCGATTGGGGATTAGGTGGGCATTTGCACATTTAATAATGTCTCCAAAAGGGAGATGTTCCTTTCTGTTGCCATCTTACACAAAGTAAATAAATGTAGCATGAAAGCTTTCAATTTCAGATAAGTCTCTGAATATTCACCTATTCCATAAAGGTTAACAATGCTTCTTAAAATTTGAAAATAAATCCTAGTGTGCAAAGAAGTCCTAGAACAAGATGCCTTCCATGTTGACCATGCATGTTCTGTGCACCTAGTTTTGGTGAAGACTCTGGCTAACCAGTTGTCACCATATCAAATGACACCAAGTTCTTCAGATGCCTAAGACCCATTACATTTAGAAAAGGTAAATCGGAGTCATAAAGTCACTCTAACTTAATGATGGTTTGACAGTGAAGGATTTGTGTGATAAAAATCCCAGAAATTTGTCTTCCCAGGTCACATGGTCTCTCACAGACTCCATTATAAAGCAAGATAAAGTAAATTCAATGAGGGGTAGCTGCCTACATCGACCAGGTGATAGATACTGTGTCTTGTGAAGGTGAACCAAGAAAATGAAGTAAGAGGATGGAGATGGTAGCATTGCAGAAGGTAAAACATTTGTTAGGGATGATCGATGACCCTACAGGGAAGCACTGTGGTTCTCAAGAAATAGATCCCACCTAAATAAACATGCTGGAAGTTGAAAGGTAACTAGGAGATTAAGATTACTTAGATTCATAGAAGAAATTCCTATCAGATAGAGAGATTTAAGAACTACAGGAAATGAACTTATTAAAGAAAGTCAAAGACAGTTATACGTAGAAACTCGACATAAAATTTACTTAAACGAGTACCAGTTATTACCGCACTTCTTCTATTTCAGGCTTAGGGCGGTAAAAGGGAGGATAACAGAGTTGGGAGAAGAAGGGTCATAACATTTATTGGGTCTACCTTGTGTCACATGCCTCACGAGGTGCTTTATCTTGCTTATTTAATTCTGACAGTAAATCCCATGAAGAGAGTAGTTCAAAGGTATTGAAACCAAGCTTCATAGAGGTCATATATAACCCCAAATCTGTTCAAATTCAGGGAAATATGATCTTTATATCAGAGTTGCTGAAAGTACCTTTAAATAATTAAATATTAGAGAATGCCTTTTGGAGGATGGCTCCGTAGGGTTTGAGTTGGGCCTGTTCATGAGTGAAGAGAAACCTGCTAATTGAGTTCCTGATAGGCTGGCTTCCCTCAAGAAAGGCCTGGTTGAAGCAGCCAGTTGGAACCGGCCAGAACCCAGGGTGATGAGATAGTCATTAGGGGCAGGGATCAAGCAGCAGGCAGCAACTCCAGGCTGAATGTGAGGTCCAAGGAATACAATGTTGAATGATGAAAGTGGCTTTCAAGAGAGGACTGAAATCCTCAACTTGAAAGAAGAAGCTACGTTAACAGAGGAGCCAACAAGGGTTGCCAAAAAGCATCAAGGGATATTTTGAAAGTGGACCATAAACCATTGAGAATAAAGGATCGGCTGGCCCGAACTCAACACTAGCACACAGCATGCTCTCCCAGAAAACACCTGCTACCATCTGACCTGTTTCTGCCCCAAACAATTTCTGTTCTAATTCATAAATCAGGGAGAAGCATCAATCAGTGGGATCCAGCCCACATGGCATGACTATAAGGAGGCCATTAACGGTTTCACTAAGTCCACCTTTGAGTCAGTGAAAGAAGCACGTGTATTTGGCCTCAAATCCCTGCAGAACATATGGATCCAAATAGTAGTTCTCAATTTGTAATGAATCCATTTAACAGAAAAAAGAAATTCAAATCAACATATGGATTGATGCACTTTAGAAAAAACCATAAACATCATGCCACACGAAAGTAGAATTACATATAACACCGTACAGCTTTAATTTTACAACTTAAAAATATTCAGTCCGTGAGAGGACAGTGGTCGAAAAAGGAGAACACGAAGACTTATGGAACAGAATCCCCTGTGAGGTAGGGATTATCTTCTCTACAGATGGCTCACAAATGCCACGTGTAAGACTTTTCTTCAAATGGTGAGATTTGGGAAAATTTTAAGTCTTTAAGTTCTCATATATATAAAATTGGGAGGGGGGAGTTTTATCGATGTACCTGAAATTATCTGGACTACAAGGATATTATAAAGCCATAACCTAGTCCCAAATAACCATTGGAGACAAAAACAAATAGAAAGGAACACCATATAAATAACTTATTATTTGACCCCCATAAAATCTCTGACACTCTCTGTCTCCCTTAAGCTGTTCTTTCTATGTTCCTTTGTGGCACTCAACGTGCATCTGACATACCATATGCTTTGCTTGCCGATTCGTTTATTTGCGAGCACAATGTGAGCTCTAGAGTACAAGTGCAGTGAGGGGAGGATCTTTATTTTGTTCGCTCTCAATCCTCCGGGTCTTGAAAAATGCCTGCCTCTGGGTAGGCACTCAGCTGTTAAACAGAATGAATAAATATATAGCCAAGTTGTTGTCCATGACCTCAACTCAGTGACAAGCTTAAGTAATGACTACACCTTCTAAAAGGTATTTTAGAGCACCAGGAGGGTAAGGGTGAGAACTAAAATGTAGGCAGCATGGCTGGGTATTCACTAGCATGGTCAGAATTGAGCAGAAAAATCTAATTCATTCATTGGTTCAGTAAGAACAGAAAAGCATGTTGCCCAATCTAGGTTTTGTCACACTCAACTTTTAACGTGTGAGAGCTCTACTACCATAAAAAATGAAGACGGATCTGTCTTGGTACAATCTGCAAAAGTCCTCCCGAGAATTTTAGAGGAGCTGCACGTCCAGGATGAAAAGTGAGTGGAACTGAAACGATATCATGGAAGAGAAGCTTCATCTGTAGATGACAGAGCCTGAATTTTACCCGAGGCAGATAGAAAAAGTACACGGTGTATTTTTCATAGGAAATGTGTGATCTTAGCAAGGCAAAAATGAAAACTAGTGCTTGGAACAACTGGGTAACTCTGTGACTTCGGTCGACTACACAGTGACCTAATATTTCTGCTTATGATCCTACTCATCTGGTTGGCGAAGTGAAGTTACTCTGAGCAGAGGTATTGTGTTTCTGTCACCAAACCGGAGCAAAGTAGTCACGCTTAGACTGATTGCATACATCTAGGTATAATAACTCATTTATTTTTTATTGCCCAGTCTAGATAAACGCATTTATATTGAAGAGCAATCGCTTGCCAATTTGGTCAGTCGTATTACATTAGTAAAGTCATGAATCAGGGCTGTGGATTCCACTATTATGGATTTTAGTTACTTAAGGTAAAATTCAGGCTCTACTCTTGGATTAGAATATGCAGCAGTATGTGAAAATGAGAACACAAGTGGAATCTTGATAGGCAACTATGAAATTTATGCCAAACGGGAAATTAAAACCAAATGTACGTTCTGACAACGCTGATCACATAAACAAAGGCATATCAAATAAGCAATTAATGAACAAAAAAATCTCTTCTTGCAAAGATCAACATCTTACAATTCCAATGACAGACACTCTCGGAGATGGGCACAAGCTTCAGGGCAGAGGGCCACCTGAACCATGAACAGAGGCTTAGCGTGTACAACCTGGTGATGAGTCCAAAGCTTTGAAACTGGGGCTGTTTCTGCCAAGCCTACTTAGCCTGCTCTGCAACATCTAAATGTCCTTCCCAGAGATGTATGAGTAAAGATGAACCTTTTATTATATTCTTTATTATGTTCAGTTAGCCAGCTTATAGTACATCATTAGTTTTTTTTTGTTTTTGTTTTTTTTTACATCATTAGTTTTTGTGTAATGTTCAAGATGAACACTTTAAACAGGACTGAGGGGGTCTGGCATAACATGAGGGGGGTTGGGCCCCTCATCCTACAGCAAATCTTCTCTTGTTCTCTGTCCTTCAGCTGCACTCACCTTTCAGCTTCTGGAACATGACTGCTTCCTCCTTCCACAAACCCCCTGAATATGCTCTTTCCTCTGTCTAAAACTATCTCCCTCCTATCCCTTTCCCCAGTTAAACCTCAATCAGGAATTTTCCAGAAGCAACTTATTCTGTGACACATTCTTACAGCATCTCAGAACCTTTCTCCCCAGCACTGTCTCATTTGTGTTTATGTATTTATTTCTGAGATGTCTCAGTTATCACTCTTCCTCACCAGACAGTGCCATGAGGAAGGCATTTTTTTTTTTTTTTTGGTTCCTCAATGTATCCCAGCACTCAGCACAACTCTGGGTATATTATGTAAGTTCTTCAGCATTTGTGGATGAAAAGAAAAAAGGTATGAATAAATGAGAAGTTGAACTCACATCGTCAGAGTCTGGCACTGAGTGTAAAAGAGCTCAGCTTCTAAGGAAAAGATGACATAGAGATAGAAACAGAGAGGTAAACCATTAAGGGGAAAAGCTATTTATGAGACTGACGCGCTACCTACTGCGCTAACGAGGCACCTAAGGGGAAAAGCTATTTAGAACCAAAGCAAAGCTGTCGCTTATCTTCCTCAGTGCCTGGTGTCGGTATGAAGTATTTATTCAATACCTAAATGAATAAATTTAAGAGGCGAGGCAATCCATCAAGATTTCTCTTTCTACTTCTGCTGCATGTTTGTGTCTGTATGCTCCTAATTCTACTAGCCTCTAGTAGCTTGCTTCTTCTTATGCCTTTTCTCTTTTTGGTCTTTTGTTCTCCACCACTCTCCACTCTATGGTGACTATTATTTTATTTGGTCTTGGTTATTCATCACATCAAGGACAATTTGCTCCCATCAGAATTATTTCTTCCAGATAAAATCTCATATTCTTTGAGCCAGCTTGCTTTCTTATATTTTCCCCTGGTTAAAACTTACTTAGAACACTGCTTAGAAATTTTCTCAGAAGGACATAAGGTTGTTATATTCCATGTTTTTGTTTTTGTTTTTTTTAATTTTGAACGTGGACTCACTTGGCATTACATCATTCTTTCAGAAAACGCACTAGACAGAAGAAAACGAGACCATGATAAGAACACTCTAGTACCTACCAAGACACTGCCCATTCCAACCTCGGAACCCTTCTGTGCAGGGAACACACTGGTAAGACCCAGGAGAGTTCACACACTGCTCATCTGGACAAGTGCTTGCGGTCAAGCATTCGTCAATATCTGGAAAACCAAAAAACCAGGTCACAAAAACATTTTTATCAGACTACTGAAGCAGAAACATACTTTGCTGATGAAGTAGAGGGTGGGGTGGGGGAGGTGTGTTCTATCTACATTTTGATGGAGAAAACGTTAAGTAGGTAAGCCAAACACTGTCTACACTTAAACACCACAGGGATAAAGCATGGCCAGGTGTATTTTGATTAAAATATTTACACACATTCAAAAGAAGAACTTGGGGGACGCCTGGGTGGCTCAGTTGGTTGGACGACTGCCTTCGGCTCAGGTCCTGATCCCGGGGTCATGGGATCGAGTCCCACATCGGGCTCCCAGCTCCATGGGGAGTCTGCTTCTCCCTCTGACCTTCTCCTCCCTCATGCTCTCTCTCACTGTCTCGCTCTCAAATAAAAATAAATTAAAAAAAAAATCTTTAAAAAAAAAAAAAAAAGAAGAAGAAGAAGAACTTGGTCCCAAATGCCCAACTGGCAGGGTCAGACCTCTCACCCTGGGAGCTGGCAGCTCCTTGTGGGCCGCTTCTGGAACATCAAACCTTTGAGGCAAGAGTGCATCTTGCCAGATAGAAATGTAACAAACAGGCATGAAAATGACGAAGCCACAAATCCACCTGGCCAGAGGCTCTCTCTGCAGACAATGGATGCTCTAGGGAAATCCTTGCTCTGGCTTCATGGGCCCAAGAATACCCTGGGTTTGAATATTTTTAAACTTTTCATAGGATAGGAATTCCTTGGAGGTGGAAAAAACACATTAGGAGAGAATGAACTCATCAAGTATTTCCAAGAGTTTCCAGAAAACATGGTGATATGATCACAGGGTAATATTTCCTCACAAAAATACACCTTATTTTTCACATTCACAGCTAACTGAAGTTATTCATCATCTTTCTTTTCAATGTGCGTTGGAAAAAAAACACCTTCAAGCTGGCTGGAACTGTGGCAGAGGGAGCTACTACAGTGACTTCAGGCATTCTGAAGAATGGTAGAACAACAGAATGGGGGAAAAGAAGGAGACAGAAAATGGTTCAAGAGTTTAATATAACGTGTGGTACCATGGGTACCAGTCCCATTGGAAATAATCATTTTTCTAGAGTTGGATACTGAATTCATGTGACTGGATTTAATGTCTAAGTGTTCTCATTTAAAATGTATATAGGACCCCTGATCACACTTAAAATAGAGACAGAATTTTCAGGACAGAAGCTGAAAAGTAAAAGAAATACATAATGGCTACAGCCATTCATTCTGGTAAATTTTCAAAAATTATCTCCCCCTTATCACTAGATGGGTGTGAAAAGATGCTTAAAGTAAAAAAGAGGCTCAAAGTAAAAAAGTTGAGGGTGATATTAATAGAACAGCACAGGTCAGTGTGGTAATTTTCTTTTTCCTATCAGCGAAAAATCCTTGCCAAAAGACAATGACACACAGTGTTTCTTTTTTTTTAAGGTCAGATGTTCTGGGACTTCTTGTTCTACAAAAAGATGATGCTTGCCAGGTTCATTTTCCAAACAGTATTACATTCTTCTCTGGAAGGAATTTTTTTTTTTTTTAATAGAACTACAACTGCTAAGTCAGAGAAGGTCATTGAAAAAGCCTGGTCCAATAAATAAGGTGCAGTGTTAAGCAATACAAGACAACATCCTTGAACTTCCCACTACCCTCACCTCTGCTTGCTTGTACCCTCATCCATAGATGAGGGACTACCTGCCCGGGAATACCTTAGCTGAGCAAAGTAAGGATGCATGAGATAATGTCTGTGAACTACAATAGATTCCTTGGAGACTGGCGCTGTTTGAAAGCAGCTTTGTTAGTGGCAGCTGAGAAAATCTTTGGTGAGCCAGAAACCTGGGGACCTTTGGTTCCGGTCCATGACGAAATTAGAAAACAGCCATGTTTTTTGGCTCCTTCTTCTTTTCAAGCCATTTCATGAAGATAGAATTATAATATTATTTACTCAGGGAACCCTGGTAGTATTTCTGTTAATTTCCACACGTTGAATGGTCCTGAATAGTCCCCTGACTGCTTCCCATTTGCTTACAGAGCTTTCGTATTTCTTTCCTACTCCTTCCCAGTTTCCATCCCTATGCCACAGTTACTAATTAAACGTCCTCTCTTCCCATCCTGAAACTGTAGGCAGAACTTAAGAATCAGCATTTGACCTCTCTGGGGAGTGTTGCTTTGCACATCCATGCTTGTCAGGTAAACCCACACGATTAAAACAACAACAGCAACAACAACAACAAAACCACTCCCACAGATACAGATGTACTGAGAAGGTCTCTGTAAAAACACATCATCAGGAAAAGGGGGAGGTTTCCAGAGACTAAGAGTTCTTGAGAACCAGTGAGGCGAGAGGCACCACACAAGACACGACAGCATGCATTTATTCTCGCGACAGCCTGGAAAGTTAACTTTGCGGCTCCCATTTCACAGGTTTCAAAGGGGCTAAGTCACTGGCTCCAAGCCAGACAGTTCCTAAGCGTGGGAGCCAGGAGCCAAGGCCAGTGTCCTGCCCCTTCCTGGGCATGCTGCCTCTCAGGGGCACAGGGAGGGTCCCATGTAAGAGGAGAGTGGGGACACTTCACCCCTTGCTGTCCCACGGCCCTCGGCTGCCAGAGGAGACCTTATAGCTCCATTCTGATCCAAGCTGGTCGAAGATTCAGTAATGAAAAATGCTCCCGTTTCTCTCCAGATCAGAATACAAGGGGCTGAACAAGAGGCCAGGCGGATAGGCAGGTGCAGGCTGCCAAAAAACATCTAATTAGCTTTCCTCCAAGCGCGGGTCATTAGATCATGAAGAAAACCAACCCAGAGGAGCCAGGGACAGCTGAGTGCAGCCTGCCTCAGCGTGGCTGTCCCTGCCCTGGCCTGGAAGCCCAGCCACGTTAGAAAAGAGGCTGCTCCTCGGGCAGGCAGGCAAAGAGCCCCATGGAACCAGCACCGTCCACAGCAGCCTGGCCCTTCAGACATGTGCTCAGGGACCCCGCCACTCTTCTGTTGGCAGGCACCCACGCAGCACTGAAGAGGCAGCGCAATACATTTCTTCATGGAAATAATTCTTGCAAAAAGAACCTTTGCAACTGGGACGCAAACATGAGCAGAAAAATTAAGTGGTTAATCATTCTGGCCATGCTCTAAAAGCTTTTCAGAACTTTTTTTTTTTTTTTTTTAACACAACACTAGCAACTTCATTGCTGTGGTCAATAATAAAGAAATTTTATCTTGCGTGCTGGAATGTGACCTGCAGTTAGTCAGACGGTGCATCTGTGGAGGGTTGGTGAGCTAGTCCCAAAACACACAAAAGGAATGTAACGAGGCAAAAGGTTGGAAACTAACCATCAACAGTGGGTAAGCCTGTACCACGCTCCCAGAGGAAAGATCCAGAAGCTGGAATTAAGTCTGGGTTTATGCTAAGATACTCTGCAATTAATTATTCCAAAGTGATTTACTCTAAATGCCAGGGAAGGCAGTTGCTGAAGTAGATAACAAGGAGAATGGGACGATGGACGGTAATCCGGACCAAGTCACTGAGGAGAGGCAAAGAGGCTGTGAGTCCAGAAGGCAGGAGGAGTGTGGATGAGTTCGTGTCGCACACACAAGGGCAGAGGAAGGCAAGTCCCGGGCTGGGTGCCTGGCAGCCTCGGTTGTGGACCCAGCCCTGCATTTCAAGCTCACGTGCACCCTGCACGTGGATGTGGCGCAGACTCACCCTCGCAACGGCCTCCCCGGGTCATGCGGTACCCGCTGTCACAGTATTCGCACCGGAAGGCCCCCGCAGTATTGATGCAGTACCCTTCCCCGCACACATCTGGCCTCAGGCACTCGTCAACATCTACACGAAGCAGAAAACATCGTCAAGTTTTATTTCTCAGAATAGAATTTCAAACTTCTCCCATCTCCCCGGTCAGTTTGAAGTCAAGAATAAAATAACCTATTCCTACCACCATCTCTTCAATTGGTTTGACATGTTTCAAAAACTGAGTGGTTCTGATTTATGGGGGGCCCAAAACATTTACCACCTAGGGCTCCACACACATTGGACACCCTTCATTCAAAAGTGATGGAGAAAAGTTTCCATTTTTATATTCTCCAGTACCTAGCAGATGACTATGTCATAAAAGGTGTTCAGTAATAAATTCTGGGTTGCCTGAATAAGCAATAAGATTGATGGGATCTTAGGGGAGCTAACAACCCAGATCTGGGAATTTATGCATCAGGAAGAACACTGCCATTACCTATGCAGTTAGTACCCTCCTCACTGGCCATAAATCCTGCTGGGCAAATACACAAGAAACTTCCCTCGGTGTTTTCACAGCGTCCCTGGGAGCAGAGCTGTTGGGCCTGAGTGCATTCATCAATATCTGTTAACAAAAATACAGATAAAAGGATTAGTGCAGTGTAGCATGAAATTTGGTCTCCCTGTCCATAAAATACCAGTGTACTATGCCCTGTGCGCCAAATCTTCCTAACTGAGGAGAACAGTAAGTGGAGACATGATCGTAGTCCTCAGGTACTTGAAGGATGGTTATTAGGAACAGGGAATTTGCTTAGGGTATTTTGTTTCAAGAGCCGAAACTATAAGCATGGCACTGTTGTTTCTGAGAAACAGATCTGGGTCAACGCAGAAGGACCTGCCAGACTCATGAAGTCATCTAAGCGCTGAAATTTGCTGTGTGACTCCCAGGTCAGCTCAGCAGAGGTGGCCAGAAATATACTGAAAGGGATTCTTCCGTTGCACATGTGGGTGAAGTTGGAGCAGATCGTAACTGCCCCTCTCAACTTCATATTCCAGGGTTCCAAACAGAATAATAGGATGTATGTATGCAAATTCAAGAGAAAAAGCTGTGGGAGAGAGCAGGTGGATTCTTCCCTTGACCTAACCCACATGTACATGTGAAACCAAACAGCACAAGTCACACAGCCTGCAGAACGGCAGTTAGCACACTAAAGCTACATTAATTGGGTCTTCGCCTTTGTTGCTATTAATTGCGTCTACGCCTTCGTTGTTTTCTATTAATTGCGTCTAAGCCTTTGTTGCTTTATAACTCTTAGTGCTAAATTTCCTTTTTCTAAAAAAGAGAGAAATTAAATTTAGTGTTAACATAATGCACTCAAATGATTTCCATAACGCTATTATACCTTGGAGATACATTTTTTTCCAAAGAACGATGTACAAGACCCTGTGTTTTGTAGATTCGTTAACAACTTTGTGTCAGCTTGTTTTCTTTTTTTTGTCAGCTTGTTTTCAATTTAGAAATTGCTTTTAGAAATCAGATTTTATGCACTTACATGAATGTAAGTCTTTATTGCAGTACATATTAATTTTATTTTGCTAAATACATATTAGTAGGTAGCTATTTCTACCATTTTATTGTTCTATATTTTCTTATATTATTCTACTATACCTAGAAACCTCTGGACATTTTTTCACCTTCATCTTTTTAAAAAAATTGTTTCCACCTTTATCTAATTATATTACATTTGGCCAGGTAGGTAGGTAGGTACATTGAACCAGGAGACAAGAGCATCCCAGAAGATTAATAAACCTCTTTTTGGGCTCTCTTAGTTCAGGGATAAAAATTTTAAAAAATTAAACACAATAACATTTCCCATGATAATTACATAAAACATGTTCTTAATGTGTAAATATTTGGTATTTAATAATTTCATCTATCAAAAGCGTCTCTTACCAACACATTTCCTCTGTTGCTCACTGAACCTGTAGCCCTCATAGCAAATACAGGTATATCTCACGGGTAGGTTAATGCAGTGTCCTGCTCCACAGATATCGGGGTTCACAGTACATTCATTGATTTCTTAAAAATAAATAGAGGAAAAAACAGACATCAACAAAGAGTTCTCCCCTTTCAAACCATCCCTGTGAATTTTCTGCTTAGCTTATTGCCAGGTATGCAGTTAGAAGACAAAGGTCACCTCTGATTTATCCAGAGAAAATAAAAACCTTACTTCAAAAAGATACACGCACCCCTAGGTTTACTGCAGCATTATCTACTATAGCCAAGATATGGAAGTGACCCAATTGTCTACCAAAAGACGAGTGGGTAAAGAAGATGTGGTATAGACAGTGGCTGATAACTCAGCCATAAAGAAGAATGAGATCTCTTCATGTGTGACCATATGAGTGGAGCTAGAGAGTATTCTACTAAGAGAAGTCAGTCAGAGAAAGACAAATACCACACGATTTCACTTACATATGGAATCTAAAAAAACAAAACAAATGAGCAAACAAACAAAAAAGCAGGAATAGACCTTAAATACAGAGAACAAACGAAAGTTGCCAGAGGAGAGGCGGGTGGGGGTTTGGGCAAGGTGGGTGAAGGGGAGTGGGAGATACAGGCTTCCAGTTATGGAAAGATGAAGTCACCGGGATGAAAGGCACAGCACAGGGACTCTAGTCGATGGTAGTGCAACAGCATCATGTGGTGACCGACGGCGGCTGCGCGTGAGTGAGCATGGCACAGCAAACAGACTCGGTTATATGCCTGAATCTAATGCAACACTGTGTCCACTTTACATCAATTAGAAAAAAAAAAAAAAGACAGTGACCTCTAAAATCAAGTATAAATTCATTTGCTTACTGTGTAATTGCTCAATTAGTTGCACCCCAAATCATCAATAACTCCTAATGGAACAACCTCTAAAATGAACGGGAGTGGGGAGTGACTCAGAAAAAGGGCACTTTGGAAGTTGCAAGATAATCAGTTCTTCCTAACTTCTAAGAGGGCCCACAATGAGTTTCTATCCACTCCGGTTCATCTGACAGGATGGACTCGCAACCATCAGGTGAGTTCTCCTGATAAGAAATATGTGGTAACGTTTTATTCATTAGCAGGTCAAATTCAATTTCCAACAACTGTGTCGAACCTCCTCCAAAATTTCTCTTTAATTCTCAAGAAAGGTTTACCGTTTCTCATCAAAGCCAAACTTCTGGGTGTAATTCACTCTTAATTTGTTAATTTCAACATGAGCATATTTGTATTGAGGTAAAGCAGAATCTTCTTCCCAATCTTCTTTGCTAAATCCTTTGTGATCCTAATGGTTCCTGCTGGAAACTCGCTTCTTCTGTAAGGCCTGAGCAGACTGGTGCCCTGAGTCCTCACTTTATTCAGGGAACACACTATGGTAGAGGCAGGAATCCATGCTCAGTGAAGGCCATCAAAATGAGCTTCATGACCAAAAGGATATAAGATGGCCTTAAATTACCTGAGGACTCAAAAGTGGCCTCCTAAGAGGAATTACTCTCCTTAGACAGTCTGTTTTCGATGACTTTGTAAGATGTTATAGTGGCATCGTGGTGGTGGGGCAGGTCAGCTGGTAGAAGCCCAGGTTTACAGACAGTGCAAACACAAATCCTGCTGCCCTTTCTTTGCTCTATAACACAGGGGCCAGCTACTCAGACACTCTATGTCTCACTTTTCTGTGTGTTAGATAAATGGGAATAATTAGAGCACCAACTTGAGCATCAGGTTCAAAAACAACTAATGCACTCAGCCCAATGTCCAGCGCAACATACGTGCTCAATGCAAGCTAGTCATTAAAGACCTACATGTGAGACCTGAAACCCTAACAACTCTAGAAGGGAGCACAAGCAGTAATTTCTCTGACATCGGACATAGCAACACTTTTCTAGATATGTTCCTTGAGGCAAGGAAATCAAAAGCAAAAATAAATTACTGGGACTTTATCAAAACAAAAGGCTTCTATACAGTAAAGGAAATCAACAGAACTAGAAGACAACCTACTGAATGAGAGAAAATATTTGCAAATGATATACCTTGATAAGGGGTTAGTATTCAAAAATATATAAAGTGCTTGAAGTGCTTGTATACCTCAATACCAAAAAAACAAATAATCCACTTTAAAAATGGGCAGAAGACATGAAAAGACATTGCTCCAAAGACCTACAGAAGGCCAAAAGACACATGAAAAGATATTTAATATCATTTGTCATCAGGGAAAATGCAATTCAAAACCACAGTGAGACATCATCTCACACCTGTCGGGGTGACTAAAATCAACAACACAAGAAACAAATGTTGGTGAGAACGTGGAGAAAAAGGAACCCTCATGTACTGTTGGTGGGAATGCAAACTTGTGCAGCCACTGGGGAAAACAGTGTGGAGGTTTCTCAAAAAATTAAAAACAGAACCACCATATGATCTAGTTATTCCACTACTGGGCATACCAAAAGAAAATGAAAACACTAATTCAAAGGTATACCTACACCGAGATGTTTACTGCAGCATTATCCACAATAGGCAAACTACAGAGACAGCCCAAGTACCCACGGACAGAAGAATGGACAGAGAAGATGTGGTGTAGATATATACAATGGGATATTACTCAGCCATAAAAGGAATGAAATCTTGTCATTTGCAACAACGTGGATGGATTTCCAGAGAGCATAATGCTAAGTGAAATAAGTCAATCAGAGAAACACAAGGACCATGTGATTTCACTCATAGGCAGAATGAAGGAAACAAAACAAATGAACAAAGGGGAAAAAAGAGACAAACCAAGAAACAGACTCAACTATAGAAAACAAACTCATGGTTACCAGAGGGGAGTTGGGTAGGGGGATGGCTGAAATAGGTGAAGAGGATTAAAAATACCTTATGATCAGCACTGAGTAATATACAGAATTGCTGAATCACTATTTTGTATACCTGGAATTAATATAATAATGTACGTTAAGCATACTGAAATTTAAAAATTAAGAAATTAAAAAAATAAAAATTTAAAAAAGGAAATAGGGGAGGAAAGTTCCTTTAAGTAATCCATATACTTAAATTTTTTTTTTATTTTACTGATTTAACTGTGAATTATAAACCAATAACTTTTTATGTGTAAGAAAGCCCAGCTAGCCATTATTATCATCATTGTAGATGTTGTTCCTTTTGAGGTCATTTAAGAATATGTAACAAAGAAACTGCACATTTATAACAATGTTACCTTGGACTATGATCCCATTGCCATCACCAAGTAAACAATGCTTACAAGGCATGCTGCCATGGGAGAGTCTGAGTGCCCAGGGCAAGCAGACCGGAGCCTCAAGCAGGACAAGCTACAGCAACAGCCTTGCTCAAGGGGGTCTGTGGTCTGAGCATGAAGAAAAACAGGTGTGCTACCATCACCAATAACCTACCATGCATTCTGCAGGAGAATGTGAAAAAAGCAGTGCTTTAACAAAGACTCACTATGGACATGACATAAATTAGGGCTGAGGCTGCTTTCCAAAAACCCAAACCACAGTATTCATTTCTCATCAACTGCTATTCACTGTGCTTCGACTTTAAGACAACTGGTGCAAATCATTTGGAAAGTCACTTAGACTTTAAAAGGAAGCATATGAATGCAGAGCTGCAGTATCCACTTGGATGCCCCGCGCTTAAAAACTACCCAGACCTGGGCGCCTGGGTGGCTCAGTGGGTTAAAGCCTCTGCCTTCGGCTCAGGTCATGATCCCAGGGTCCTGGGATCGAGCCCCGCATCGGGCTCTCTGCGAGGCAGGGAGCCTGCTTCCTCCCCTCTCTCTCTGGCTGCCTCTCTGCCTACCTGTGATCTCTATCTGTCAAATAAATAAATAAAATCTTTAAAAAACAAAAACTACCCAGACCTTTAGTGAGCCTATTTATGCTAATTCACTACCAGAAAAATAGACTTGCTTAGTCTGTTTAATGTAAAGTCACAGAAAACATACAGTAACTTGAAAGGCTAAAAACATGGGTAACTAACATGACTGCTTAAACTTCAGTGACTGGCAGTAATGGAAAAAATGAATTATGAAACATATATAGCATAATACATCATTGACAGGATAGGAAAATGCTTATTTGCTAAAAATATAATAGTTGGTTACAAATACAGAATATAATCTAAATTCCGACATACGCAGAAAAGACAGGAAAAAAAGAAATCTCCATGTTATGATTATGGGAATTAATATTTTCTGCTCTACATTTTTCATTTTTCAAAATTTCCACAATGAGCATGTATAATTACTTTTATAATCAGAAGTCTTCCTTTAAAAAAAAAAAATCATTTCTATGCCACAAAAATCTGAAGGTAAAAGGTCACCTTCTCCAGGTTAAAATCTTAGACGCTCAGCGTTCTCTTCTGTTTACAGGAATTCCTTATAAGAATAGTGTGAAAATCACATCTCTAACCATCTATCCCATATTATAGGTAGATGCCTTCTCTGAAAATTACTGATATTTACTTTTCTCGATTTTCCCTGTAATTACTGATCTTCCTTTACAGTTTTCTCTGACATTTTCTTAAAACAGAAAAGATATATTGATCAGATTTTAAAAAAAAGATCAGAAGATGAATTAATGTAGTCAGGACAAGGATTCAGAACAAGTTCAAAGTCTATAATAATCTGGGGTTTTCATGCAATGCTTGAGCAGGACTCGCTGCCCCAATGCCCACACATACCAATTTGTTGATTACCAAATATCTGTAACTTTCCAAGCATAGCTTTAGAATGGAAGTTTTACAGGTGTGAACAAAAATCTTCAAAACTATGGGATGTTTAAATCAAATATAATACATCCTTACACCATAGACTGCCAACATATTTAAACTGTTTCTATTTACATCAGCTCTAAAATAGGGGAAATACTGAAGAAATGTACTGCTTAGTCTTTGGAAATAAAGTGAATATAATGGCCTTTTCTTCCATTCTAGTATCTTCAGTAGAAGCTATGAGGATAAATATTTATGAGGCATGTTTGAGGATCTTTACCTGATTACCTCACTGATAAAGTTTATAGAGATACAGCTTACAAAGGTTGATCCCAGTTGGCAGGGTACTAACGTATGTAAGAAAATGTTACTCTGACACCACTAGAGGGTACTAAGAGATACATCAAAGGAGTGGAGGGACATTTACTAAAATGTACTTGATTTCTACCCTGTTTGTCCCATTTTTTTTAATGTAAGTGATTAATTAATGTGACTTTCATCAGTGTGGCCTCAGAGCTTCCTTCCATCCATCTGTGAGGCAGGATTCCACCCTTGTAAGTAGAAAAAAGAGTTGTAACACCATCAAAACACCTCAGAATTTTTCAAACAAGTCTCCTAACCACCTCTGCCTGTGCTTTCCCTTCCTTTTCTACTAGATTTTCATTCTCCAGGGTGTATTATTACAGAGAAAGGCGAGTCCTGAAGGTACTGTCTTGAGGAAGATTTGGAAAAATTCTCTCATTTCTTCATTTTTCTTTTTTAAGGAAAAAAACATTATGTTTTTTATTTTTCTAAGAGGACCCTCATACATAGGGATGTGAACCTGTTCCCATATAATGAATCAGCTTATGTTGAAATCTACAATTCTTTGAGCAGACTGTGTGGACATAAGCACAAGAATTATTATAAAACCTCACACAGGAAGCACTAATTTATTGGTTTCCAGGGTACTCTAGTTAATGAAAAGGTCTAGACTTCTTTAGCATGTTTGGTTTCTCAAAGAGATCATCAAGAGACTCTTTCCACTGGATTCATCCCTAACGCTCTTCACATGTCCCCTGGTCCTCAGGACCACTTTAATGTTACTCTCTGTGTCCCTGAGACACCTTTACCTTCACCTGGTCAAGGACCATATTCTGTTTCTTTCACTTAGTGGTCCGTTTAGAACCTGGAAAAAGAGCCATGACCAAAAGCCAATGGAAAACCAAATACTCTATTTGTCCCAGCAATAAGGCCAACAGTGGATTTAAGAGTTTGATATCTTCAAATGTAGTGATCCGAAGGGGCACGTGCACCTGAATGTTTATAGCAGCAATGTCCACAATAGCCAAACTATGGAAAGAACCCAGATGTCCATCAACAGATGAATGGATAAAGAAGATGTGGTATACACACACACATACTCACACACATGCACACACACACAATGGAATACTATGCAGCCATCAAAAACGAAACCTTGCCTTTTGTAATGACATGGATAGAACTAGAGGGTATTATGCTAAGCAAAATAAATCACTCAGAGAAAGACAATTATCATATGATCTTTCTGATATGAGGAATTTGAGAGGCAGGGCAGGGGGTCGGAGAGGGAAGGGCAGGAAAAATGAAACAAGATGGGACTGGGGAGGAAGACAAACCATAAGAGACTCTTAATCTCAGGAAACAAACTGCTGAGGGTTGCTGGGGGGTCAAGGGAGGAGGGGGTAGGGAGGCTGGGTTATGGACATTGGGGAGGGTATGTGCTGTGGTGAGTGCTGTGAAAGAAGACTGATGATTCACAGACCTGTACCCCTGAAACAAATAATATATTATATGTTGATTTAAAAAAAAGAATTTGGTATATTTATTATGTTTTTTCCAAAATGAAAAAGAAAGCTTTTTGGCAAAATACGAGAATGAGTATGCTGACCTTTCACTTTTTTCCTCATTAGATGAATACTCAAAGTAAAGTAAGTAAGTAAGTAAAGCTTGGAAATATTAAAGCACAGTGATTTTAAATGAAAAAAGGAGTTCATTTTCCATCAGCATACATAGTTTACTGAAGCCGTAATGACAGGCAATACACTTTAGGGACAAACATTTTTTAAAGGGGTCAATTCTGAACTTTGGAAAAGCTCTGATGAGCAAATAGTTTTTATAATGTTGGGCCATGATCATTACAAAGGTTTCCACAAGGTAGTCATGGAAGTCAAAGAATAATTTTTGGCTGTTATGCGAGAGCCATGGAGGAAGTTTGGGAAGAGGAGGAAGAAGGCGTCAAATGTTAATTCATGGAAAGGTTTACAAAAATGCTCTGGCTTCCTAGCTGCCCCACAATGAGCATAAATTGTCCCACAACAATTGAAACAGATGTTTCCACTTTGCAAGTATTTGCCAGAGGTTTGATTTTCCAACCTATCCTTGAGCTATTAAGACACTATGCTAAATCAAGAATTTATATGCTGAAATGTATAATTTATTTGGAAACAGTATGCCAATAATGTCACAAGCCACCAAATCAGCTGTTACGAGTGGAATATATCACACTTATGTGGCTCGCTTCATAATTACTGCATGTCAAAGTATATTTGAATGAATCTGAAAAGGCTCCTTCCAATCTCACCACCATAAAGATATCATCACTAAGCAATGTGGAGCTGATTTTGTTTATTTTAGATTCTTATGTATTATTCTATTCCTTTCTTCAACTTGTGAGACAAACTAATAGTGACAAGTAAGATTTACCTCCTCTGTGTCTTAGGGGAAAAAAACCATTGTGTAACAATCTGGACGGAACGGATCAGACTGCTCCCTTAATCTATATGTTTGGCTCTCATATCAAACCAATGGGAACATCTATAGTTTGATTTAAATTAAATTTGATACAAAACAATCTTCTTGTTCTAGTGTAGATTGCTGATTATTGTGTAGCTGTAAAGTTGCAGACCATTTTAATTCAAAGACTGTAATATTCTCCCCATGGATTGTTTCAGAAAGATTCCTCTACTATAGGATGTAGGAACACCTACAAATGCTGCATAAAATTTTAACGTCACTCTTTTCCTGGAAGGAAATAGTCGTGCTTCAAACATGTGATAGCAGATGTTGGCCCTGTATCTTTGCCAACCTCAAATTAAGTTGTCTTCTAACAACTTCATAGAGCACAGCCACTTTTTTGGGAAAAAGCTCTGTAGTTCAGTTGAAGCTAAGTACCTTCAATTTGTTTTTCCTCACACAGCTGCATTTACATGGCAAAACTGCATTTATCTAGTCAACCTTATTCAACCTCTACGAAGCTTGCTTGCAAAAAGTCCACCCACTGAAGTCTGCCATTGTTAAAAAGGCACGAAACTGTACTTGTACACTGGAAAACAGAAACATAGGTATACAGTATTCAGACCTAGTACATTGCATTGTCACACTGCAATTTTCCTTTCTAATAATATGAGGTCAACAGTGTGAAGATCCTTGCTGTCCAAGATGGTGTATCATATCTTGGTATATGTTTCATTGCACAGCAGATTCTCTTACAGATGTGCTTAATAAAGCAAGCAGACCCATAAATGACTTCAGAATAGAGAAGAACTGTTTTAGCCTTGGCCATTAAAAAACAACAATAATAACACTATCATTTCATTGCATCACTCTAGAAGTACTGAGAAGATCTGATATCTCTCTATCACTTAACACAGTATTAAGAGTAAAATCAAAGAGCAGTTGCCATGCACTAACTAGGGAAGGCTACGGCTCTGGCTACAGTGCCCTGAACTGGGTAAAAACACAGTGTTCCATGATGTGACTCTATGCTCCTTTGTTAAGTGCACTGCGTCTTGGAACACACAGGTGCTTTCTAAAAACACTTTCCAGGGGTGCCTGGGTGGCTCAGTTGGTTGAGGATCCAACTCCCGATTTCAGCTCAGGACCAACATCAAGGGTCCTGAGATCAAGCCCAGTGATGGGCTCTGCACTGGGCTTGGAGCCAGCTTGGTATTCTCTCTCCCTCTCCCCACCCCCAAACCTGCTATGTCCAGCTTGCACATGCACTCTCTTTCTCTCTCAAAAACAAAACAAAACAAAACACTTTCCAGTCCAAGGTCTCAATTCAAATATCTAAGAGAATTTACAACCACATTTTTGAGAAAACAGCCAAAAGGTTTTTTAACATATAAAATGACATATTTTTATATGATTTATTTTATATATATGTCACATACAATTGTACTGTTTTTTCACATAAAACATATACATACTTAAGGTGCACAACTTGATGTTTTGATATACACATGCATTGTGAAATGATCACTGTAATTCACCTAAGTAACACACTGAGCATATTTTTATTTGAAAAATTATGCATACCATGTTTCTGAGGAAGGAGTATTTTAAGAAAGGCTGCAGACTCCTCTATTGACTTCCTTGTTATATACAGCCAACCTCATCCTGACCGTCAGTCAGCATGATACATATTAGTGATCTATTTCTGACCATAAAATATTTGCCCACTATACAGTATATGGAAAATAGAAAATATTCTACAATACCCCCACATCTCTTGGATCTTACTATAAAAAACAACCACTGTTAATATCTGGCATATTTTCTCCCAAGATTTTCTCAACGTATAAGGTGTTTATTTATTTATTTATTTAAAAAAATTTTTTTAAAGATTTTATTTATTTGACAGACAGAGATCACAAATAGGCAGAGAGGCACACACAGAGAGAAGAGGAAGCAGGCCCTGAGATCATGACCCACACCAAAGGCAGAGGTTTTAACCCACTAAGCCACCCAATTGCCCCTTTTTTTTTTTTTTAATAACTGGTATAGTGTTCTCCATTCCTTCATTTTCATATACTTTGTCTTGTGTTTAACAGCATTTTGTGACCATTTTCTATTAGATTTCAATAAAAATTCTTTAAAAATAGTGTATTTCATGGCAGCATCATGTTCCAATGCCTAGATGTAACATAATTATCTATTTCCCTATAGTTAAATATTTAGATTATTCCTACTTTTTCTCTATTAAAGCTGGTGCTGTGGCAAGTATCCATTTATATAAATCATTATCTCAGTCTTCAGAGACATTATTTCTTCACACTAGATATTTCAATATAGGATTACTGGGTCAAAAGTTCTGAATATTTTTGGGGCGCCTGGGTAGCTCAGTCAGTTAACTGTCTGCCTTTGGCTCAGGTCATGATCTCAGGGTCCTGGGAGGGAGTCCCGCACTGTCGTGGGTGGGGTGGGGGGGAAATCCCTGCTCAGCAGGGAGTCTGCTTCTCCCTCCCCCTGCTCATGTATATGTTCTCTCCGTCTCTTTCTCTCTCTCTCCCTCTCAAATAAATAAATTCTTTTATTTTTTTAAATTTCTTTATATTTAAAAAAAAATTTTTTTTAGAAAGATTTTATTTTTATTTATTTGAGGGAGAGAGCGAGCGAGCTAGCGTGCACAAGCAGGAGGAGAGGCAAAGGAGAGAGAGAAGCAGGCTCTCCGCTGAGCAGGGGCCCAATTTGGGGCTCGATCCCAGGACTCTGAGATCATGACCTGGGGCAAAGGCAGTCGCTTAACCACCTGAGCCACCCAGGCAGCCTATTTTTTTTTTTTTTTAAAGATTTTATTTATTTGTCAGAGAGAGAGAGAGAGAGAGAGAGAGAGAGAGCAAGCACAGGCAGACAGAATGGCAGGCAGAGGCAGAGGGAGAAGCAGGCTCCCCGATGAGCAAGGAGCCCAATGTGGGACTCGATCCCAGGACGCTGGGATCATGACCTGAGCCGAAGGCAGCTGCTTAACCAACTGAGCCACCCAGGCGTCCCCCAGGCACCCTATTTTTAAAATCCTTCATACTTTTGCCAGTTTGAGCTTTCCAAAAGTGGTGAACCAGTTTACATTCCTTTCAGCAATGTGTCTGACCTCAATTTTACTCTAGTAAAAATTAAATGCTAATTTGATAATAATTATTTTGATCTGCATTTCTTTGATTATGGGTTGACATTTCCTATTATATGTTTTTTCTATAAATTGCTTGATTTTATTATTTTCCATTTTTCTATTAGTATTTTTATTGCTGACTTATAAGAGCTCATTATACATTAAGGATATTAATTGTTATGCTGCTGGTTTGTTTCACATTATGATAAATGTTTATAATGTGTCATTAATGATTAAAATTATTATAAAGAATTTTGAAAATATATAAAAATAAGTCAAAGAACAAAGATTATCTGTGATCCAATGAATTGGTGATGGTTGAACACTTTGATGTACTTTTTAATTTATTTATGTATTTTTTTGGTGTTTTACTTGTTTACTTATTTTAAGATTTTATATATATTTTTTTTTTTGACAGACAGAGAGAGCGTGTGCAAGCAGGGGGAGGGGCAGAGGGAGAGGGAGAATGCGGGGCTTGATCCCAGGACCCCGAGATCATGATCTGAGCCAAAGACAGACACTTAACCCACTGAGCCCCCCAGGAGCCCCTTGGATGTGCTGTCTCTTTCTCTGTGTTTGTAAACATTTAAAAAATAAAATTGGAATCATACCGTGTTCTGTATTGCTCATTTTGCCAGAAGCATTTCCTCATGACATTAAATAGCCTTTTTTTTGTTTTTTTTTTTTTTTTAATATTTTATTTATTTATTTGACAGAGAGAGAGAGAGAGATCACAAGTAGTCAGAGAGGCAGACAGAGAGAAAGGGGGGAAGCAGGCTCCCCGCTGAGCAGAGAGCCCCATGCGGGGCTCGATCCCAGGACCTCCCAGGACCCTGAGATCATGACCTGAGCCGAAGGCAGAGGCTTAACCCACTGAGCCACCCAGGTGCCCCTAAATAGCCTTTTACAGCATTAAAACTATGAGATATTTCACTGTATATGTACCATAATTAACTTAAATGTTCCTCCTTTTTAACGGTATTTAGATGATTTCCAAAGATTTGCTATTATAACTAACCTGCCCTGAGCAATCCATACCTTTGATACAATTTTGATACCACATTTGACAGGAGGCTCACCCCCACGTCTCAAGCACAGGCTGCAGCACGTACCACCACACCCACCTGTGACTTGAGTAGGCGCAATCACTTGGCTGGCACTTGATGTAGAAGCTTCGGGAGCTACTTCCACAGGCACAGGAGGTGATGTTTTTTCAATCACTACTATATGAGAAAGGAGGAGATGAAAAAAATTAAAGCCTGTCAGGTGCTTGGAGGTCCCATTCCAAAATGCAAACATAACTTAAGTCTACTAACATATCACAGTCCTGCTTGGATACAAAGGACTCTTTATAGATCCCGAAAGCCCCTGGTAGTCATCTATAGTCTCAGTTTCAACATTCAGCAAGAATATATGAGAACAATTCAGAAGCCAAGGAAAAATGAGCCTTCATCAAATGATGACCCTCAAAAGTGTTCTAATAATATATACTTACTCCTGGCCACTGAAAACCATAAGAAACTTAAGTTCCTTCTACCATTCTAAAATATACAAGACCTACACTAACATTACGAGGATATTAACATTCTTAAGTATATCTTTCATATGGCACTTCTCTTATGAATTCTAATGATTTATCACACTTTAAAATCAAAGATGAAAGAATCCTTATCTTGCTCTTTTATTCATCGATAATACTCTTACAAATAGCACAGAGCAACAGAAGTTACCTGGAAACTGTGGGTGCAGGTGAATAGTTGAGATGCCTGGAGAGAGCTGGGGTTGACCAGGCTCAAGTTTGGTTTTCTCTTGATCCAATGAAGGTATTTCCTGGGCGGTTGTATTAAAAAGAAAAAGAGAGAGAGAGCAAGAACTGAAAGTAGGAATTATCTTTAGTTTCCACACATTACTATCTTTACTTGATTCTAGTCTTAGAAAGCCAACAAGTAACATGAGACACTTGACAATGACCCGTGCAGTTTTGTGGGGGAAAAATGCATATAGGGAGTGATGCTGAGCCATGACTAAAGCAAGCCTTTGATTCCCTTAGCAGTGCTGATGCATGTACACACCCCCACCTGTGTTCCGGGGGGGGGGGGGGGTCCAAAGCAAAAGGTCCCTTTAGACACTGTAAACAAATGCATTGGCTCAGGGGCCCATATCTGGTCTCAAACAAGGCAAAACAAACCCCAATGGAGAACTAAGCTGTCCTCTCATGGACATGGTGCCCTGCCCTAGCAAGATGACCAGCCACACTTTGCAGAGTAAATAACAGGAATAGCACATGTGTCAACCAAGAATACACAATACATTAAAATATTTTAAGCCAGGCAGTCAGTAAGGCCTTTCTGGAACCTCCCATCTAGTAACTGTGCATCTCCAGCTCTCAGCATAGTGATAGTCAAGCAGAGCAACACAAACACAGGGACCTGGACCCGGGGCTTCCTCATGCGTCCAGTGGCCCCCTCCCGTCCCCTGGACCGGAGGTGAAAACACAGACGGGGGCAATTGTGACACAGCTTCCAGTTAGAGCTGCTCGGGGCTCCAGCAGACTGAACCAGCAGGGACAACAGGGGGGCCAGCATACCCATGCCCCAAGTCCTTAGAAGCATTCACTGGGTTACTTGGTCATGGCTGCCCTGCACACCACCGCCATCTCCCCCAAAGCTCACTCCCTAGGTCTGTTTCCCTTTTCATCGCCGTCCTAATTTCAATGATCTGCTCTTTTGCTTTTCATAAAATAGATATCCTGACTGGGTAGCTCATCAAAGACCCAATTTCGTAGGCTTGAGTATTTAGAGTGACTCCATTTAGATCTTCCACGAGTACCTCCAATCCATCCCCGCCAAAGCCCTGCAGGCTCTCATTCCGCGGTCTGGGTATCTGTCAATGCCACAGGCATTAAATCAGGTTTCAAATCATGCTATGGTCCCTGCTCTTTCATTCTTCATTCCAAGCCCTGCCCAGCTGCACTGTTCTTTATGTTTGTTGACCTTTTCATACCCACAGCTCCCACTACCCTGGTCTGGACTCTCTGTCTCATCCTGTTTGTTATAATCATCTAACATCTCCCTATCTCAGTTAATTCTGCTGTGATTCATCTTCCATAAAGACTGAGCACCTATTACTTTCCCCCACATTTTTCCATCTTAAGAATACAGACTAATCTTCCATTACCTATTCAAGGGGACCTCAATCAGTCACAATTGCAACCCATTCCCTGCAGCCCGTGGTCAATGCCCACAAGGAACAGACCACCATCAGATGTTTATGCACTCCTGAAACTTACAGACGGCATCTCCCCCATCAGCACGGGGCAGCAGACTTCCTAATCAATGCTACTTCTCCACTGGACAAGTAGAGTCAAGAGAGAGGAGCACAGTATCCCACCCTGATTACAACTGCAGTTGGATTTCAAGCCTTCCTCAGCAGCCCCAAGTTCTCCTTCTAACCAAGCCTCCCCTGTTCCCCCAACTGACCTCTTGCTACCTCCTCCACTGCACCTATGCACGTATAATTTCCCATCCACAGGCTCCCCTGCTTTCTCTTCATCCATCCTTAACATCATGAGACCTCCGTGAGGAGTCAAGACTGCAAAGACTATGATGGCATTTTCCCCACTGTCTCATGTCAAAAAATTTACAATATAAGTATACAAGGAAACGTTCAGGCCCTCTTCCAGAATTTAATGAGAGTTACCATAAACTCCATCCTCAACAGCAAAGAAAATAGGTTATCAGGGAGCTGGCTGGTCTGCTCATGCCCTGAACAATTCCTTCCACATATCAACCAAGACTGAATTCAAAATCAATAAAATTGCAAACCACTGCACACTGCTGACCTTTAGAAACACAATCCAGGAGCTGTAAAAGTGCATATAAAATATGCACACGTGTTCTACTTCTTTTGGTGTCAATATAACAACATTCTTCTTTGTTGGCCGCTGTCACTCTAAAATCCTACTTCTTTGTTGTTCTGGATTCTTTTAGCACTTAGGGTAGAACCCTGAAGTTATTCTATCCCATATGCATAAGTTAAAAATTTTAAAAACTTTTATAATAATTTATAGGTGTTCGTGCCATCTGAATTCTAACACTTGTGTGTGAAGATTTAATAATGATCTAATTTTCATGTTATTAAAGAATCAAAGCAAGACTCAGACGAGGAACAATATTACATAAACAGGGCTTAGATCCAGCAAATTTGTATATTTCCTATGAATAAATCTCACAATTCATGGTCCCACTTTTATGCCAAAAAAACCAAAAGGCTGACTTAATATTTCTCTAAAATTTCTAAGAACCAATATTTTAGTACTGGATTGTACCTTCCAAGGGTAAGTAAGCTCTATTCTTTTAATATAACCAAACACCATGCATGTTAAAGTTTAGTTGACTTAAGAAGTACTTCACTCAGTATATGAGAATATGCGGAACATATATATGTCTCCACTCTTATATATATAAGAATTCACAATTGCGTATAATCTTTCTTTCTATCCACAGTCCAGGCCATGAACTGACCTGAATTCTGTTTAAGCTTCTGATTCCATCAGTCCCACCTTTTTTTCTCACTACAATTTAAATTCCATGAGAACAAGGACTTTTGTCTGATTTGTTCTCGATTGTTATCCTAATATTCAGGATAGTGCCAGTTATGTAATAGGTGCTCACTAAATATTTCTTGAATGAATGCTATAATTCCTCACACCAAATAATGAATAGTAGGCATGTTACTGTATTTAAGTTTAAAAAAATCCATAGAATATCAATAGGTATTCTAAAAGAAAATCATTTTGATAGTAAAAACAAAAACAAAAAAAAACAAAACAAAACAAAAAGACTTGCAAATAATGAATGAATTACCTTTTCAGGGGGTGCAGTTGCCACTAAAACCAGAAAAGAAAGAAGGACATTAGTACAATCTAAGTCAATACACCACATAATGGCTAAATTTTAAAAAAGCAGTAAAAGTCAATTGTCACTCCAAAAGGATTAAGAATCAAACAAAGTAAAATGCAGAATTATGGTCATCTGCCATTTTGGAGAATTTTACACATGACCAACAGACAAACACTCCATGCTACATCATTCCTTAACTACCAAAGTTCAGGTAGATGTGATGAAATTCTTTCCAATTCTCTCATTGACTTAACAGGTTAAAGGAAACAATACTTTCTGGTTCATTATTTTAGGTCTGATCTCAATTTTATGGAACTTCCCATATCAAAAAACATTTTCATTAATTGGCAATGTACTTATCCTTAACATAATATATGATACTGGGTGTTAATGTTAAAAAAGAAAGCCACTTATTTCAATAAGAGATCTAAGACTGGGTACTGTACTCGTCATCTTTATTGAAGCCCCGTAAGCATCGTCAGTAAGATAAGCTAACTAAATTAGAGGGAGAGAAATCACAAGCCAATAAAATCTAATTAGAGATGAGATCAGTATATTGAACAGATTACATGTTACACAATCATAACATTATTGTGAAGCAGTGGTTACACCTTTGGATTTAGAAAGACTTGCTTCTCATTCATCAGTCTTTAGTATTAGTCCTCCAGCTTATGATTAACAACTACTGGGGTTCTTCTCATTAGTCATCGTCTCCATGAACATTAGTGTACAGTGTTGGTAGATGCCTAACTTCCAAAAGCAATAAGGGAACCAGATGGCTTATCACTGCTACTATATTCTTGTGGTTGGAAAAAATCAACGAACGGTCTGTCCTGCCTAACCCACCAAGGATGTCCTGAGGCAGAAGCTGGACCAGAGCCCATTTCCTCCTGCCTCTGCAGAGTATGAGCCATTGCAAACATCTGCAAACATACCCCAAGTGTAGAGGAGCAAACCAGTCAATACTGTCAATTCTAGGTGAGGGCCTCCCTGCTCTGCCTAACAAGAAGGGCCACAAGTGGAAAAGTGAAATAAAACAGGCTAGAATACAGAAAAATTCAGAGATCTGAAAAAAGACCTCTATAGAAGGCAGCTTAGCCAAGCTCCTGATTCTCTACTAAACTAGATACCTTCTCTCCTCACAAAATCCACAAATGGGCACCCTATATTCTGACCCACTAAACTGTGTGAAGCCAACAGGAGCGTCATTAAAGAAAATACATATTCTGTATATATCTAAAATGTTTGCTCCTTCTATCTGGGATAAACATTCTTAGGATAATAAAGATATTCAAGGGATTGAATATGCTGGTTTATATAAAGAGACACAGTCAAGGTCAGTTGTCTCTAGACTCCTAGAATACAAAGCCATACCCTCTTTCTTGGAAAAATGTGCTCCTCGGCCCCATTACATACTCTGCATATGACACTTGGCAAGTCATGTACCCTCTCTAGGTCTCAGGCTTCTCAGAAAGTCAATGAAAGGACTACACAAGGCGATTTCCAAGATCCCTTTGGGGACTCTACTGTCCTGCCTCATTGGTCTCCCATGATCCCTGACTGTCTGTTTCCAATGGAAGTTCCATCAATGCTTTAACTTCTTTAAGTCTGTAGATTCTACTTAGTGAAGTACGTAACTATTTATTAAATGGCCCTCTAGACAAAGAAATGAACTAGGGTTATTCCCTAAAGGATGTAAATTACCCTTCAGGAATAAACACCAAGACAAAGTAGCCCCCAGCAAGCCCTGAGATCACCATAGAATATCGTTACCTGCTCCAAACATATTACTCTACAGAGGTGGTTCTCAATCAGAGGTCATTTTACCTCACAGGGACATTTGGCAGGGCTGGACACCCTTCTGGTTGTAATACCTGGAGGGGAAAGGGTGCTACTGGCATCTAAAAGTTCGTGCCCAAGGAGGTTGATGAAATCCTACCACACACAAAGAATCATCCTACAGTATCAATAGTGCTGAGGTTAAAAACCCTGTTCTAGAAGGGTATTAACAGAGAAACCAAAGACACACAAGACGGAGGGCTGGGCCCTCGATCTACTTCCACTCTCACCTTCTGGCTCCGCCACACCTGGCCCGTGTTCCCGGGAGAAGGTCAGGGCCTCCACTGGCTCTTCCTTGGCTGGGAGAGGTGGAGGATGAGTAGTTTTAGCAACAGGTTGAGTGTTCTTTGGCTTGACAAATACAGGTCCTTTACCTACATGGTGATGGATTGGCCTGCGTCTATGAATGCCAGAAACCGTATAACCCATTCCACCAGGACAGATTTCCTTAAAAGCAGCTAGATTTGGGATGGGAAAATATTCCTTTTAAAAATCTAAAAGTGCAAAACTTATACAGAGGAAAATATCATGATGAGTATTTCTTAATAAATCATCAATATAGTTACATTTAAAAATTTCAAAAACAGATGCATAATGCTTGAATTTCTCTTAAACTTGTACATTTACAGAAAAAAACCCAACCCTTTCTTTTATTCAATACTTCTCCATCTGTTAATTCCTTATCGATATTATATATATAGCCTACATAGCACATAGAGAGCATATATTCATATATATTATATATATCAGCAACCATTAGGAGATACCATATATACATTTTCTATATTTAGTTTTCTCTATCATATATCACATATACGGAATCTATGTAATATATTAGAAGGTTTTACATACAGAAGATACCATGTATACTATATATATTTCATAGGGTATGTGTATAAGGTCAACAAAAACCAGGCTTTCTTCTTTTCCTCCTGCTTTGATATAATTGCATTAGTTATTAACAAGGAACTCAGGAACATCTCTCTACACTAGATGACTAATAAGAAGGCTAAAAGAGAAAAATCAATCACTGGTCAGGGAAATGAGATGCTGAAATTTTCATAATTTGTTTCTAGTTGAAGAGTCAGCCAGAATGGAGCATATCAGCTGATACGGTGAGGTTGATGAAGAAGGACTAAAACGGGGAGTGTTTTTGAAGACAGTTTCAGGATAGTGAGAAGGAATCCGGCAAAGAACTAAAGGGATGATGGAGAAAAGTCAAGAACAACAGGACATGCCAAGTCAGAATGGAGTTATTTTCAAAAAAAGGGATGAGGAGGCAACAGCCTGATCTTGACCAGCTGGCTTAATTATCCAGAGGACAAGGAGATGTTCTGTGCCCTGGGACTGCTATCCTTGCCAGGAAAGTGGTCTTGCCTGTTTAAAAAAAAAAAAAAAAGGCAGACTGGGCACATAGGATTTGCTAACCTCCACTGCATCATCTCCAAGAATAAGTGAAAGAGAAAGACAGGGGTGGCGAGGCAGTGTGTGGCCTGAGAAGGAAAATCCACCTAATCCCTTTGGTGTTGGTCTTGGAGGCAAGTTACCAAACGCAGACACTGAGGAGCTTATGGTCAACTTTTTTATTTCTACTTTTCAAATTGAAAGTAAAATAAGTCACTTCTCCCTTCTACTCAACAAGAGATCCCCTATTGAGTGTTCTGGACCTAAAATTAGTCCTCAATAAAAAGGAAACTCTAAAATACTCCTTGAAGCACACTAAAACAGTGTTTTTCTAAGGATTGCGCATTAAACGGTGGAAATTCATTCTTAAATTTAACTATGAAATACAATTCTTACTTGAAAGACCAGATGTTTCCAGAAGACAACATGTTTTCCTATCAAATATTTGCAGTATTAATGAATCAAATGTTGGAAAATCACCATATAACCAAAAATTTGGTAAGTACGAAAAGTCTGTCTTTAATGTTATTTTCCAGTTTAGTTACTGGATGTCACGGAGATGTTGCCCGGTGTTATTTATTTCCCGGTGTTATTTATTTATTTTTAAAGTTTTTATTGAGTTACGTTAGTCACCATAAAATATACATCATTAATTGCCTTGTATTATATCCGTCGTCTTGATTTATGCATTATGTAAGAGTTACAAAGCTATTAAGATTGAACTTGAAGAGAAATGGGTCTATAAATTCTGAAGGTCATTTATTTCACGGATTTTTATTACTTTTCAATAACTAATAGTTCAGATCCCACAGGGGGATACTAGGCCCTCGTGAAGGTGTCTAAAATTACACAGCTACCAAAATACCATCAACACTATACTCTCCTCTGCCTTACCAATTCTTTCTGACCCTAACCACCAACAAAGGTAATCATGAAATTTACGTTGATATTTAAACCTTGTCTGCTGCTGTGTAAGCTACAGCTTTGAGACATTCAACAGTCCCATGAAAGTTGATGTACTTCCCTAGGTGGGAAGCACCTTATCAAACAAGCACCTGGTGAGACTTTTTTATGGTCACCACATGCTGTGAAATAGGGACCACTCCTCCCTTGATAATATCATGCCTGGTATTCACAAGGTGTGTTTCTTTCTCTTCCTGCTTGAGAAGTTGAGGACTCCTTGGTAGGAGTCAGGCACTGAGAGAAATATAGTTATCCTTTCAGGGCATTAGGCAACTATGTACCAAACTAAAGTATAAGGTTTATAAAGTATAAGTTGATTAAACTTCCATTAATATTCTGACTTGGAAGTTCCTCAGTGCACTGACAGGATCTGCCCCGAGTTATTAATCTTCACAGTCATGAAGATAATTCCCTCCATTTGCAAGTAGAGAAAGTGACAAGCACGTGTTCAAACAGTGAGGGAGTTAGTCAACCTACGCAGGGCCTCGTGGCCGTGCATGGGACACTCGGCCAGTTGTTAGGATGGCACGCGGCCCAGAAAGCTCTCTGGTCTCTTCACGCTTCCGAATGCCAAACTCGAGAGGAAGTGTCATGTTACAGAGAAACAGGAAAATCTCTTTTCCATTGATTCAACCTTCTATGGTCATGGTTTGTATGAAACTGATAAAAATACATCGTATTATTAACATGTCAATTAAAAGTTGGAAACCAAAAAGAACGCAAGCTGCCAGAATCCTCCTGGGTCCTTGTGTGGCTGGGAAGGAACAGGAACGGACGGCGGTCATGTCTTACCTGTGCCTGGAAGGGGACATTTCTCACAGTGTGGGCCCCAGGCCTTGCCCACGCTACAACAGCAGAGCTGCTTGGTGAGGTGAACAGACAGAGGGTGCATACACTGCCTTCCGGAACTGACCAGACGGTAACAGGGCCCCTTCTCTTCAGAGATCACAGGGGTATCCGCTGAAGCAGAGAGATAAGGCCTGATGTCACCCAAGAAACAATAAAAGACAACATCGACTTTTCCTGTCATAATAAAATGAACCCTAAAGTCTGGGTTAGATACCGTACTTCAGAACAAATTTATGTAGATTTAGGGCATTGCCTTGCCTGATTTAGAGTCTGTTTACCAAATATGTTTTAGAATCAGGGCCCCAAATCTCCCTCTCCCTATCTGGCCCCTTCTTCCATTCCAAGCATTAGACCAGATATGTGTGCGTGAAGTAAACAGAAACCATTTTAACCAAAATCAACTGCCCAACTGAACCTAGGTACCTATTATCAAAATCACGACGTCATTTATTTTCTTGTATTTAGCCAGAATAAGCGCAGTTCTGGGGCAGTCTGGTAAAAAGGCAGGCGCTGTGAACATCAGGAACTTAACATAGCTGATGCTGAAGCCAGCTCTTGCCCTTCCTAAGGACAGTGAGAACTCGCAGGCCTCACTGAAGGACAGTCTACAGCAGATGGGAGGCAGGGAGCAGCTTCTGACCTGCCGGGCTATACAAGACAGCACACTGGGGAAGGCAACGATGTGTTCAGTCCCTTAGAAAACATGCAAAAGCACACCAGCCCATAGTCATCCAAGACCTAAGCCCGATTCCTGATGCTTCTATTCTAAGTTTAGTACCTAAGACTTCACTAAACCAACTGCTAGACACTCTACTGAGCATATAAGGCAGCTATGAGGATAAGATACAATCCTGCCATTGAGGAGTTTGTTTTCTAATGTAAAAGTGAGCCAGATCTAGGCCAAGTCAAAGTGCTGAACAGACGGAGCTTGATGGTCCCCTCTTTGTCCCTTCTCCCATCCCAACCAAAGTTCTTCCCTACTGTATCACCGGCCAGATGAGGTTCTTCCAATTCGCCTTTCTCTTATCCAATTCCTCTGGCTCCTGCCACTTCTAAAATCACCTTCCCTTCCTGCCCAGATCTCAGTTTTCAATCGTTCTAAGGTTCTTAGGTAGTTCTCTAAGAAAGCTTCTGATCAAATTAAGGTACTACAACACAGTGAAAAGAGCAAAGGTTTGTAGAGCCAGGCAGATCTGGATTCTCACAGGACGTCTACCACGTGCCAGCAAGACAACCTATGGAAGTCACTGGAACTGTGATGGTTACCTGGATCTTCCCACTGGGCTAGGCCACAGCTAGTAGGTATTTGGTCAAACACAGGTCTGACAGTTGCTCAGAGGGTATGTTTTATAGGAGATTAACATTTATATTGGTAGATTTTGAGTAAAACAGATAATCTCCAGAACGTGGTTGGGCTTCACCCTGATAGTGGAAAGGCCTTAAGAGGAAAAAGACTGAACTTCCAGAAGAGGAGGGAATTCTGCCAGCAAACTGCCTTCAGACAAACACTGTAACACTAACTCTTCCCCTGGTCTCCAGTCTACCAGCCTACCGTGTGGATTCTGGACTTACCAGCCTCTACAATCATATGAGTCATTTCCTTTAAAACCTCTCTCTCTACACACACACACGTGCACCCACACACATAGCCTCATTTGCTCTGTTTCTCTGGAAGGAACCCTACTACACTGGGTGAGCTTCAGTAACCCTCACCTAGAAATAACAGGCTCAGTGGGATTAGAAATACCATATGCTCATAAAGCTTTGGTACAGAGTAGACACAAAATACATATCAGTCACTCTTTTTAATGAAAATATATATCTCCATCCTCTCAATGGGCATTTACACACATCTTGATTACTGCGTGGAGGCAGAATTTGAACAAAGTGAAGATATTAAAAAACAGCTATTATTGGTGAATAGGGATATGGAAACAGTGGATTGAGGGGAGCAGAGGAGACTTTCCAGAAGCTTCAGAACTTATCCAGGGCTACTTAAAAAGTGCTCAGAGGAAAAAATTTGAGTGTTTTCCTCTCCCTTCTCCTACTTACTTTCTGGAATCTGTGTAAGACTGATGAAAGATCAAAGGTCACAAAGCAAAGATAAAAGACAATGTAAGCATGGTTATCATCCCCAAAGGGATAATGAATCCCTGGAATGACTGAACATCACTCACGTGGCATGTGTGTGTTTGTGTGTATTTGTGTGTGCACGTGTACCTATAGGTCGTACAATCTTAAGAACATATACATAGTTCTAGTAGAATCAGCTTATAAGGGATTCTACCAAAAAACTTCCTCTTCAAATTATTTGGAACTTACAACACATATTTCCATAGAAACAATGTCAGGCCATCTCACAGGAGCCCATTTACATGTGGCAGGGCTTAATTATAACACTAACTGCATTAATGTTAGTTCTAGATCCCAGGAACGAGAGCCATTCAGAGCATGGCAGAGAGTTTCCTCAAATCCATGACACTGGCTAACGGTGACATTGAATCCCTTCCACTCCCTTCTCCACTCTCCCTTCTATGTATCCACCTCACCTTCACACCCAGGCAAGTGATACTGTATCAGGCACCAACTTTGTTACATTCCAAGTGCTCCCCCATCCAAGGACTCTAAAGAACCCTCCTACCATGCCTGTCCCCAAAATTAAACCAAAATGCCACATCAGCAATCCAGTGTTTTAAGGGACTTAAATGTGTGAATTTTAGAGAAATTGCTTGTTCATTAAAGTGAGTTGATGGTTGTTGAGATCTTGTGCACTACACAAACACACACACAGAGTTTGGGGTATTTTATCATCCGGAGAATAAAGATAGAAGTCTAGTGAACCGATTCTTTCTCAACAAACCATCTGTAGACTTTTGTCTTCCTATCAGATGCTTCCAAAGCATTTCAAATTGGGGTTTTTAGGGGTATTAAGAGAATCACTGGCTTGTGGTCATCCAGTCAATTGTTGCTGAGTATGGGTGTGTCAGACCATTTCTAATTAGACACGTCTTACCCCAACTACATATAGGAACAAGAAATAATTTTAAAAAATGTACTCCTTCAAAGATGGAAGACAACCAAGAAGGAAGCCATTGAGAAGGTCTAGCCTACATACCTCAGTTTTACTGGTGCTCCCATGATTCAAATTTCCTTTGACCTACAACTACGTGGAGGAAAAAGTGTTCTTTATGCCTCAGATTTCTAACAGGGTGTGCCTTTTTAAGCCACTATTTTAACCCCTACATAATCTGTCATTCTTTTATCATCTCCAATCTCTCACATGGCAATTCTACTTATCTCTAGTACTTTCACATTCTAGTCAATGTGACATGTAAATCCAGAAACAATATGCTCTGAATCATGAAGTTGAGTATCTTTAGTCACAGACTGGAAGGCCAGTCATAATGGGCAATTCATTATACACTACATTTATTTTTTTAAAATATGGCACACATGATCATGTATTCTCTTGAGTCATAAGGTTTTATGCTACACTACAAGAAATCAGTACTGCCCCAAGATTTCAAAAAAGTAAGTGGAAATGGGTATGGGATGGAGTACTGATGTTCCTATGCATAGACACACTGAAACAGTGGGTTTGGAGATTATATTTTTGCAAGATGCGCTGCTAAGATTAAGATGGAAAGATTCAGATACTCTGTATAGACAAAAACACATTTCAAGAGTGTAAAACCTCGGGCGCCTGGGTGGCTCAGTGGGTTAAAGCCTCTGCCTTCGGTTCGGGTCATGATCCCAGGGTCCTGGGATCGAGCCCCTCATTGGGCTCTTTGTTCAGCGGGGAGCCTGCTTCCCCCTTCTCCCTCTCTCTGCCTGCCTGTCTGCCTACTTGTGATCTCTGTCAAATAAATAAATAAAATCTTAAAAAAAAAAAAAAGCGTGTAAAACCTACTGGAAATGCTACATCAGTCAGCCAGGAGCCCAGTTCTTTTTTTTCTTAGCTAGAGATATAGAAATCCCCAAAAGTAATAACCATATAGCTCCATACTCTTGTCTTGAATCATCACCATATAGCCAATGCTGACAGTGCCCACTTACAAAGCACAGCACGAAGGAAAGATGCTATGGTTCTCTTATTTGGGTCCCCCCATAGTATATCAAACAACTTAATTACAGGGCTAGACAGTAAATTCTGATCATACATTCAAAGACATCTTCCACACATGAATGATAAGTATCACTAAGCAGATATAAATTAATCTGGCATTGAGAGGAAGGTAAAAAATACAAAAGACTGGAGAAGATGGTATATAGCTAGCCTGTTTTCAACCCCCCGCCCAGCCCCAACACCCCCAATATCCTCAATTCATCTCTTGGGTGAATTCCATGTCAGAGTTCCATCCCTTTACGCTTAAAACCCCCATGGGAGGAGTGTTGGGAGAGAGGGAAAATGTTGATGAGGATCTGAGAGATGAATTTGCTGAAAGAGCCACCAGGCACTCTTTTTGGGAAACGGGCTATTCAATTCTGGGAGAACTAAAATAAAAGAAACTGTGATCCGGGAGCCAGTGAAGAGTTACGCCATCTATTCTATCATGTGGCAAGGAAGACTAAACCACGGCTCCCTTGGTAAATAAAGGACTCACTCCCATCCATTCAGACCCACTTCTTCTTCCTGATTCAAGGCTCAGCTTGTGGAGTAAGAGCCAGCTTCAAATATGGGCTTTGCCACTTAAAGGCTGTGTGGCTTTCCGCAAGATCCTTAGTAACCCCTCCAAGCCTCCATTTCTTTATTTCTAAAACAGAAAGAACAGCCACATAAACCTCATGGACGTCTTCGAAGTATTTTATCTGCTAATGCATACTAAGGGCTTCGTGTCTGATGCTTAAAAAATGCACAATAAAGATGCTGACGTCACTGCCCTGGTTTCTCTGTTACTGTCACGTGGGGGCAAACACTTTGCAGACACGTCTGTCTAGCCCCCAGGCCACAATGCTGCAAGACCCCTAAGTGACAGACCTATGTGGGGATGGCCGCAGAGGAGGCAGAAAGACAAGAGAAGGTGTAAGACAGATTACAAAGATGAACGACTTTCTTGGAGACCAGAGGAGAGGACACGGTCAAAAGTGGCCTAGGAGCTCCCAGCCTAACTGCCTGGAAAATGGTGTCCATGCCCAGAACCACTAAGTCAGAAGGGAAAGGAGGAAAGAAGAAAGGAGGAGGTCCAGCAGTCACTTCCCCACCAGCTGTGTCAAACAACGATCTAGAACAGTGCTGTCCAATACATTAATGCCTGGCCACATGTTACTATTTCGGTAAAATTTCAACGAAATACAACTTAAAATTCAATTCCTCAGTCGCACTGCCCACATGGGACTAACATCTGTTACACCAGACAGCACAGATCCAGGACATTCCCATCACCACAGAAAGTCCTACTGGACAGCGTCCATACAGCTCAAGAATAAGCAAACTCCTTCCATAAAAGGCAGAATAATAAATAGTTATTTTAGACCTTGTGAGCCCTCCAGTCCCTGCTACAGCTTCCCAACTCTGCCATCATGGCATTAAAGCACGATGAGAACAACCTATAAATGACAGGGCCTGGCTGTGTTCCAATAAAACTTGACAAAAACAGACAATGGAACAGATTTGGCCCCTGAGCCATATCTTGCCAATCCCTGATCTGGGAGCCTAACCGTAGAGGCACACAACCCAGTTTTAAATCTCAAAAGAGTCCCTGGGGGGCCTGGGTGGTGCAGTCAGTGAAGCTTCCCACTCCTAGCTTGGGCTCAGGTCCTGATCTCCGGATGGTGGAGATCAAGCTCCAGGTCCTGCCCCTGCCCCACCCTCAACACAGAGCCTGCTTGAGAGCCTCCCTCCCCCTCCCTCTTGTGCTCAAGTGCTCTCTCAAAAATAAATAAATAAATCTGTAAATCTCAAGATTCCCTTTACTAGCTGTATCATCGTAAGAAGCTGTGGAAAGCTCCCCGGACTTCCCGGACTTCAGTTGCCTAATGCGTAAAATGAGAAAAATGGTATCTCATTAAGACGTTAGAGAAGTAAAAAGACGAAGGGCATACACATGACTAACTTTCAGAAGGAATGTGGTTCTCATCTCATGATTTCCAGGTTGCTGGGTGCATTTCTCCAACCCGCTATTTCTTCTTCTTTTTTTTTTTTTTATTTATTTGATAGACAGAGATCACAAGTAGGCAGAGAGGCAGGCAGAGAGAGAGAGGGGAGGAGCAGGCTCCCTGCGGAGCAGAGAGCCCCACGTGGGGCTCGATCCCAGGACCCTGGGATCATGACCCGAGCCAAAGGCAGAGGCTTTAACCCACTGAGCCACCCAGGTGCCCCCAACCCTCTATTTCTAAATTAGCACCCAGGCCCCAGAGCAAAAATGCAACCAGATAGCAGGCTCAGAGATTTTGCATGTGGGCATTTTTCTACCAAACCTATGGACACATCCACTGTAGCTCTTATCCTGGAGCTCCTGAATTCCCAAGAGAATTGCATCTCAGAAAGTCAGAAAGTTTCCCTATTGCAACTGCAAAGGTTATTATCCTTTCCTTGGATTTGCTCTGACAAATCTTACAACTTCCCTTTTCCCCATGGCAAGGGGGAAGGAGGTCTGAAGACTCTGCAGCAGTATTCAAAGGCGCAGACCCAGAGGTCTGGACAGCAGAGGCCAGAGCCCTCCTGCTTTCTCCTTCTCTCAGCTTTGCTAAGTCAAGGACAGAGAGCAGGCAAGGAGAAAGAGAAATGGTTGCAACCTTTGGCCAGAGTCAAGGAATTCTGAGGGTGTTGTTCACTTCAGTGCATTTGAGAACAGGGAGAGCTTCCCGTTGCTCCTTGGCCATTGCCAAGTGCCTTTCTTTGCGTTTAGAGTCAGCCACACCTTTTAATGGCCTGGCTATGCCCTAAATTCATGCTGCCTGAGCAAACGTGGTCAGTCTCTCCCCTTTGCTTACATGCTGTATCCGTGGCAGTTTTTATACCTCTCAAAAACCGATATTCTAAACATTATACAACAACTCTTGGTGCCTTTGTGTGTCTGGGCACACACAGAAGTGTGTGTGCACGAGTATGTGTGACACTCCAGTCTCCTTCTGCTATTTCCCCATGACTATTAAGGATACCACCATCTTGCCAACACGTTTTCCCCTTACTCCGTAAACAACACCTACTTTCCTGATTCTTCTCAACTGTTTTCAGACTTCTGCCTCCCCCCACCCTCAGTGCCCCACATAGATTCCTTCAAAATATAGTTCACAAACAAATTAGGCTGGACTGAACCAAGTCACAAATCATGAGAGAACTCCACAGTTCTGTGATGTGACGTGTGGTAAATTCAAAGGAAAGAGAAATCTGCCACTCAACGCTGGTAAAGATCCCAGGTTTTAACTCAAACTCTGAACTGGAACATTAACTAGCAACAAACCTCTCTTAATACTTATCATTTCAGCTGTTGCAGCTGAACCATAAAATTGAATTATTTATTTTTCAAATACGAATGAATCGTTGTTTAGTAAGTTCAGTATTATTTGGGCAACGACAGGGAAAATAAATGCTAAGGAAATGTGTAAGTGTTTCAAAAATCTCATTGGCAGATTTCTACAATCTTGTTAAAACCTGGACGTCTGCCCTTGACTCTAGACATCAGATCTAGTCAAAGTTCAATAAAACACTTCGTGACCAGCTCTCCAACTTTACCTAATCTGCACTCTTCAATGTGGTAGTTTTAACCAGACTACAAGACAAATGAAGAGGAAAAAAACCCCAAACATTCAAAGCAAATTCTATATCCAAACTCTGTAAAATCTTCTACGCTTAAAATTATGAAACTATTCAAAATATTTACTCATGTAATTCTAATCAGCCAGAAAGAATCTCTAAATTATCTGGGTATTGTCAACAATGTGATTTTTGACCTGAAATTTCCAAATCCTTGCATTAGTTTTCAAACATACCTTGTATGCAAACATCATTTCATAGTCTAATTTTACCACCCACCAAAAATGCCCTATAATTAGGTGTCTGCTTCATGATCAGAATTGTTTGTGAAAGAACACTGAAAAAAGAACTTACGTGCAAAATGTCCTAATCTGCATTTGACAGTTTTTAAAAGAAAATAGTAGCAATTAGTAACAATTTTCCAGAAGACTCTGTGAACCCAGATTTTTAAAAGTAATGAATGAGACTGTCATTTTTATTTTACTACATTTGCCCATACTTCATCATGTCTACTTAATCTCACAATTAAAACAATAGATAACGTCCAGCAGGAACGTGTCTTGACCAAAGACCCAGTTTAAAAATGGAGGCCAGAAGGACACAGCTTAACATATACCAAAGTCACATTAAAAAGGAGGCAATAAAAATAAAAATATCAGGACAGAAATACAGAATTGTTCTTAAAATTATACTAACAGTTTCTGCCATACATTAATTTACAATGTTTAAACTTCAATTGTATATGGCTTTTAAACAATTGCAGTGATTACCTGCTTTGCCATAATGAACACCGTTCTTTAAAAAGTAAGGTAATCTTAAAAAAAAAATCTGCATGTGAGAACTTTCTATCTAAATCCATCCATCTCTGGTTGTTGAGTGATCTTTAGGGATTACACTAGATTAGGTTTTGTGGCTAGAGAGTTTCCTTGGAGAAACTATATATTTTCTGCACGAATATTAGGGCATAGGGTTTGACGAAGGATTTTTACCCTTACCAGGTACAAGAGAAAAACTTAGAGACAACATTTGTAAGGCAAAACAGTCTAACTCTGGAGACACATTTTGGTGGTTTTTGAGGACAACAGAGAAGAATCTTAGAAATTAGAATTGAATAGAAAATCTGAAATGCAGGGTCTTTATAACTACTTCCCAGACTCTACCAACGGAGCAAGTACAGTGAAACCTCATTAAGTCAGACACCGGTGACTCAGAATTTGGACTAATTAAAGAGAGAAGCTGGACAAAGTTTAACCCAGCCTAAATAATGCTTAACATGCTCAGGAAGGGAAAAACTGTTGTCATCTTTCAGGTATGAAAATTTTAAATAACTCTCCATGAGAGTTTATTTTCTCAGTGTGCTTCTTTCCTACCTTGAAGTTATAGCTATTATAGGACTGCAATAAAAATTTAATTTGGAGAAAGATCCAAAACAGGGATGTTAGTAGGTCTGCCTCCTTCCAGCTGTCCTTTTAATGAGATTTCCCCACACATTTACAATAGTCAGTTGACTTCTGAGTATTCATCTTTCTTTGGATAGCCCCCTCCTCAAATTAAAAAAAAAAATGATCCAAAATAGGAATAAAAAGTGATCATTACTTACGAACACAACTTGAAAAGGTGGGATCTGGCCCAAATCCCATTTTGCAGGTACATCTGTAGCTGCCCATGGTATTCAAACACTCACCATTAGGGCACACGCCCTGGAGCTGGCATTCATTAATATCTGCAGGAAAACACAATCCTCTTAGAAGGGGTGGTCCAGCCCAGTTGCACAGATTCTGGCTGTAAATAGCATTCACTCTCTTTTTCACTACAATAATCTCTTAGTGACAGTAAATGAGAGATGTTGGCTTTTAATGCAGCGGGTATGAGTGACCCAAAATCAAATGAAGCATTCAATGAACATCTACAATTTATATCATAACTATTTATTACGCACCTATGATGTACCTGGTTCTGTTCGAGATACTAGAAATTTACTAGTGTATCAAACTGACAAGATTCCAGCCCTCACAGTTCTTACCTTAATAGGTTTCAGATTTTAGAGATCATACAGGTAAGGCAAAGACTCTTGCCCTAAAGACGCAGGCAATCTAGCTGGACATACAATGACCTACCGATTAAAGAAGTGAAAAGCAGTTGAACTTATCACAAGAAGAAGAAAGGTCATTAACGTGAAGAAGTCAAATTATGAAACTGCCCGTGTAGACAGTAAGAGCTGACAGAGTTAGCTGAAGGTAGGGTAGACCAGAGCCTTGAGGAGGGGTTAAGACTTCATCAGGCATCAAGATCAGGGAGAAGGTGGATGGATGGATGGATGGATGGATGAGGAGGAAGGGGTGGGTGACCTACAACAGTGACCCCAGAACATGGGCGCAGAGACTGCACAAAGGGAAGGGGGAATCAAGAAACGCTAAGTCAAACTTGGCTGGAAAAGTAGTTTCCAACTGTTTCCGAAGGTAAACAGTTGGAAAAAGAGCCAGTTAAAGCCAGGCTAGCTTTGGATTCACTGTTACTGAGATAAGGAGCCATCCTAAAGGTTTCTGAGCACAAGGAAGATAGCACCAAAGGCAGGATCCAAGGAAATTCATCTGGCCAACACATGGCTTGGTGAGAAGAGACCAGAAGTTGATGACTGAAGGTGTAATGCAAGTAGGAGACAGGAAAAGTCAGGGTGGGACAGTGAGAATAATCAGGAAGGCATTTTTCTTCTGAAAAGAACAATGAACCAAATGCGTAGATAGTGTTTGACTAGCCAGCAGAACACTGGAAAGGAGCAGAAAGGAGTTGAAGATGCCTGGGAGGTATCTAATCTGGGAAAAGAGGAAAAGACACCGTTGGTTTTGTGGAAAGTTCCGAGGAAAAAAGAGGCAAATGAAGAGACTAATTTTACACTTGAAGGTCACATAAGGATACACAAGTATAAAATCCAGCAACAGTGGTAGATTTAGGAATAAAGTAAAGAGACAACATGGCTAGAAATAAAGACTTGAGGTCACCCATATAGGGTGATTGCTATGGTCTGAATGTTTGTGTCCCCCCAAAATTCAGGCATTGAAATCATAACCCCAAAGATAATGGTATTAGTAAGGGGGCCTTTGGGAGTCGCTTAAGCCATGAGGAAGATCCCCAGTCCCTTCCATCGTTTGAGGACACAACAGAGATATCTGCAACCAGAAGAGGGCCCTCATCAGAAGGGACCATGCCAGCACCTTGATTTTGGACTTCCCAGCCTTCAGAACTGTGAGGAACAAGTATCTGTGGTTTATGAGCTACCCAGTTGGTGGTATTCTATTACGGCAACCCGAATGGGCTATGACAGCAATCCAAAGGAAAATCAAAATGATTTGGAAGAGGAGAGATAAAAACGTGGGCTTTAAAAAAAAAAAAAAAGAAAAGAAAAAACAAGATTATAGAGTATTTTGTAAAGGTTATTAATTAAAAATGAAAAACAGAAGAGGACAAGATAAAAGTGAAAAATTAATGGTCATTTCTATTTTTATTCATGGTGGCTTATAAAGTTTAACAATTAACAGACATGGTTATTAGCATTTGTTTCCAATAATGCTTGCCTGCTTCAATCATCAATTCCAACAAAATTTCTATTAATGATTTCAAAATTAATTTTCTATATTAAAATTGGACACAATCGGTAGCAAAATATTACCAGCAAAACTGTCACATAATAAGGCAAATATAGCCCTCAATAAATCCTTATTTGCTTATATTTCATATTCTAAGTAGCCACTGATTTCCATAATGGACCTATTTTATTGAACACATGCAGTCTGTAATTCCAGCGATAAAACACTTTTTCAATGACATCCAAATAACAAAAGATATATTTGCTGTAGAAATCCTACAGCTTTCTAACTTGGACCCAGCTGAAAGCTGGCACCACTAGACCACATCTGTCATGGCATATGGTCCCATACCTGGTCATCTCACTCTTTATCAGAGCCTACACTGTGCTGTGATACATGCTCACGCACAGCATGCAACTGAAAATATTCCCTTATCACTCACTGTCCTTAAGAAAACCACCATGGAGGACCAGAAAGAATGGCAAGTCCGATTGGGGCTACATGGTACAAGTAAAGCCCCTATTGTATGTCCCAGGTTAAACCTCAAATTTGGGTAACCAGCCAGCTGTGGGCAAAAAGGCCAGACAAAATCTGCACTCTCCTGTTCTCCCTCATGTCCCCACTTGCCTGTGAGTTAGGAGCCTTCCACCTTCTCTGAGTGGCCCCTACTCCTGCTCATTGGTTGCACTCCTACATATTCCACGTTCACCTTATGGATGCAAAATTGTCCCTTGACTGGAGTTTTCTATGAAGTGGTGTGCCAGCCTCGCTGCTGGCTGCCAGGTTACAATGGTGGGTTTCTCCTCCAATGCATAAATATCTGATATACAACCATTTGCTTGTGCCCTCTTCCCATATCCTCTCTTTGACTCTCCTCAACATTGTCCATTGCTTCAACCATGATGCGGTGGGAATGGAGGACAGGAATTAAGACTTAAAACAAAAAAAAAACAAAAAAACAACCCACTCTGGCAATAGACAGGAAGAGAGAAATTCAAGAGGAAGGGGAATCCTGCATTTCCTACTACCTCTACCTTTATCTGCTTGTGCTCCTGGCACTAACTAGCCAAACCACATCCCCTAATTTTGGCCCTAGAAGCATGCAACTTTCTACCTCACACTTTCTCGGCTTCCAGAAAAACTCCTATTTCCCTTAAGTGTCTCAATTTATTTTTTAACCTGTTCTCTAAAATACCATAAATTAGAGATTAAATTTCCAAGTTCCTTCCTAATTTATATATAGCAAAGTATATCGATCTTAAATATACAGCCACATGATCTTTCACACATACATATGTATATGTATATCCATGCATTCACACGTACATAACTGTGTAACCACCATCCAGACTGTGATCTGGATGGTGACGATGGAGAACATCTCCATTGTCTCAGAAGGCTCCTTTACTGCCCAATCCCATCAACATCTCTGCCCCCACAGGTAACTGCTCTCATCCATTAGTCTACCCTGTTCTTCTACTTCATCGGAAGGGAATCCTATTGCATATGTCTTTTGTCTGACTTTTACTCATTATTATCCCTGTGAGATTCATCATTATTGCATACAGCAATTCATTCCTTTACTGCTGTTATATTTTATTGTGTGAGAATATAAAAATTAATTTATCCATTCAACTGTTGATTGACATTTGAGTTAGTTCCAATTTTTGGCTATCCGTAACAATGCTTCTGTGAACATTCAAATACAGACGTCTTTTGGTAGGCCAAGGTGCTCTTACTCTCCTGTACGTATATAGGAGTAGAATTTCTGACTCACTAGAGAAGACTCATGATTACTTTAATAAATAATCACAGAGTTGTCCAAAATGGTTATGCCAATTTCCATCCCTGGCTCCAACTGTTCCACATCCTCACCAAATTATTGTCAGTCTTTTTCACTGTAGCCATTCTGGTGGGAGTGTAGTGTTGTTTCACTGTGGTTTTAATTTGCATTTCCTTTTCATATATTTATTGGTTATCTGAATATGAAAACATTCTCTTCTAAAATGCAAATATCTAGGGAATGTTGATTGCTTCCCTCTCAGTAGTCCAGGAGATCAGTGGGTGATTCTCCAAGGGGGAATGATGTGTGCTTGCCTACGGGACATTTTGGGTTGTCACAAGGACTGGAGAGTAGAGAGAGTAGATACCAGGGAGTCTAGCATTCAAGAAGTATGGGTTGTCCCCCTTGACAAAGACTTGCTCAGCCAAAAATGTCCACAATGTCCGCGCTGAGAAATTCACACAGAGACGATTAAACTCTGAGTTTGTAAGTACAGAGGGTCCATTTTGACTCAGCATCTGTATCTTGTTCAAATGACAATCTTCTCTTGTCACAGAGACTGTGCTGTGGTCTTAGCTAAAATCACAAGAGACTGAGTCCCCCACATCCCTAAGTTTGGGCCTATGTGGTTTGTGACCTACAAGGCTACAGTCCTCACTACCAAGTCTGACCAGGTCTCTGACATGGTTCATCAGACTTAACTGTCACCTGCGGAGCTGTCCCCAGGGCCCTGGGAACCTGGTACAGCTGTTTTAAGCAAGGTGCTTCTTTTGCATTTGCTTCAAATATTGAGCTTCTATAATAAGATGGTACTTGTCAAAATTTGTAAAAGTTTTATATCCCGACTTTTTATTTCTGTGCCAAATCATACGGCAGATTTCAACAACTTATTCACAAAACCTTCAAAAGCATTGCAGTCATAAATTGTTAATTCCCAACACACAAAATTTTACACCTAAAAGCTAGATAAAAATGGTCTTTTTGGGGGGGGGGCACTTTCTTCTTCCATCCCCAGTTTTGCTCCCAAGGAAACTGTAGGTGGTTAGTCTGTTAGTTTATATGCTTTGTGTTTAAAAAAAAAAAAAAAAAAAAAAACAAGGGAGGCCTGGGTGGCTCAGTCAGTTAAGGTCTGCCTTCGGCTTGGTGGGGAGGTGTCCCTGCTGGGCCCCCAGGGAGTCAGCTTCTCCCTCTGCCCCTCCCCCCCCGCTCATGCTTTCTCTCGCTCTCTCAAATAAATAAAAACTTTAAAAACAAAATAAAAACAAAACCGCAAAGATAAAAAACAGATCTCCCATGGTTTTTAATTTAGAACCTTAGAAAATAATATGAAACGTGAAAAGTTATCCAAATGACTGTATCAGGTAGCCAAGCTCCTTAAGATCTTTCTAAACAAACTGAAGGAAATGAGAGGTTCAAAATGCTTTAAGAAGTAAGATGTATTAGGGGCACCTGGATGGCTCAGTGGGTTAAAGCCTCTGCCTTCAGCTCAGGTCATGGTCTCAGGGTCCTGGGATCGAGCCCCACATCAGGCTCTCTGCTCAGCAGGGAGCCTGCTTCCTCCACTCTCTGCCTGCCTCTCTGCCTACTTGTGATCTCTGTTTGTCAGAGATAAATAAAATTAAAAAAAAAAAAAGAAAGAAAGAAGATGTATTAGCTAAACACATTATATCTGGACATGAGAGGTTTGAAGAGTCCACTAAGATGTTATCAGGCAAAACTTTAACAATTATACGGAACATGATGGGCAAATTATGAATTATAATTCTATTTAGATCCCAATTCCTACAGCTATTTTTAAAAATCAAATAAAAGCCTCTAACTTGATCCTTTTTATAAATAACATATTTGACAAACACGACTGGGTTTCAGAAGTCTCATATTTTAGAGGGTCAGCCAATCTCCCTATTGTATTCTGATTAAATTGAAAACAGTTTAGTGTTTAAACAAACAGATAAACAAATGAACGCGTTCATTGTTCTCCCTCTATAGAGCACTGAATTTTTCTAGCCAACTGTGGAAATCTATCCTTCCAAAGAATGGTATCCCCTCACAGTTCATGGAGTTAACAAATATAGATCCAAAGGAAAGGCAGGAGGAGCGGGCCCTCTTAAACAGCCACGCCCTCTACCTCCCAAGCTGAGTGGCTTTGTTAAGTCCAGAAGCTGACAGAAGCAGAAAGAAGGAAAGAAAACTTAGACAGTCCTACATGCTCCCTTCCGGTAGGCAAAAATCTATAGGGCTACAGGGAACATGAAAGGGACTTAACTTACTTCTCAACTCACTTAAAACATTTATAGAGTTTCTCTGCCCCTACAGCCTACCACGTGCATCTGGACGCAACAAGTTCAGTAATACAAAACTCTCTTGAGTTTAAAATGGTTGAATATTAGCAATGTCACATGGTTCAACCTCATACAACCAAAATTGAAGTCTAGGCGTCTATTAGCAGATAGCAGAAAAATACAGAGGAGTTGGAAAATATGCCTAACAAGGGACTCTTTAAACAACTTAACGTAACACAGCTTTAGTATCTCAAGAGTAGTGAACGGCACAATAATCTAGTAGAATGAGACAAGGACCCTCTTCCTCCTCCTTTACGTGTGTATAGCACACCTCCTCTCACTGGAACTTCAAAACAACTCTGGATGGTGAGCAACACAATAGTTATTCTCATTTTACAAGCAAAATTTGGCCAAGATCTTTTTTTTTTTTTTAAGATCTTACTTATCTGAGAGACAAGAAACAAAATGTGTGTGAGAGAGTGAAAGAGAGCCAGAGAGCGAGTGGGCGTGTCCATGCATGTGTCAGCTGAGGGGAGGGGGAGAGAGAGAGGGAGAAGAAGAAGGAAAGAATGTCAGGCAGACTTCAAGCTACCTGGGGAGCCCTGTGCAGGGCTTGATCTCAGGACCTGGAAATCATGAAGTGAGCCAGACACTTCATCCCCTGAGCCACCCAGGGGCCCCAAGATCTTATTTTTTTTAAAAGGGTTGGGGGGGCATGTGTGAAAATCTAATGAGAAGCATATCCCATTAAGACCTACATTTGGTACAACAGGGATGCTAACTTATGTTACCTACAAGAGCAAGTCACTTAGTTTCTCTTGATGTATGCTCCTTTTCTGTAACACAACGGGGCTGAGCCAGATAATTCCCAAGGTTACTTCCAGCTTAAATATTCAGACTTCAAAACAACCTGGTTGGAAATGCCAAGGAATAAATAAAGTATGACAGTTCGTGCATAATATATTACAAACAGCGTAAGTGATCTTGTGGGAAATAAATGCACTTTGATCTATCCATTCTCCTAAAGGAAAGTATGCATGTTTAACAGAGTCATAATTTACTGCCTTTTCAGTGATGTAAGTTTATACAGGAAATGAGGCATGTCCAGTAACTGAAAGGAATTAAGTACAAGGTGAGAAGAGCACATGGAGATCTTCATACTGTGTGGAACTATGAAGCTTTCTACAGATTCTGCTGTGGATATTCAGTTTTTGCTGATGGACAGAAATTCCAGCATACGATCTCGCAATAGGACTTCCACTTGAAAGCAGAAAAAATACGTCTCAAGGTCAATACTTTTCCTAGCCAGACGAACCATTTGGCTACTTAATAGGGACCACTTGCTTTAGAGAATGCATTCTCCCAGAGAACATGTGGATTCCTTCAACTCCTGTAGAAGCAGATTCACACTGGGTGCACCATAAAGGCGTATGACGGTATGTCAAAAGGCACAAACAGGCTTGGATACTTTTTTTTTTCAAGATTTTATTTATTTATTTGACAGACAGAGATCACAAGTAGGCATAGAGGCAGGCGGGGTGGGGGAGTAGGCTCCCCACTGAGCAGAGAGCCCGATGTGGGGCTCCATCCCAGGACCCTGGGATCATGACCTGAGGCAGAGGCTTTAACCCACTGAGCCACCCAGGCGCCCCCAGGCTTGGATACCTTTTTTTTTTTTTTAAAGATTATTTATTTATTTATTTGACAGACAGAGATCACAAGTAGGCAGAGAGGCAGGCAGAGAGGCAGGCAGAGAGAGAGAGAGAGGAGGAAGCAGGCTCCCTGCCGAGCAGAGAGCCCGATGCAGGGCTCGATCCCAGGACCCTGGGATCATGACCTGAGCCGAAGGCAGAGGCTTTAACCCACTGAGTCACCCAGGCGCCCCCAGGCTTGGATACTTTTACTTAAGGGAACAACTTCATATGTTTCTTTCTCTAAAAGTAATTTGCCCAAGAACACATGTACCAATCTTCCTTTCCTATCCCTCCTTCCTTAAGAGCCTTCATCCTCTTTCCAAAGCTGAGGCATACCTCTTGCTCATCTGGAATCTTTTCTATATGAGCACAAAGATTCTCAAAGGCACCAAACATACAAACATTTCACAAATATATCCCTCCTGAGGACAAGTCACAGGAGAAGTGTTAAGTCTGGTTTGTTCAAGAAGGCCCAGCTTTTGTCAATTAGGTTTGGCAGTGACACAAGCCATCTCCAAAGCTCCAAGGTTTTGATGAAAATATGTTTAAAACACATATCTAACATATATGTCCCAGAAATGATTGTACTTTGTCTACTTAATTTTGATGGGAAAAATGTAGACGTCAGCTTAAAAATGGGTGAACCCTAAGCTTTTCCAAATTATTTTAGGAGATAAGTGAACCAGAAAAAAAAAAAAAGTTTGAAGGCCAATGTTCTAGAGCAACTTTACCCAAGGTATGTTATGTCCAACAAGCTTTGTGAGCTTCTAAAAGGGTCCTGTGGCCAAATATGTTTGAGAAATACTACACGTTCTACATAAGTGAGCACACTACAGACCCCAAGAAGTTGTTTAGCAAGGAACCTCAGTTTTCTTTAACTTGGTGTTTTTCACACACTGTCCATTAACATCTCTCTGAACTGGTCGTCTGTGGAGCACATTTGTGAAATGCTCTCTGGGAATCTCCCCCCCGCCCCCCAAAATACCACTCTGTAGGTCTCTTTGCAGCCGTGTTTGTCTCGAGCTTGACCTCAGTGCTGTAGGCTCCCCTCCTGACCGCTAACTGTCCCACCTTTGCAAATGATAACCTAGCCCAAGATGGCTTTGCTTGCTAGACTCACTGAGAGGAGGCAAACCACCGTGCGAGCAACTCCCTTCCTTCCAGTTCTTCTGTCTTCAGAGTAACATGATAAAAGAATTATCAGAGCCCAGAGAACAGCTTGTATTTATTTCTTGCTACATGTGTGCTACACATGGAAAACACTAATAACATATACATCTCTGTTGGTCTTGGATTTCTGACTCTAGTCTACAGACATGACATTAATTTTTCCTTGAAACATTCACAGGAACACGAATCCATCATGGGCTTTCCTCATCACTCGTGATACAACAGTCATCTTCCCATTGATTTTATAGCCCCAGAGATTCAGGTCAAAGAGCTATTGGAAAATACAACGTGCTAATGACTCACTTCACCACTGTCTTTGCTGAAGAAAAGTGAATAAAATAAACAGACACTTCCTTTTTGAATCCTATCCCAGTGATATAAGCGTAGTAAGAAGACACACTAGAAAAAGACTCTCAAATGGATCAGAATGAGTCCCAAACTGGTTCTTAAATGCTGAAACATGAAGCTCAAGTCCAGACCAAAAGCTGTTTAAGTTCTACCAAAAATTCTGTGCTTACTTAAACTAGAAACTGCAGCAGAAGCTCCAGAAAAATGCCTAGGAAGGTAAAAGAACCCCTTCAAATCAGTAACACATCAATCCTCTCTTAGTCACTGACTTCTGTAAAACTTGATCCAGAATCACATTAAGTACCACAGCACTGGGATTAAAACACTAAATATAGCAGAGCGCTGTGATGAATTTCTGGCAGCTAAATAAAAAGAATTTTAAACATTTTTAAGTGTTTTGAAGAACTGATCTATCAAGTCTGGTGGGCTCCAGACTTAACTTCTACCTACTGATTTTCTACTGTAACTTTCCAAATACATAGCAAGAACAATGGATTCTAAATCTCATATTTATACCCACACTGCTGTCATATACACATTCCCTATTTCTTTCTAGAAAGAAATAAACATCACAAAAATCAATGCCCTTAGGTTGTGGAACTGAAAGCAACTTTAGAGACAACGCTAACTAGAGAATACTGCATAGAGAAGTCAGAGAACACACTGAAGAAAGGGAAAAACGTATTGAAAAGATTTTAAATGAAAACATCAATGGATATTATCACGTCACTGGCCAGAACTGTGAATATTAGGAATTGGTACTGGCCACATGTTGCTGAGTGAAAGGAGCAGACATGAAAGAACAAAGACTAGACAATCTGGAAATTCATTAAGAAATCCAAATTGATCTATTCTTATAAGAGTCAGGCTAGGATTATTTCTGGAAAAGAGAGTGCATTGTTCTACATACAGGTTACACATAGATACAAAGTTTATTTAAAAATATAATGAACTAGGGGCACCTGGGTGGCTCAGTGGGTTAAAGCCTCTGCCTTCGTTCGGCTCAGGTCACGATCTCAGGGTCCTGAGATCAAGGCCCAAGCTGGGCTCTCTGCTCAGCAGGGAGCCTGCTTCCCTCTCTCTCTCTCTGCCTGCCTATCTGCCTACTTGTGATCTCTCTCTCTGTCAAATAAATAAATAAAATCTTAAATATATAACAAACTACACAGTTTCTAATATCATCACCAGAATAGTGTTTTTCTTCACCAATACTTTGTCAATATGGCTCCATACATAGATGTATAGTGACCTCACATTAATATAAGTAAATATCTTCATTTCCTTTTTCCCCAGGCAAAGGCACTTCTATTTCCTGAGTCAGGGTGAAGCATCAGGATGTTGCAGACTGATTGACAAAATGACCCCAATTCTCCACCTCTCTACCTCTCCCTGCCTTTCACTATGTGACTTCACAGGTCCTCCCATGAAGGGGTAGAGTCCAATTCCCCTCCCCCTGAATGTGAGCGGGTCTTGTGACTTCTGACTTTCAGCCACTAGACTATGGTAGAAGAGACAGTGTATCAATTCCAAGCCTCAGCCTAAAAAGCTTTGTGTGCTTTTATTCTTTCTTGGAGCCCTGCTACCACCATGAGAACAGGGCACATTAGCTGCCCAGAAGATGAGAGATTCCGGAAGATGGTGGAGACATCCCAGCCAAGACCATCCTAGACCATCCAGCCCTGGGCACCAAGCGGCAGATTACAGATGCATGACTGAGCCTGGCTGAGCTCACCCACACCTGGTGCGAGGACAGAAGACACCAGAAAAGGAGTACCTCAGCATCCAAAGGAGCTCAAGCTTAAACAAAAGCACAGAAGCATAAATACAAAACAAAATCATACAAATTAACACAAATGCATTTAGAAGCATAAATATTCTGCTCATTAAAGACTTCTGGAAAAAACTGAGGCGGTACAATGACTTACTAATAATATAAAAAAAAAAAGCTTTAAGCGACACAGCAGACACATTCACAAGACAACTTGCTATAAAAATAATCGATGATGTCTGGAGAACTTCATGATTTCTAAACCAAACCAGCAAAGGAGCCTGAGCAAAACACAGATTGTGAAAGGATTGGCAAGCATCACACTGCCCATCATGGTTTCCCCACTTGTAACAATCAAGTGTGGTCATTGTCAAGAATTAAAGACCTGACAAAATGTGTTAAAGTACTTCCAGTAGGGGGCGCCTGGGTGGCTCAGTTGGTTAAGCATCTGCCTTTGGCTCAGGTCATGATCCCAGGGTCCTGGGATCCAGCCACATCAGCAGGGAGCCTGCTTCTCCCTTTCCCTCTGCCTGCCTCTCTGCCTACTTGTGTTCATGCATGCTCTATCAAGTAAATAAATAAAATCTTAAAAAAAAAAAAAAGTACTTTCTGAGAACCTGGGTGGCTCAGTCAGTTCAGTGAGCATCTAAATTTTTTTTGTTTTTTTAAATAATTTTTAATTTTTTTTTTATAAACAACATAATGTATTATTGGCCCCAGGGGTACAGGTCTGTGAATCGCTAGGTTTACACACTTCACAGCACTCACCATAGCACATACCCTCCCCAATGTCCATAACCCCACCACCCTCTCCCTACCCCCCTCCCCCTGGCAACCCTCAGTTTGTTTTGTGAGATTAAGAGTCTCTTATGGTTTGGCTCCCTCCCGATCCCATCTTGTTTCATTTATTCTTTTCCTATCCCCCCAAACCCCCCACTTTGCATCTCCACTTTCTTATATCTGGGAGATCATATGATAGTTGTCTTTCTCCGATTGACTTATTTCGCTAAGCATAATACCCTCTAGTTCCATCCACGTCGTCGCAAATGGCAAGATTTCATTTCTTTTGATGGCGGCATAGTATTCCATTGTATATATATACCACATCTTCTTTATCCATTCATCTGTTGATGGACATCTAGGTTCTTTCCATAGTTTGGCTATTGTGGACATTGCTGCTATAAACATTCAAGTGCACGTGCCCCTTCGGATCCCTACGTTTGTATCTTTAGGGTAAATACCCAGTAGGAGCATCTGATTCTTGATTTTGGCTCAGGTCACGCTCTCGGGGTTGTGAGATCGAGGCCCAAGTCAGGCTTGCTGCTGGGCATGAAGCCTAGAGCCTGCCTGGGATTCTCTATTTTCCCCTACCTCGGCCCCTTCCCCTCACCATGGTCTGTCTCGCTCTTAAATAAATAAATAAATAAATAAATAAATAAATAATTTTTAAAAAAAAAAAGTACTTTCATAAACTATAAATAGCTACATACATGCTAGTAGCACAGGAAGGAGAGCCCACGTTGCAGAAGTAAATTCTACCACTCCCCAGCTATGTAACCCTCCATTAGTTAATTTCTTTGAGCCTCAAGATTCAGTTTCATTATCAGTCAAAAAAAAAAAAAAAGATACTACTACTTATCTCATGGGGTTGTTGGATTATGACATACCTGAAGCATCCAACACAGTGGCCCCACCAACTGGGCTCTCAGTAAATGCTAGTAAGATACATACCTGGGCAGGGAAACATACGTAGGCAATGATGACCAGAAAGGAAATGTATTGTATTAGAAAAAAGAAAACTATCAAGTTATTCTTATGCAAGTAATACCATAAGGAGAAAAGCCTCACGTCACTAAAATCAACAGTAATTAGAAATAGAGCAACAGGGGCACCTGGGTGGCTCAGTTGGTTAAGCACTCAACTTGATTCTGGCTCAGGTCATGATCTCATTGGTGGTGAGATCTAGCCCTGTGCCAAGGGGCTCCTTGCTGAGCGTGGAGCCTGCTTGAAGATTCCCTCTGCCTCTTCCCCTCCCCCCAATAATTAAATCCTTTAAAAAAATACCTGGGGGGGCGCCTGGGTGGCTCAGCGGGTTAAGCCGCTGCCTTCGGCTCAGGTCATGATCTCAGGGTCCTGGGATTGAGCCCCGCATCGGGCTCTCTGCTCAGCAGGGAGCCTGCTTCTTCCTCTCTCTCTGCCTGCCTCTCTGCCTACTTGTGATCTCTCTCTGTCAAATGAATAAATAAAAAATCTTTAAAAAAAAATTCCTGGGGAATATATTTTATAAATATTTTTATATCTATATATTAAATTATATTTAGATCAATTAATTAGATTAATTAGATATTAAAATATAGTATTTTCTGTATTTAAATAGAAATATACAGGGCCTATGTAAAGAAAAATACTATTTCACTGCCCTCTGTGTGTTTTCAAATTTGTAAAGAAAGGAAGTAGAAGAGGAGAGGAGGGACACGGTGAATAAACTCCCTAGTGTTAGTGAGAAGGGAAATGGACATCGTGCAACGTTCACAGGAAGAATCACAGCTTGGAACCCATAATTTCTCTTGTAAATATAAGCACAGATTCATTGAAGCTTTGTGTTCAAGTATGCCGGTGACAGTATATATACTACGAAAAAAATAGAAACTAATCTGAAAATAGCACTTTAGGGGGATGGCTAAATGAATATCCTATATCCATTTAATTGGATACTAGGTCATCATTAAAACAATTTTTCTAAGATTTAATAACATCAGAATGTATTATCTATTAAGTAAAAAAGAAAAAGTTTCACTTCGCACTTATCCATGAATTATAATCTCAAAAAATATATACATACATGTGATTGGAAGGAACTATAGCAAAATTCATCAGTTTTTGAGGGAGGTTAAGGTAATTTATATTTCTATACGTTTCTTTAGTTTCTAAATTTCAAACAATAGGTACCATTTATTTTACAAACAGCAGAGACAATGTATTTGTTTTAAAGAATAGGTTTTTAAATCAGAAATTTCTCTCTTATGGTTCATTTTTTTTTTTAAAGATTTTATTTATTTATTTGCCGGACAGAGATCACAAGCAGGCAGAGAGGCAGGCGGGGTGGGAGGAAGCAGGCTCCCTGCTGAGCAGAGAACCCTATGTGAGGCTCGATCCCAGGGTCCTGGGATCATGACCTGAGCCAAAGGCAGAGGTTTTAACCCACTGAGTCACCCAGACACCCCTCTTCTGATTCATATCTTAAGCATTTACTATATGCTGCTTTGATATTTTAATTATATGAGAACAGTGATCTTCTAAGGGCAGGAATTGAGTCTTATTATATTCTAATATTTCTCAAAGTACTCCCACTTAAATCATCATTAACTAAAATGAATGAGATAATGAATGGCAGATGGTTAATACATTGATGTTGTGGGCTACTTAATTAGAACAGGAGAAAAGACAATCTTTGAATAACATTTAATTTATATAATTTGAAGCTTTCTCAATGCTTTTTAGCATCCTCAAAGAAAATCTGTAAAAATATGTACACTTTAAATACCACATTCCAATACTGATATCTTGAATTTTAAAAAGCTCAACCCTGATATGGATAAATGTCAAAGAAATATTACACAGACACTTGATGCTTTGGCATTCTCTGTTGTCCCAAATACACAGCAACTGCAGATAAATTATAAAAGCAAATTAATTAAAAAAAAAAAAACAAGACAAATATCCCAGTAAACCTGACCTATCCCAGAAATACATGGCAGTAGATGGAGCCATTGAATTTCTGGGACTAGTGACTAGGAAGAAACACGGGCAGCCAAGAATTTAGCAACTGAAGACAAGAACCTGCAGGCAACTCTGCAGAAATTTCTTCCTCAGCAACTGAAATCCCGCTAAACTTTTCAACATGCTTAAAAAGTTAAATGAATACCTTCAAAAGAAACAAGAACAGGTAGCTTTGAAAAGTGGTGGAAAAACAGAATCTGAAGAGATAATAGCTGGTCATTTTTCAAATCTGAGAAGAGACATGAAATGACTATATGGATGGCCAATACACTCTGTCTACTAAGAAAAGTCAAAATAAATGCAAATATTGACACACCATGATAAAACGGCAGGAAAAAAAGGATTCAAAGATCTCAAAAGAGAGAAAGAGAGAATATCTCCAAAGGAGGAAAAGTATCAAAAAGAAGTCAGAATACATCAGTATAATGTATTGCTAGAAAACCACCTAGAGCTGTACACCGGACCAGTCTTTTTTTTTTTTAAGATTTTATTTATTTGACAGAGATCACAAGCAGGCAGAGAGGCAGATAGAGAGAGAGGGAAGCAGGCCTCCCGCCGAGCAGAGAGCCCGACGCGGGGCTCGATCCCAGGACCCTGAGATCACAACCTGAGTCTAAGGCAGAGGCTTAACCTGCTGAGCCACCCAGGTGCCCCAGGACCCTGAGATCATGACCTGAGTCGAAGGCAGAGGCTTAACCTGCTGAGCCACCCAGGTGCCCCCTGACCAGTCTCCTTATAGAAGAAGCTCAAAAGAAAAAATTTTTCAGACCTCTAAAGTATGTACTTCTCAGGGGCCCTCATTTAAAGAACTGTGAAAGAACATCATCTTGAAATACAGACTGGCAAATACAGGACACACAATTAAATTTGAGTTTCAGATAAACAGGTACTTTTTAGTATTATTTGCTAGTTATAGGAGATTCAAGTTTAACTCTGTGTCCTATATTTTATCTGGGAAACCTACCTTTAAAAAAAACCCCAGAAAGCAAGCACAGGATATAAGAAATGATGCTGAATGCAAAACCTCATAAAATAGATTAAACTCATTTAATAACTATATGGGAAAAAAACCATCTTAATTTCCACTAACTGTACCTCTGAAAGTAACTGTAAAATGATGACTCTACGTGAACCCAGCACTATGCCACAGCCACATTCTTTTCTCCAGCCAAGCAAGTTTCCTTAAAACCTGTACTTTCTAGTTTTCTCAAAGCACGTGAAGACCAGTCTTCTTCTATATGCTTACCATACTGCAGTCACAATTTTTTATAATGATTAAGAGGTCTGAAATAGAAGCTATAGTTCAGCCAAGCTCTTCAGAACCCCAAAATCCCATGTATGGCTTACTGATGTGGAGTAAGTTTCATTTAATAACCGAAATGCCCCTGAAAAAAAAATGTCCATTATCCTTTCTATGTTCCAAACAAAATCTGGTTTCAAATGCAGTGTGGGGCAACATCTTAAAGAAGCTTCAGAGTGAAAGTTTTGTATTGGGTATGATGGTGTCCCATGTATCTGTTTTGTAAATTTATTTTATTAAAGCAGAAAAACTAGTGTAATAAAATGACACCAAGAGAAAGTTATGTGAACAGCTCTTTCATATTTGCGTTAACAGGCTCATCTGGAGTCAGCTAAAATTTAGCTTGTTGAAAGAGTGAACAAAGCAAATTGTGTCCTGCTGATTCCAACTGATTTAATTACACTAAGTCCAAGGTCAGGAAGGTTGTCTTAGTCATTACTTATCCTTAGTCTGTAGCTCAGGAGAGCCCTGCCAATTAATGGTTGGGGATCACTGAATATTTTTAAATTTAATATTTTCGAGATTATCTATGAAAAAGGAATATACAAACACTGGATCATGAAAGTATAGATGTCTCTCACTTACATATTTTGGCATTGCTAAAAAATGCACAAAATAATACTAGGTGGGTTTTATCCTTATAGCTCATGAAGTGGGTAATTTCAATGGATCCAAAGATGTATTTGTTTTTAACAAAAGATTTCACTGAACAGATGGGTCCCCAAGTAATTTCAGAACCAAATGTATTTTTAAAGCTTGGATTTATGTCTAATTTTTTAAGAGTTCATTCATCTCGTGACAAAGTAATGGGCAAGCAAGAGTTCTCAAAATGCAGGAAGAACTGAGCTCTAGAGTTGGGGAGTATGAAAGCAGGCATTCCTATTATCCTATTCAGGAGGCACGAACCCCTTTAATTCTAGCTCTACATCGAACTTTTGCACAATAATCGAACGACAAATGTTACTCTAGATCCACCACGGAATATGCTTGCATTGTTTGTTATGATAAATGAAGGAAATTACAGTTCCGTCATGTTAAGGGTAGTGAGGGCAGGTTTTAAGCTCCGTGTGTGTATATGTAATAAATCATTCCTTTGAAAAGATAATTGCAGCACCTCTAGAGAAGAAAAAAAAGCCCGACTTTGAGGGCAATTATTCCAAAGCTCCTCAAATTAACTTGTGCACAGTTGGTTCTTTGTGACTGAGCCCACATTACTAAACGTTGGTTCAGGACATTAGTTCGCGTAGGTGAAGGAAATAATGTAATTCTAGTTATTAATCACTTTAATGTTAAATGAGCTTTGTAAACTGAGAAGACATTAAACTCTAAGAACAATGTGGAACGCACAAGCAATTAGTGGTTAAGGGGCTCCTTTTGAAAAACTCCAGCAAAACAAAATCAAAAGCTTCAACGTTCTCGGAAAAAAGAGTGTACATATGTAATGTGAGAAAGTTCTATTTGATTGTGCTGACTAACAGTGTCACAAAGGGAGTGAAATTCAGCCCTTCTCTCAACAGTAATTTTAATAGGTTATGATGAATGAAATCATATTATTTTATGAGTCAACCTCCTCTATAGTGTAATTTAGCAATGCCTTTTGGAGGCACCATGAAATAGAATTTTCTGTGATACTTCACTCCAGAATCCATGCCAAAAAGCGGAACGCTGTTCTGCAAATATTCTCCTGAGACAAATGTAAGCCAGGATTTGGTGTTCTTGACCATCAGTGCAAAGAACGAGATGGAACCATTAAGATAGGCTCAGTATGGACAAAACTTGCGAAAGGCCATTCCATACCAGCCATGCCGGAGGAGGAAAATACAAAATTAACAACAATAATCAAGCAATTATTTAAAGGATTCTTTATTCTATTTCACTAAATAAGACAACCAGGGTAATAGGTGCAAATTTTTACTTCTACTTCCATCATGGTTTTTTTTTTTTTTTTTTAAATACTGGTAGAACCTTGAACCAGCTAGAAAGAGGAATATATTGGATAACCATCCTTTCTTATTACACAAAACCAAATTATTATTAATTACTTTGACTCCTATTACTCCTCACAACAGATGGCATGTCTTCTGTTCTAATGAGCTATATCTACCTCAGTCATACTTCCAGATACATATAAAATCAGTAAAGGAGGTCATGCGGCACATGGAAAATGATGTGGTTTAGGAGTTCAAGCCTGGCCAGGCATCTTATTATCTGTGTGATCTTGGTAAAGTTACTTACTCTCTCTGTGTCTCAGTTTTGTTTTGTTTTTTTAAAGATTTATTTATTTATTTATTTGACAGAGAAATCACAAGTAGGCAGAAGTAGGCAGAGCAGCAGGCAGAGAGAGAGAGGGAGAAGCAGGCTCCCCGATGAGCAGAGAGCCTGATGTGGGGCTCAATCCCAGGACCCTGAGATCATGACCTGAGCTGAAGGCAGAGGCTTAACCCACTGAGCCACCCAGGTGCCCTCTGTGTCTCAGTTTTAATTGGGATTAATAATGTCCATATCCCACACCCCATCCCATTGCAACCACAAAAACACGTATACTCTTCATCATTTGCGGTTGGGAAAAGGTGACGTTCTGGAAAGTGTCCGCCATTAAGGCACACAGGTTTACAATGGGGAAGGATAAGTAGGGATCCTCGTCTGTCTGTCTACAGTCTAAGGAGCAGGAGGGTATACCTCATCACAGGGCACACTTCGGGAAACTTCCTGTCTAGGGGTTAAAATCTGAGGGACAGTCCGAGATGTGATTTCTTTCTTCTCATCCACAGCCAACAGAATACCGAGAGCATCAGACAACCGGAATGTACCTACAAAGTCACACAACCTCATGCACTGACCAGGACAGACACGTCCCTGGCTAGCTATAATAAGGGTCTGTTGGATCACCTCCACATGCAGGAAGTTCAGCACTTCCAAAGGCATTTCAGTGTTGGCGAATGCTAGTCCACACAAAAAGTTTACTTGTAGTTATAAATATGCTTCCTTTCTTTTTTTTTTTAAAGATTTTATTAATTTATTTGACAGAGAGATCACAAGCAGGCAGAGAGGCAGGCAGCGAGAGAGGAGGAAGCAGGCTCCCTGCCGAGCAGAGAGCCCGATGCGGGGCTCGATCCCAGGACTCCGAGATCATGACCTGAGCCGAAAGCAGAGGCTTAACCCACTGAGCCACCCAGGCGCCCCAATATGCTTCCTTTCAACTCCATCCTATAGACTGTTTTTTTTTTTTAAGATTTTATTTATTTATTTGACAGAGAGAGATCACAAGCAGACAGAGAGGCAGGCAGAGAGAGAGAGGGAAGCAGGCTCCCCGCTGAGCAGAGAGCCCGATGTGGGACTCGATCCCAGGACCCTGAGATCATGACCTGAGCTGAAGGCAGCGGCTTAACCCACTGAGCCACCCAGGCGCCCATGGACTGGTTTTTTGAAGGAACTCATCAGAGACTTGTTTTGTAGGACAGTTAATCAAACATTTAAAGGCAGGTTTGTACAGCAGCCGCTACATTTCTCTTCAGTCAGCACTTCTCCAGGGCTAAACACCCTCGGGTTTCCAGGTCCTTAGCAAGTTTTGTTGTCCTTACCAGCCAAGAGACAACGAACACCAAACACCCAAACCTCAAATGCAGTCTGAATGGCACAGGACAAGATCGTTACTTCCAAGCTCATTCTGCTTCTACTAACACATTCTAAAAATGGGCTAGGGCTTGTCATATAGATTTGAATCCAAATCTGTGAAACAGTCACTTCATTTACACTGTAGAACATATATTCATTCAACATATTCCTTCTTCCATCCATTTAATTCAATCTTCCCTCTTTTCACAGAATCTTTTAAGGATGTCTTAAATTCTACCGATTCCTAGGTAATATTGATTAATCTGTTATTCCCGTTACTAAGGTTTACAGAGGGTTTTCAATAAGTGTCTTGAGCAGTTAAATCTAACTTTCCCAATACTCTTTCACATGAGAGCTTATCATATTTTAAGGCAAAACTTTTAAACACATGGTATACCTCTGTGAATTTCAAAAGAAAATTCTTTGTTTGCTAAAAAGCTCTACAAATCATAAAAGTTAGATGCAATATGGAACTTGAGAAAATTCTCAGGTAATTAAGATAGTCCATTGAAATGAGCCCTTTTAGTAGGAATTAATCCATACTTTGTAACATTACCTTCATTTACTCTGTCCTATAAATACATACTTGGTCAAGGATACTGAGCCCCAGACAACAAGTCAGAAAATGTGTGCTGTGTTCCTGACACAGGTCTTGGTTCACTAAGATTCTTTTTTTTTTTTTAATTTTATTTATCTGACAGAGATCACAAGTAGGCAGAGAGGCAGGCAGAGAGAGAGGAGGAAGCAGGCTCCCCGCTGAGCAGAAAGCCCGACGCGGGGCTCGATCCCAGAACCCTGGGATCATGACCTGAGCCGAAGGCAGAGGCTTTAACCCACTAAGCCACCCAGGCACCCTGGTTCACTAAGATTCTTGAAGGCTCTTTATTTCAACACAGACATACTTCTAAGTTACTAATAACACCTTTATCCCAGACATGTAAGGGGAAATTAAGAGCATTAATTGAACATTTCACAAAGTAAGTGACATAAAATTTGCTATCATCTTTGTGTACTAAATGAGGCATTAGTCAACCTGAGTTCTAACCTCCATTCCAGACTCATAAAAGCCTCTTAGCCAGTCTGGGCTTGAACGTCTCCATCTATACGGTACAGATTCTGAGGATCCCTCTGCTTGCTCAACTCTGCTACGTGGTTCAGAAAAAACTGAGCAAAAGTACTCAGGACACTTCACATTTAGCTACACAGCTTTCACTTTGCCTAAGAGTGCATTCACCCTGATATTTAAGACCTCAATGCTTCAAGGTGGCTAGCAATATTCTGATGAGGGGGATAAAAAAGAAGTCTCCTACCCAATCATGTGTCTGCAAGGAAGCAGTACTGCTAGGAACATGTGTGTAGTCATCTGCATATATGCATCTGCCCACACATGGACAGGCAGTGACTAACCTGGAGAGCACAAGGGCTCCGTAATGGAATCTAATCTCCTGTGAGTTTCATCGCAAATTAATATAAGGGGATAAAAAGTTCCATGAAGTTTAAATACTAATTCTAGTAACCATATACTAAAACTCTTTTATTTCCTTAGAGCTAAATTGAGTGAGGAGATAGTCACCGCTATGAGCTTTGCATACTGAGCTAATGAGTGAAAACATGATAAAACAACTCAAGAGTCCTCAAAAGCCAAAACAATGAAGTCCACACCAATGAATTCAGTTAAGCTTACCTTGACAAAAGGTGTTGTTAACCCGCTTGTAACCTTGCAGACATTCCATCATTTGGTTATATCCGTGATAAGCTGTAAGAAGAAATAATTCTTTGTTACGTACTTATGTTCTTACAATCCTAAACTACCAGTGTGATAACCCAAGCCACCAAAGTCATCAGTGGTCTGTCTTACTCATTTCTAAGATACCCAACTCAATATATAGCAGTTTCTTTCATGTTAGCCCTGTTTTTCAGGATACTTCCTCGTCTGCAACAGATAGAGTCCCAAGTAGTTGTCAGCAAATCTTGATTATATTAATCCAAAGAATCATAAGACTATATTTTCTTCCAATTAGTGATTATTTACATTACAAAGGATCTATTCCTCCCCAGTGATTTGCTACAGGCATTTGAATTTTCTTATAAGTTGAACGTACATCCTGGCCTGCTTGGGACAGGCCTGGGTTAAGACAGTTGTTCTAGCGAAGTTCATTAATAATAGCACTTCATTTCACTCTCAGAAGCATCCCAGTTTCAACAATAAGCGGAGTGCTCACCTAAATACTGGCTCACATATTCTGGTAATAAGGGATTCTTACTACTAGGAACCTGAGAATAACAGGAGATGAAGAGAAGAAGCCAGGGGATGAGAAGGGCTGCTGTTATCATGGGTATGGTTCATCACAGAATCCTCACCAACAATACAATGTTGACATTACCAATCACCAACAAAACTGGATTCACTGATTCCGACACCCTTAAGTGAGACTCAAGAGACTTTGTGGCATATTGGATACAGGATAATTTCAGGGACCAAGCAGACCTGAATTCAAATCCTGACTCTGCCTATCAAGCTCTGGGACCTTAGGAGACAAGCTTTCTGGGTTTCCAATGGTGAGTCCATACAATGCGAGTATTCACATCTACTGAGCAGGTCAGGGCTTTTGTGGATTTTTAGATATAATTTATGCAAAACGATCACCACCATGCCTGGCAAAACCACTCAAAGATGACAAATGCCCTTATTTTCTGCCATAAGCTATTCTTTCATTAAGAAGACCATGAGCAATAGAAATGGGCAATAATCAAAATAGGGTGGATGGTGAGACCACTAAAAAGACCTGAACAAGGAGTAAAGAGGGAAAATTCAAAATAAAAAGGAAATTTTCTTTTGGAAAATAAAATTATTTTGGCCCTAACACATATTCTTTATTCTCACCACCTCTCTCCTCCTTCAGTTCCTTTCTCTGTTATACGTCCTGTCTCTTCAGATCCTTCTGAATTCTGGGAGAGGGTTATAGTGAGGAGTCCTGGAACACTGAGTTATAAGGAGGAAGAAAGTGACATGTTCAAGCTCCTTGGCCACATAACTCGTCTTCCACAGAATGGAAACCCTCTGGAGCAGGGTGCCTCCAGAGATTTGGGGATCTCTGTCCGTGAACTGTTCAAAGGCAAAAGAGAGGCTATCTTGTTTTGAAAGTTCCACCAGTCATCCACCTCAAGGCAGAGAGCCAGACCAGATGATCTCTTCAGGTCCTCCTCAGCTTAGGATTCAATGTTAATTTTCTTCTAAAAACTTTTAAAGGACCAGTGACTTGTTCATGCTAAGTACATTTTTAACAGATTACAGAGTATCTAATGGAATCATTTGCAGATTTAAAATTAAGTTTTTGCAGTAAAAACTGATCAACAGTGAAAGGTCTTTCTGTATGTGGCTGAACAAAAACTTCAAACATTAAATAAAAACCACTTGAAAACTGAAGTTTGAACTACTTTAAGTGAAAATTTTTTTAAAAAAGGGCATGGAACACAAAACCATAGCATATAAAGCCAAGGAAAGTCTGCTCTCTTCCAAAATGAATATGATTTAGAGAGTAGTATGAACCAAGGAAAGGAAAGTTTCTAAATGACACAGGAAGAATGTGACCCTGAGTGTGTTTCTTGGAAGTGAGTCACTTAGGACAGCACAAACAAAGTAAATGTCAAGATGTTAATCGTTTACTTCAGTCATAATCCACATTGCCCTTCCTGAAATGAAAAATTCAATTGCTTCAATTTTATACATTACGTGAGCCAACATGAATTTATTTTCATCAGCATTTAGTCAGAAGTGATAGCAACTTTGTACTTTCACATTCTCCTTTAATTATTACTAGGACTAAAATATAGAATTAGCAAAACCATTTATAGCAATGAATTTATTTATGCTCAGAAAACACAATTCTTTTTTTTTTTTTTTTTTAAAGAAAACACAATTCTAAATAAAAACAACAGAAGGTCAAGAATAGAGGTTAGGGATTAAGAAACAACAAGACTCTAGGATTCACTTTACCCCTAACTTCTGTCCCTCTCTTGCAACTTTGGAATTCAGAAAATGGAGGAAAGGGAGGCAGTTAAGCAAAAAACACAGAGAGAAGGAGGGATAAGAAAAAGAAACAAGATAAGGGAAAAGATGGAACAAGTATTAGAGAACATGAACTTGGCCCCAGAATAAAGTTGGAAGAATTGGACTTTAGCTTCTGCAGTCCTTAGACCTAGAGGCAGGAAACACACTGCCCCCTCCACAATATTTCTACAGACAAATTTACACAGTATAATGAGGGATAGGCCATTAAAAAAAAAAATCAAAGCTTTTACAACATTTTAAATACAGACTCTTGTTTCATGATCCATTAAGACTTAACAGCAAATGACCAAGTTGGGAGTCAAACTCAGGTCTACTGAGCTCCAAAGTCCATGCTCTTTAAATCATATCAGATCTCTCCTGGATATCCCTTTGGTCAGGTTTCCAGAATAATTTTAGGCACATGGATCTTTCAGTGAGGAGGAGCTATCACACTCAACCCACTTACTGGAAATCCACATTACCAATCATTATTAAATCAGCATAAAAGTCCACAGGGGACATTCTCATAATGAAGGTCTTTATTTATGTGACTCCCTAAATGAAGAATTCACTAGTTACGGGAAACTTTGGTGGATGTTTTCACAAATCAGTCCTCAAAAAAAAAAAAAAAAGAAGAAAAAAAAAGAGTATCAAGAAAATAAATGAAATTTAAGGCATTACGTGCTTTAATAAGCAGTTCTCAATTGCCTTCTTAGTAATTTTAGTGTTCCATGTTAAAAAAAAAAACACATAAGGTTGAGAGACAAGGAGGTCCACATGAGAGGCAATGAGACAATTATTGACAACAAGTTACTATAATGGCAGAACAGTAGGACATAAAACAAAGCTGTGGAGCGGTGATTCTGAGACGGTAGATTCTGGATTGGACAGAGGTGTGAAAGGCAACTGAGAATATCAAATCAACAGGTGCTTAAGAAGAATAAATAAAAATTATCCAACTGAAGTAAATGAGAAATTCCTTGCAACACGAAGTGTAAAAACCTACTACAAAAATCTTTAGTTATATAAGGCAAAGGAAGATGACCGAGAAAAATATCCCTTGCTTTCTTGGGAAAAATGTGGTAAGTAAGTATAAAAAAAAAAAAAAAAATCAGGTTACCTCTATTTTTCTAAAATATTCCTCTTACGAATCAGCCGGAGTTAATGCCACATTCAAAAACTAAAAATACTAACTGTAATTGGGAAAAAAGTAACAGAGAGTCACAAATCTGGATCTACTCAAATCAATAGGTTCTAAAAACCAGAATTTATAGACTAAACAAAATGTGTGGTATCAATATAGATTCAAGTCACTGAGAACTGAAATGGTATAAAAAAGCAGTGACTGGGGCTCCAGGGTGGCTCAGTCAGTTGAGTCTGAATCTTGACTTCAGCACAAGTCATGATGTCAGGGTCCTGGGATCAAGCCCCATGCTCTGTGGGGAGTCTGCTTCTCTCTCCCCTACCGTCTCCCTCTACCTGTGCCCTTCCCCCTATATGTGTGTGCACAATGGCATACACACTCACTCTCTCTGCCCCTCAAGAAAAAAAGAAAATCTTAAAAAAAAAAAAAAAAAGTGGTGACTGAGAAGGGGAAAGTACTGTGTCCTCGTGATTTTTAATCTTTTTTTTTTTTTTTTAAGTGAAATCTGGAAACTTAACAGTATCACAAACTTCTACTGTGGCTATTAATAAAAATTCCATTTAAGGAATTTAATCTAAGAAATAACAGTTTCACTAACTTTTTATCAGTTTTTGAAACATTTATGACTTTTAAAGACATCTTACTTTTTCTTCACCTGAGGAAAATGAGCCTAGTTTAGCTCTTCAAACACTTTTTAAAAATAAGTAATCCGACGGGAGAAGGCGACTGAGAACTGCTTATTAAACCACGGAATCGACAGGAAATCTTTCTCGGGCTTGCAGCAAGGTTTCTGGAAATGCAAATTATAGTACCATGTTCCAGAATTCAGTTAAGAGTTCTTTGAGAGTCCAATGCTATCTCACCGTTAAACCAGTAACCATAAGGCAACAGATAGGCTACATTAACATTCAAAGGAATGATGAAATGTCACTTACATGGCTTCTTGGGGCATTTCTGGCATTTGTTAAAGCCCCAGGAGGTACCCACAGTTCCACAGCAGTCCTCCTGCTTTGAAAGGCCAGGGAGCGCCTTGCCACACTGCAGTGATGAGATGTGAAACATGAAGGTTAATTGAGTGCACCATGCCCAGCCCCAGAGCCCTGCTGTGCTTCCCCCTCACATTATAAAACAGTTCCCTTGTTATCAACACAATTGGTGGGTGGAGGATAAAAAAAACCTCAAACTTTGAAACAAAACACCAGATCAGAATCAATACGACAATAACGAACAAATCTATTTTTTTAAAGATTTTATTTATTGGTTGATTGATTTGACAGACAGAGATCACAAGGAGGCAGAGAGGCAGGCAGAGAGAGAGGAGGAAGCAGGCTCCCTGCCAAGTGAGCAGAGAGCCCAATGTGGGGCTCGATCCCAGGATCCTGGGATCATGACCTGAGCCGAAGGCAGAGGCTTTAACCCACTGAGCCACCCAGGCGCCCCAAATAAACCTAATTTTAAGAGCTTCTTAGCATTTCGAGAGTCTTAGAAAAATTTGTCACTACTCAGAGCAATTCATAAAACATACGTTTCCAATGTCCCCCTCCTTTTTTTTCCCCTTTAGAAGAGTCTCAACTCAAAAGTACAACATAAACTTTTACAATTTAGTGTAACTGTCTGCTGGAAAATCTCTGCTGCAGGAACAGAGCTGTAAGGAGGTGGGGCAGGGGTGTCAACCTTGAGAATATGGCCCAGGTCCCATCTGCAGAAGGCTTTGGGTCTTCCTATAACCACAAGGGCCTCAGCAGGAACAGGACAGGAGAGAATGGTACGAGAAATGATCACTGGCCAGATCAGCTTTGGCAGATGAAAGCTCCAGAGAGCCAAGTGGTCTGACCCAGGGGAGGTCAGCCAAGTTAGGAAGGTGCTGGCAGGTTTAAGCAAAGTCTAGTAGGCAGAAGAAGGGGGCTTACAGTAGTCAAATATAAAGACCCACCTCCTCTCCTGGTAAATCACAGAAGCCCTGAAGAGGCCGAGAGGCAGGGGCCTGAAGTCAAACCAACCCAATGAGGTCAGGAAGGGCCTAGCCGAAAAGAACCTACTCTGTGTACTCATCCTAAGGCCACTTGCCCAAGAAATGCCCATGGCTCTCCATCAATACTCTGTAGGCTAAGCCCAGACCCCACATCTGAGGGGCCACTCTGCCTTCCTATGCCTCAACCTCTAAAAAAGTCCTCCCAACAGTTTCCAGGGTCATCTTTCCAAAAACGAATCTGAGGACATCACTCTACTGACTATAAACCTTCCGTGACTCCCATAGTCTGAGGACTGCAAATTCCCTGGGATGATATACAAGATCTTCCTTTCCTTGCCTCAGAGCAGATGACTTTCCCTCTGCCCTCCTCCACCTCTCTACACCTAGCCTTCGGGCACACTAAAAGACTTGATTTTCCGACCAAATGTCTTTCCAAGAGCTGTCTCGGTCCTCTGGTATACCTTATACCCTTGCTTTTCCCTTTGCCCGGAGAAGCTTTACCCTGTGAACTCCAGCTCTGAAAAGCTGTCAGGAGGAAGCCTCCTGTCCCTTCAGCTTCAGTGAACCCCTCCTTTCTCTCCCCCTGCCCTCCCCCGCACACCACACAGCTCCACCGCCTCCGCTACACTTTTTAATTAAATGCAGATGGATCTCACGTATCTTTATATCCCAGTACCGCAGTGCACATGCTCCATAAATTCTGAAGGAAGGAAGGAGCAAACAATCCAAGGAACTAAGAAGCAACCCAGTTGTGGTCCATGCAGACAAGGAGTGGCTCTGTGAGAACCAGGGAAGGGTAGCGAACGCACCCAGGCTAGTGAGCTCAGCGTGGTGACAGAGAGTCTGGGCAGGGGACAGCAGGCACCTGGCAGGCCTCCAGGCCCAGGCAGACAGCATTCTGATGGAGGCTCTAAGTGCCCGCAGGTTCGAAATTGTAAAACAAAGTCAGGGAAGCCCTGGCACCGTTAATGAAGGTTTAGTTCCATCTTGGTTCTGAAGTCCTTAGGTTTTCGTGGTTTTTAATGATTTTGACAGGATGCCGTGTGTTCTCGAAGCAGTAAGTGATGAGGGTTTGGGGGGAAGGGCAGGGAGATGGAGAGGAAAGTGAACACCCCAAGAAATGAGAACCTGACAGAAGAAAAGCATACAGTGGCTAGATTCAGGTCATCCCCAGACTCCTTCGGCTCAGTCACAGAAGGCTCACATCTGAAAGAGGAAGCAGGAAGAAGGAGGAGGGAATCGTGCTTCAGGCCCAAGACTCAAAACCAGTGATGATGCTGAGAACACAAAGGTCTGTCCCCACCGCTGCATCCGGCCGCCAGGGGGCCTCCGCTTATTCCCGGTTTTATCAAGACACCTCAGTGTACCTCAGATGTAGATCATTCTTGTACCAGTTCCGCAGGTCCTTCTCTTCATCAAGCAAAACTTTCAACACTTGCTGATTTTATACGCTCAAAATTTTAGTAGCAGTTAAAATCCAATTTTCACCTCAGATTCCTAGAATGTTTTATTTGGTAGGGTAAGAATAAATCATCTCTCCCTACCAGGCCTCAGAAAAGGTATAAGGTTTTCATTACAGGATTCGGGCTGCTTTATCCCATGGCTTTGTTTTTGCAGGTCCAAGGCCAAGAGCAGCACAAACCATCCAAATCGATTAAATAAATGACGGTGTAGGTGGTACCACGAAACTGTGTGTTCTTCTCAAAATTGGGCTTGCACAAGATAATAACAGGCTGCAAGGGATGAAGTCGGGCTTCTGACAAGGCACAAAGTCTCACACATGCCCTTTGAGGTAGTTAATCATGAAGAAGCTTCCATGTGAGCCAGAAAAGGCCTGAGAGATCTAATGTGGGCAAATGTGGGCTCTCACACAAGAGACTACACCTACCACCATGAAGTCTTACTTGGATGTAAGAAGTGGCCAGAGGAAAAAGAAGGTGGAAGAGGAGCTTTTCTCCTCCACACTGAAGGTCACACTGGAGAAAAAAATCACAAAAATAGGAGGAATTAGCATTCAGAATGCCCTTCTCTCTGAGTAGCGGATTCTGCTTCTTCATGAGACGCCATCACAAGGACCCAACGCTGGCTCTGCCTAACTGCATTTTTATGCCTACATTGAGGTGATTTTTGACAAGGGAAAAACACAAATGGAATTTCTCCTCAGTGTCTCATTCACCACATCGTCAGAGAAAGCCTATCTCTCATTTCAAGGCATATCTTACTGTATAAGTAACCCAGAAGAAATAGGCTAAAAAATTTACAACCAATATTTAGGTATCTCAAGCCAGAAAAAAAAAAAAAAATCTATCCCGTCAAATAAGCATTGCGCTGGAGCTCCTCGAAAAGCTCACCCACCCTCCGGCTGCACACTGGGGACACTGTCACTCCACACATCCCTGCTAGGGTTGGGCAATGGCGTGACCCCCCCTAGAGCAGCAAGCAGAACAGGGCTGGTTCTGACCACCAGGTCCTGTGAGCGTTATGTAAAGAAAGGAGAGGCGAGACTGGGTGTGGCCAGGATGGCAGAGTTCAGATATGCTCAACAAGCTTGTGGCCCGAAGCCAGGTGCGGGATGAAGGGATGGGCAGGACGAAAGGCCACAGATCACAAGAAGAGAGGATTTATGTCATCCAGCAGGAAACCTTTACCACAGTGAACACTCCTCAGCGATGGAAGACGCTGACAGCTTCCCTGGGAGCAGAAACCGGGGGACCACCTGACAGGAATGTCCAGGACACGAAAGTGAGTAACTTCTATGGTTTCTGCCACGTCAGGGGTTCTGTGTTCAATACCTACTGATAGGTCACATTACAAGATTTAGAGAGGGCAAACTACTAGACACTGCAGCCAACCTCAAGAACTTCTGATGCTCTCACAACTGCGTTCAAGACTGTATCCGGGTAGATACACTCCTAACCATCTTTTTTCAAGTCTCACTTCCTTCCTCACATCAGTCTCTCCAGAGATGCTCACCCTGGACTGAGCTTCCTCCTACAGGACTTACGTAAATTAGACAGAAAAGAGAAAAACAAATAGAGCTACTCCCAGCCCCAATTCACCAGGGCGCTGGCCATGATTCTTAGAAGACTGAGTGCAAGAAAATAATTCAGCGACCTTTCCTCCCTTCTGGGTCAGCGCTCCACCTCAGAAGGTAAAACTATTCAAGAATTGTTACAACTGCTCCATGAATAGCCACGTTTCACCTTTTACAACGCAAAATTATCACACGCGACGGCACAAAAACCTTACATTTTTTTTTTTTTAAAGATTTTATTTATTTATTTGACAGAGAGAGATCACAAGTAGACAGAGAGGCAGGCAGAGAGAGAGAGAGGGAAGCAGGCTTCTTGCTGAGCAGAGAGCCCGATGTGGGACTCGATCCCAGGACCCTGAGATCATGACCTGAGCCGAAGGCAGCGGCTTAACCCACTGAGCCACCCAGGCGCCCCAAACCTTACATTTTTTAAAGCAGTTAAGAATAAACAGATTGTGGGGGCGCCTGGGTGGCTCAGTGGGTTAAGCTGCTGCCTTTGGCTCAGGTCATGATCTCAGGGTCCTGGGATCGAGCCCCGCATCGGGCTCTCTGCTCAGCGGGGAGCCTGCTTCCCCCTCTCTCTCTGCCTGCCTCTCTGCCTACTTGTGATCTCTGTCTGTCAAATAAATAAATAAAATCTTTTAAAAAAAAAAAAAAGAATAAACAGATTGTGGAATAATGTACTTTTCTAAATCTTGGCCTGGTTGAGAAAACTTCAGATTTCAACCTCAGGTTTGAGGTGCTACCAAGGGATGGCGTTTTTTTTTTTTTTTGAGATTTGAAGTTAAGCTATGATTGTAGGTTTTTCAGATCTCCCTATAAACACCTGAGCAGGCTTGACAGTTCAAAACTTACCATTTGGCAATGAAGGGCTGTCATTTTTGTCAATTAAAAACTCACCACTGGAGATGCTTCAGAGATGAATGGTAATTTGAGGAGGTTGTGATAAATATTGGAGCATGGCTTCGTAAGATTTAATTTTCATGCCTTAAAATCACTAGCACCTACAGTATCCTCATTCTGAGAGTGTTTATTGTGTTACAGTGCCAAGTTCTGGGGAAGGAAGATCCAGTAGTGGGTAGAAGACGACGGTGCTGGATTAGAATTAGTAAACCTGGATCTGGATCCCCACTCTCTCTCATGAGCAGTGAGATGTTCACCAATCTGTCCAGCCTCTCTGGGCCAATAATGGGACAATGGGACAATAATCCCAACAGCCAAAGATTGTGGTGAGAGTAAATGATGTGTGTCCGAGAAGGGCTGCCTTTATCCCTGTAGCCCCTGTGCAGGGACTGGGAGAAAGTGACCCTTAAGATGTGTTCTGCATCAGGACACAGCATTCAGTAAACACAGCATGGGCTGAATCCCTGTCTGCCCTCTCAGCTGGTGTCCTGTGTTCAGTACAACGTATAAAATGTTCAAGAGCTGGCCATCTGTTAGCTTCCTAGCATACAATCATTAAAACAGTTCAGATTGGGCACCTGGGTGGTTCAGTCGTTAGGCAGCTGCCTTTGGCTTGGGTTATCCCGGGGTCCTGGGATCAAGCCCCACATCAAGATCCCTGTTTGGCGTGGAGCCCGTTTCTCCCTCTCCCACTCCCTCTGCTTGAGTTCCCTCTCTCGCTGTGTCTTTCTCTGTCAAATAAATAAATAAATAAAATATTTTAAAAAATAAATAAAACACTTTAGATTATCCCACTAGTAAAATGGCCACTCTATGGAGATGGCCACCATGTTAAAGGCCTACTATTTAGCTTTCCTATTAAGACATTTAAAAAATGACGATCTGAAAATGCTCTTGGGAATTATCCATTATCACACGTACAGAATTCGTTTTACTTTGCAATCAGGAACCATGCTACAATGAAGCATAAATTACTGAGCTTAAATAAAGAATGTTTTCCCAAAGAGAAAAAGGCACCGGAGCCAAAAAAAACAAATAACAGCTTAAAATGTTAAAGTGATACAGATTTTTTAAATGCACTAAAGTAAAACATGAAAAAACAGAGAAGGCTGACTCACTGCAACTCTTGCAAGAGTGCGCAGGACTGTATTTAGGCAAGAGCTGAAGCAAGGCAGTGACTCAACTGCTGGGCTGGAGAGACAGATTCCAAAGAGATGGAGCAGCTCTGGCTGAGCCCAGGACTGACCACCGACTGGGAGAGGACCCAGGGGCAGGTGGGTGGGAGGGGAAGGGCGGAGGAAGGCAGGCCAAAGATGGAGGAACGGAGAGAGTGGGTGGGGAACGTCAGAGAATGAGATAGAGCTGAGCCATGGAGAATTTTCCAAATTTGAGATTCAGTTTGTGCTTAGGTACCAAAATTAATCAGGAGATAGTTCCCTTCCCCGAAGTAAGAAGTTGTTGATTGCTTCCAGTGACTATATAGCATCTTTGAAGTGATGACAAACACAGAAATATTGATAAAGAGAAGGAGAGGGGCACCTGGGTGGCTCAGTGGGTTAAACCTCTGCCTTTGGCTTGGGTCATGATCCCAGGGTCCTGGGATCGAGCCCCACATCAGGCTTTCTGCTCAGCAGGGAACCTGCTTCTCCCTCTCTCTGCCTGCCACTCGGCCTGCTTGTGTTCTCTCTCTGTGTGTCAAATAAATAAAATCTTTAAAAAAAAAAAAAAAAAAAGAGGAGGCGGAAGAGGAGGAAAAAATTGTTGTTATTTAAGTATAGTTTTCTACATCTGAAACTCCCCCTCAAGAATAAAAAAGAAATTATCAACATAGAGTATATTATTCATGGGGGGGTGGGGAGAGGACTAAATTATATCTAAAGTCAACACAAACAGTTATCAGAGGACCCAAAAAAACAAAATTGGATAATTATTAAAGGCCCATTCACAATACTTCTCCTCCAGGAAAGAGCACAAGGGAGGGTTTTTTTTTTAAGATTTTATTTATTCATCTGAGAGAGAAAACATAAGCGGGGTGAAGGGCCTCCCTTCCAGCTGAGCAGGGAGTCCGAAGTGGGGCTCGATCCTGGAACTCCAGGATCATGACTTGAGCTGAAGACACTTAACTGAGTCACCCAGGTGTCCCACAGGGGAATTTTAAAGTTCAGCACAAAATGAGCTCTTTCCCCAACAAATGCTATCCCCCACAAAACACACACCCAGGCATCTACATGTCCATTAGAACTGGTCCTCTCTGAAGGTGAAATTGACCTTTTCACACAATCACAATCCATGTGGACCAAGTGAGAAGTAGTGTGAAGATGACTGTAGCAGAGTAAATGGTAAGAGCACAGCTTTCCAAGTGAGAAGTAGTGTGAAGATGACTGTAGCAGAGTAAATGGTAAGAGCACAGCTTTTTTTTTTTTTAAGATTTTATTTATTTATTTGACAGAGAGAGATCACTAGTAGATAGAGAGGCAGGCAGAGACAGAGAGAGGAGGAAGCAGGCTCCCCACCAAGCAGAGAACCCAAAGTGGGACTCAATCCCAGGACCCTGGGATCATGACCTGAGCCGAAGGCAGAGGCTTAACCCACTGAGCCACCCAGGAGCCCCAAGAACACGGCTTTTGAGCTTGGACCAAAATGGGCTGGTGCTGGTTGACCTGACCAGTTACCACATGTATTATTACCATGGACAAAACTCTCAGCCTCTCACTGCCTATGTCCTCCTCTATAAAACATAACTAAAAATGCCCATTTTCACAGAGCTCTCAAGAGGAGTGAGCCATTACCTATGAGACAGTTAGATGGCCAGCATGCATGAGGCTCACAATGTCAGATCCCTTTCTCCGGGCCTAGAAACCAGGGTTGATTTAACAAAGGACTAAGTAACTTAACAATTATTCAGTATGTGATGTCCCAGATTCAGTTTCTCAAGAAAAGAGATATAAAAATAATTTAGATATAGAAATATGAAAAGAAAAAGATATTACATAAATTTTGCTAAAATGTTGAGGTTTTCACAAAAGTGCACTTTTGTGAAACACTTCAGATTATTATTATGTCTGGCTAGTAAAAAAGCAATAAATGCTCAGAGAATAAATGCTGTGGAAGATTTCTAATTGTACGGACTTCATTTTAATTCTCCTCAAGAAACACAACATGTCACTGAATCACCATAATTCAACCAGTTAATATCAACGTTCCAGCAACAAATTTCATTTTGGGGACATCGAGATCCTTTCGGTCACCCACCATGTCTTGGTGCCATAAGATCAAGACCATGAAGCCAAAATAGCAGAGCCCACTCCGCACCTCTTGCCCACAAGCACCCATGGTTTAGTCATAAAACACTTGCAGAACATGGTGCTCACGAAAATAGGTCCCAGAAAAATCTATCTGTCCTTCTAGGTTCAGCTAGTGTTATAGACTGAATATGCGCCTCATCCCCCAAATCCCTATGTTGAAGCCCCGAGCTCTAATGTGATGACATGGGGAGGTGGAGCCTTTGGGAAGTAATGAGATTTATTTTTACTTTTTTCCATACTCACATAACTTCTATTATAGTATATTATTATAATTGCTCTACTTTATTATTGTTGTTGTTAATCTCTTACTATGCCTAATTCATTTATTCATTTTTAATTAAAATTTTTTCAAAGTTTTATTTAAATTCTAGTTGGTTAACATTCAGTGGAATATTGGTTTCAGGAGTAGAATTTAGTGAGTCATCACTTACATGTAACACCCAGTGCTCAGCAAAAGTGGCATTTAGTGCCCTCCTTAATATCAATCACCCACTGAGACCATCCCCTGTCCACCTTCCCTCTATCAACCCCTGCTTGGTTCTCTGTAGGGGAAGTAATTAGGTTTAGATGAAGTCATGAGAGTGGAGCTGCCATGATGGGATTAGTGTCCTTATTAGGAGGGGAATAAAGACCAGAGCACAGATTCCCTCTCTATCATGTGAGCACATCAAGAAGGTGGGTGTCTGGACACCAGGAAAAGAGCCCCACCAGGAACCAGATCTGTGAGCATCACGATCTCAGACTTCCAATCTCCCCAACTGTAAGAGTAAGTTTTGGTTGTGTAAGCTACCCAGACTATGGAATTTTGTTATGGTAGCCTGAGCCAATTTATACAGATAGCAATGGTTTCTTGTGAATGTACCGTATCCAAAAGAAATGGCCTAAGAGCCAGGAGGGACTAGTACAAAGAACACCAGAGTAGGAACCACAAAGCCTCAGTTCTGGTCCTCACCAGCCACAAAGTCAATACCAGATGTGAACCAAACTAATTCACTTCTCTGGACTTCAGCTTCCTCATTAATAAACTTTTAAGTATAGACTAACTGCTCATACTCAACGACGTGCCTACATTCTATGATTTTATAAAGGCTCCAGTGCAGAAGTAGAGGATAACCAGGGAGCTATGAGTGGCATGGTTTGCCATATCAGGGAAATCCTACAAAGGTCAGCGTTCCTTAAATGTCCCATGCCTACCAAACTGATGGAGAACATTCTCTGATGCCGTCTTCACCAGTCCTAACGACATGCCCTGACCGAGATCAGGGTGATCAGTGATGATCAGGAGGAGTCTCCTCCTCTTCTTCTTCTTTTTTTAAGATTTTATTTATTTATTGATACAGAGAGAGAGATTACAAGTAGGCAGAGAGGCAGGCAGAGGGGGAAGGGGAAGCAGGCCCCCCGCTGAGCAGAGAGCCTGATGCGGGGCTCCATCCCAGGACCCTGGGATCATGGCCTGAGCTGAAGGTAGAGGCTTAACCCACTGAGCCACCCAGGTGCCCCTGGGTCCCCTTTTCTTGACAGTATTTCATGCTCATCCCTTTTCTGCGAGCCAGTACTCACAAAAAAAAGGGCAGCTCTGTCTTCCTGAAAATAGTCTCGGCTCTTAAACAGATACTTTCTAGATTATAGTAATTATAGTGAATTACATTATGATTATCAAGAGGCAAAGTATCAGAACTCATTCAAGAGAGTCATGGAGATGTGGATTTTGCATATTGTGGGCTGTGACCCATATAAAATCACATTATGATTTATCAACCCCCACTGCATGGGTCTCCTGTAAATTCTTCCACCTGTGCCGTTGAGATGTTCATCTCCACCCAGAGCTAGAAAAATCTCATTCCAACGTTCTGGCAGAAAACTGAGCTTTTCTGGCAAACAGAAGCTATACCCTCAGTACTCTAAATTTGGTTGAGGAATGTGAATCCCTTTTTTGGAAATCCTGGACTTCTCATAAGAACCAGAATGAGGTCCCTTATGGGGAAAGTTTTAACTGTATATAATGGGGGGGGGGTTCATCCAAACTTCTGTCACAGCTCTTCTTTATTCGTATCATCAATCTTTTCCACTATGATATAAACACATCTCCACTCTGGCAAAGTGACTTTTACCCATCTTCCCAGCAAAACGGTGTTCCTGTAGCCTTCGGACCAACCGTGGCCCCAATCTAAACTGGAAAACCTCAGGAGAGCTCCTCAGTGTCCATGCACTTCAACATTAAATATGCTTATTTCTACATGCCAGTAAGAAAAAGGGTCCAAATATCGAAGCCTATCATTAATGCAACTACAGCAACATATTTGATCAACATGTCCTAAAGGCCTGTTGTCATAAAGCAGAATATTGTACGGGGGAGCACTAGTGGGATAACAGGCATTGTCTCCTAAGAGGAAAATGCTTAAATACTTCCAGATTTTCTAAAAGAACTTGTAAAAAATTTGCTTTGGCTTGAGCAGAACATTCTTTATAGGCAAGGTTTTTTTTTGTTGTTGTTGTTGTTGTTGTTTTAAATCCACCCAGCTTTCTTTTATTAGAGTAATTAAAACAATGTTAGGCATTTGGGGTATCTGATACAACCATAATCCTCTGATATTTCAGGCTATTGATTTTACAAAATATCTACTGTGACTCGGGCATTAACTGCTGGAAATGTACCCACATTGATTTCTGACAGTGTATTTGTTTAAAGCCTGCTGAAGCCAAACCATGGGCTTCAAGGAATTCCAGACAACTACTTTAGTTTATGAAATGGTCTTTTAAAAGTTACACGAAGGCAAAAATGGTTTTAAAAGTAACATACAAAGGGAAAAAAAAAATTCTTAAGCATGAAACTCCTGATTCTGCTTGACATCGTTTCTAAAGAAACAATTAAATTTGGGCTATTTTCTCCATCGCTACAACGATTTAAGCATTTCAACAGTTGTGATATATATGTATCTTGCTATTTGTACATTGTGAAAAGAATAAGCATTGTCATCATTATATTCTGACATCATAATTCCCATTAGCCTGTCCTTGCAGCAAAACAACACAAATCACATCATAAATCCTTGCCCTTGGTGCTCAGAACATGAAATTTATTCAAAGTTCCACTACCCAGGATGTGACTAAAAAGACAGACTCGTGTTGAGAGGGAAATAAAGATGGGCATCCAGGCATGGTTGTTGTTACCATGACAACTGGATCACTCCCAAAATGATGAACATAAAGGACTCTTTTCCTCAATGGTTCTTGCTACAACTGTATTGAGGGAAATTTTCTATATTAAGCTTCAGTGCGTCTCAGGTTCTTTTTTGTTTATGTAGAGATACTGCAAGGAACAAAACACATTTTGGGTCTCATACCACTGTGCAAATTCTAACACGTGCCTCATCTGGTTACGCTCCCAGGTTTTTTGTGCCTTATCCAAGTACACAGAACTCAAAACTAATAATTACCTGTGGTTTGGTTGCAAATAGTGTAGAAAAACTGAATGCCACAAATCATATTAATAGGTTTCTTTAGTTCCCTGGGAGCAGGAAACCAGGTCTGTCTTGACCACACGCCACCGCTTGTGGCGGGAACATTCACTGCTCACCAAAGAACCACTTGTCCTAGCTTCCTCACATATGCCGGCTTCCTAACTACCATGGGTCAGCTCAGACTCCTGCTAACAAAACAGCAGAGAGCGGGGGGTTTAAATAACAGATGTGCATTTCTCACAGCTCTGCAGGCTTCAAGTAAGAGAATGGTCAGCTCTGGTGAGGTCTTTCTTCCGGGCTCGTAGGAGGCTGCCCTCTTCTGTGTCCACATATGGCAGAGAACGGGAGTCCTTGGGGATCACTTCTTAAAAGGACACTAATTCTGTCACCTCAAGGCTCCGCCCCTACAATCTCACTGAATCTTAATGACCTCCTCATTGACTCCACCTCCAAATAAAGTCACGTTCGAGGTTGAGATTTCTACATACATTTTGGGAGGGCCACACAAATAAGTCCATAGCCCCGACAGGCAGGGCCAAGTGACTCCTTCTGAATAAGGGCTGTGGGAAAAGGAGGGTACCTCGTAGCACCTCTTTCTCCCCATTGTAGGAATTAAGGAGGCCACATATTGCCAATAGCGTAGCATTAAGGTGGTGGAAGCCCATTAGCTTGGCACTGGAGGGAGATCTAGCAGAGAGCTTTCTGCCAAATTCAAGCTTCTGTCATGTTAATTTCTGACTACAGCGCAACCTAGCCGAACCTAATAATGTATTTACTGACTATTCCTCTGTGCCCTGTGCTGAGCTCAATTCCTAAAAGGCCCTCCCCTCACAAGAAGCACAGCCTTGTAGAGGAAAGAGGGTCGAAACCAACCATTTTAAGAGAATTACATTCAAAATGGTCTGACTGGATTCCAAATGTAGTGAAGAGTTCAGGGAGGAGAGAATGAACATGGGCCGGAGGACTGGAAGGCTTTCTGGAGGAGCCAACACCAGAGAGGAAGCTCTCAGGTCAGGCCGGATTTGGGAGATCATCATAGGTCTTGATGTTTTTGATATTGATGCAATTTGCTCTGTCCACAGATCTTGTGCATATGTAACTATCAGTGGCATGTAAGACCAGAAAAGAAGAAAGATGTCAAAATTACCACAATCAGAGGACTGCAGGACCAGAGGCGGCCGTGGTAGTCTTCTCAGCCAAAGTTATTTGAAAAAAATGAAAATCCTGAGGGCCAAAGATAGGGCACGTTTGCAAAAAAATGGAGAAAGACCTATGGATGTGGAAACACCAACAGAGCTGGTCCCCACTTCTGAGCCTCCATTTCACATAAGTAAAAGGGAGACAAAAATGCCAACTTCGCCTTGTGTTTTAAAGGTCAAGTAAGGTCCTAAATGGCAATGTTGTCTATCAACTATCGATTTTATACAAACACACTGAATTACTGGGACTCCTGCCGCTAAGCCGCAGAACCCTCATACCATCTTCTGAACAATTCCGTTAAAGCCTGCACATTCTCTAAACTGGACCTCTTCAAAGTGTCATCTTGAAAGTATTGCTGTTTTTGTTCAAAACAGAGCTACTCTGTCTGGATTTCAGAATTCTTTTCAGGGCTGAAGATGCACATTTTAAATATCCTCCATGGTGCACATCCTTGCTTGCTGGAGGCTGAAGTGACCACTGGAAGGCTTCGATCCACTGACACTGTAGCGAATGAGTGAGGTGCAGAGAGAGAGAGACTAATTTTCTTAGGCAGCTCAAAAACCGATTCTGAAACAGCAGCTTCAAAAGAGCTATGGCAAGTCTATTTGTACGACAGCATCGCTAGAGTAAAGACACAGTCTCATGGAATAGACCTCAAGGAGACAGAATATTCTATCTCCTACATACATTTTCTGATATATAAAAGGAAACAGTGAGGGGGGGATGGAAGGATGAGAAAGAAAAAGAAACCTGGACTATCATCACTGTGGGAGAAGAGGCACGACAGCCCAGGGGAGACATTCTGTCATCTCTCAACCCAGGGCAATGTTGCTTTCTTCTCCACAAATTTATGGGTCAGATTCCAGAGGACTGGGGTTTATTTTGATTTTTTTTTTTAAGTAAACCAGATGATTCCACTTTGTTTTAGCAAATCTCAATTCTAAGAGATCATGTAGATGAAGCAAAAAAAAAAAACAAAACAAAACCAAAACAGACCGTAGAATATCAGCTGCGACTCTAAGCAATTTTATAATGTACAGAGACCCAGTCAACCAGCATCTCAAGCCTTGGTCCCTTAGAACTACTTCCAGTGAACTCAGAACTGTCACCGTCAAACATCAGAACCACAAAATCGTGCCATGTTGCCAGCATCTGAAGCGATCTATCACATTGCCACTCTCTGCTGACCCCGAAATTCCTTCATTGCCTGTTGTTCAGCAAACGTGGGAGTCTAATTATTAATAGGTGTCTTATTTTAGTGAGCCCTAGAGGTATAAAACATGGAAATCTGATATTCCATGTCATGATAAAGGCATTTTCATTGCCAATAAAATGAAAACCATCTGAGAGCAGGGGCTTGAGGAGGACTCAGGAAGCGTAAACGGGTCTATGAAACAGGCCAGGGGCCGTGAACACTGAAAGCGGACACTCGGAGGCACCCAGAAACACTGGCCCGGGTGAAGACCAGTATTAGGCAGTGGGAAGGGGAATGTCTGGGTCATTGACCATTCTCTGAAGGACTCTACTGCAGTTCTATGAATCTATATTTTGATTATCCTAATGTCTTAGTCCTACGTTCGCTCCAAGTCAAACTAGCAGTTCTCCCTGCCACTGGCAGGAGCCCAGTGACATGCAGCTCTTTCTCCCTTTGGATTTTATCCCTGTCTTTATTGATCTTTACAGCTCGAAGGAAGAGGGGCCTCGCACGAAGGAGGTCTGGCAGAGGCTGCTGGAACAAGACCAGCCCCCGCGAGAGTCCTGGGCTCCCATCACTGACACGTGTGGGACACGCTTAGTGATAGCTAGGCTGCCGACACAGGTAAGCTTTGGCAAGGGTGGCCTTTTTAGAGCCACTGGAGACAACCAGACTCACTAACACTCAATTAAATATTTCTTCGATTATGCCAAAGGAGTATTTGAGTGGGACTCTGAAGAAAAACCCAGATGTCATAGGAAGTGCCTGGTGTTAATGACTTATTCCACCTGAAGGAGGCCAAACGTCAGTAAATGCAATCAGACACCGCTGGTGGGGCTCTCTGCTCACAGAGAAGGCCGATGTCTGGTAGCCATGGCCCATCCTTTCCCAGTCACTGCCCGGCAGGACATCTGCAAGAAGATGAAGGCCAAGTTCACCGGGGATGGCCCTGCCCCTCCAAGTATGTGGCTGGGGAAATGGGGACGGGCCGAGGGCCACATGCACACCTGTACCCACTGCTGACCCGGCCTGGCAGACTCCGTTCCCCTTCACACAGGACGGGTAAAACATCTGCGAGAGGCCAAGCGTCTTTGGTAAAATGTCTTAACAGTTGTTCCTCCTTTAGAAGTCTCAGCTGCGTATGTCACTTGTGGACTCAGTTGAGGGAAATAACCAATACGAAATGTTACAATGATTCTGGCCTCCTCCCCATCAGAATACCCTCAACGAGCTATTTCATCTCAGCCTTATGCCTCTTTCCAGCAATGCACTTGCAGTCATGGCCGAGGTGACTCTGTGGAAATTAAAGAACAGATTTCTAAGCAGAACTTCATGTCCCAGCCCCCTTAATTGAGCACTAAATTCATTTTCCATCACCGAGAAGAGATTTTCAAAGTCTGCAGTCTGTCTCTATATGCACGTCGGTAACAAGCCACCCGGGTATCTATCCATCCATCTGTATTTTTTTTCTGCCATGTGGAACTGACAGACCTGGCATCTGTTTCCCTACTTTCTCACTGGCTTCTGTGTGGTAGAAACCAAGAAATATTTTTCTTCAAAGTCCTGTCACAGAAGAATTGAGATTTTTTTTTTTTAAAGTACTTTCAGCCATAATTAGGATAGTTTCCACTTTGATGAGCTCACACTTTCCTGTTAATTTCTCCATGATGTTTACTTAAGAAAAAAAATTTTTTTTAAAGGAAAGCAAGTTTTTTTTTTCAAAGATTTTATTTATTTATTTGACAGACAGAGGTCACAAGTAGGCAGAGAGGCAAAGAGAGAGGAAGAAGCAGGCTCCCTGTTGAGCCGAGATCCCGATGCGGGGCTCGATCCCAGGACCCTGAGATCATGACCTGAGCTGAAGGCAGAGGCTTAACCCACTGAGCCACCCAGGTGCCCCTAAAAAAATTTTTTTTGAAACAAAAGTTAAGTGCATCTGTTTGACCCTTCAAAAATTGTGTGTGTGTGTGTGTGTGTGTGTGTGTGTGTGTGTGTCTTAGTACTAAGGTTTAGAGACTGGGAATGTTATCGAATTTATCTGCCAAAAAAGACAAATCTCCAATTATATCCAATTATTTCTCCAAAGGCCCATTCTGCTTCCATTTTTTGTGTCTAAAGAGAACTGATAAAACAACGTCTGGAACCTCTAAGAGGATCCCCCACATAATTCTTGGGTTGCCTTAACTTAGTTTTGCCCCAGCTCTTATTACTTTTATGAGCAGGAATTAAAGGAAAGAAAGGCTTTTCCAATAATTTCAGGATTTCACAACAAGTACTGCTCCTTTCTCTTCTTCCTAATCCACGTAAGGATTATTTTTTTTCTACAGAATGCATATCATAGAATTTAATCTTAGAGTTTGTTTCTTATGGGTTTTTTTAAAAGTATAGATATTTTATAGTTGCAAACTACAAAAGAGGGTTTGTATGTTGTTTGATCATCTTTATCTGTACTAAAGCACTGTACTAAAAATATATTTTCTGTTTACACCTACTTCAGGTTTTCCAGTATTTCTGTTCTTAGTTAACTCAGGTGTTTATACATGGAATTTTCTGCTCTTTTGGCATTTTCAACAGGAAGGTCTTGAAGCACTTGAATTTTTTTGTCTCATTTTGTAATGTCTGTGTCTAATTAAGGGGCATGTTCCTGTGTTTAACAAAGAGCACATGATTGCACAACTAGGCAATGGCAAACCCAAGCATGGACGCTGGACCCCAAGCCCTACATTATGATACTAAACACTTCTCAGACGAGGTCTTTTCATACCATCTGGCGTCATTAGGTTAGGTCACTGCAAATGTTTGTTTCCAGCAACTGGGCAACAAATAAAACATGCTTAAAACAACCAAAAACTCAAATGCCAAGTACATTTCAAATTTAGGTCACTGTTAATAGAACCAATTTAAAACAAAGGAAACCCTTGTACAATGGAAAAGGTATATATATTCAATGTCCCTGTGATGCAAAAAAAGAAATTGGAGGGGTATTTTCTGAAATTTGGCCTCTCCTTAGGGATGAAAACTAGCATGGAAATGTTCAAGTTTTAAGCATTTGAAATACCAGGAGATTTTCCTAAAAGCAGAGGATAATTGTAACCACTGGAGATGTAATTCTAACTTGATCAATACAGTAAACAAACCTTCCAAAATGTTTTCAAACATACCATGATTTACTTCAGGTAGCACAGATACCTAATTGCCAAAATTATGACTTGTTAACGACCTCAGATTTGGTCTATATTCAAGAAACCCGTTTCTCTCAGCCACACCATACATTCTATTAATTTCTATCCTTTTAATACTTTAACATGAATGTAATGATGCCTGTACCCAACAGATTCACACAGATATCAATACTTTATATGATCTAAAGAATAAGAAATTATTTTGAGGACTCAAAGATGGGACATCAGGACGCCTCGATGGCTCAGTTGGTTAAGCGGCTGCCTTCGGCTCAGGTCATGATCCCAGCATCCTGGGTTCGAGTCCCACATCGGGCTCCTTGCTCAGCAGGGAGTCTGCTTCTCCTTCTGCCTCTGCCTGCCACTCTGTCTGCCTATGCTCACTCTCTCTGACAAATAAATAAATAAAATCTTAAAAAAAAAAAAAAAAAGATGGGACATCACTTTCTAGAACAGTAAAACAATAGGACTGATTCTTCCTCCCCACTCCACCCCCTGCCCTCGTATCTTGATACACTCTGTCAAGGTGAAAAATATTATAAACTTCCAATTCCATTATTCCTGTTCTTTTCTCTTCATAATACAACCAACCAAAGAGATGCCCTCTGTTTTCATGAATTTATCCCCACTAGATCTATTTGCTGCCCACTAAATCTTCTCCATTCATTCACTCTCATTCCATCTCTAAAACCGCACTGGGTCTCCCAACTGATACTCAAGAATACACCATTCTTGATATCAGTCAAGGATGGGGCTGCTTAAAACAAAGATGTACCTACTCATATTCACCTTACAATCCTCCCCCAGGATCAGTTAATCAAGGAGAGTGAGCATTTATTTGATTTCTGAAGCAAGGAAGTTCAGAATGGTCCAACTCATCATCATCTTTTTCTTTCCAACAGCCCATAATCAAATCCTGATGCCTGATTCTTCGCAAAAGTTCAGACACTCATCTTTATTCTCAACTTCACTTCTTAGACTGAACCCTGGTCAATTCACAAATGGATCAAGGCCAACTTCTCTTCCCTGGCCTCCCCATGTCTACCATTCCCACATCCACCCACCCCATTCTTTCCTAAGTTGAAACTTTTAAAATTACCTTTTTTAAAAAAAGATGTTTATTCATGTATTTGACAGAGAGAGAGAGCACAAGTAGGCAGAGCAGCAGGCAGAGGGAGAGAGAGAAGCAGGCTCAACACTGAGCAGGGGGCCTGATGCAGGGCTCGATCCCAGGACCCTGGGATTATGACTTAAGCCGAAGGCAGCTGCTTAATTACTGAGCCTCCCAGGCACCCCTAAAATTACTTTCTTAAAATTCATAAAATGTATCAAAGTTATAGCTTTTAAGTTCAGCTTAAAATTCGATTATTCTAAGTTGAGAAAGCGATCATTTTTCTGTTTCTCTTCCTCAAGAAATTATCAAAGACTCTGACATATTCAAAGAATAATACGATGATCACTTGAATACCCACCTCCCAGGGTCAACAAACAGTTAAGATTTTGTCGTATTTCCATGTAAAATGCACTTAAAAATAAATTATAGACATCACGGGATTTTACCCCTAAAACTTTCAACATGCATCTCTCAAGAATAAGGACACGGTCCTACATAATAACCCCAACACCATTATCACACCTAAACATCAACAATTCCAAAATATCATCAAATATCCAGTCCTGTTTAGATTTCCCCAATGGCTCCCCGAATGTCCTTTATAGAGGGGTGTTGTGTGTGCATGTTCTTCTAACCAGGATTTGATTAAGGTTCATATGTTACATTTGTCACTGTGTCCCTTTGTCTCTTTCTAGAAAAGTCACTCTGCCCTTTTTTTCCCATGAGAAGATTTTTTAAAAAAACCAGACAATAATGTCCCACATTATGAATCTGTCTGAGGGAGGAGGCATGTGTGTGATACTTATAGTTGGCTTCCTCTTTCCTGATGAGCTGGAGAGGTCATGGTGTAAGAGCTTGAGTAGGTTCAGGTTAAACATTTTTGGCAAGAGTACCTCAAGGATGATGTGCAAATGCTGTACTTCAATCCCAAGTTTACCGTCTAATTATTAGAATATGCCATAGAAACAAAGGCAATTAATGCCAAATTTGTTCTGTATATGACCTCTCATGGCAACACAAAAACACAGGTGCTTACCGATGACTCTAAGGCATTCAAAACCTCAACAGCCAAAATCTGCAGCTAATAAGAGTGTTTCAACTCAGCAAAGCAATGAGCCCTGAGTGGATGTATGCAGTTGTTTCTGCAATTCATTCATAATCTACCTACACCTCCTCCCGGAGTTTTATTTGCAAACTAACCACAGCAAGAAAGCACACATGTTTTTCCAACACCCTTGTAGGATGTAACTTGTATACTACTGCCTATTTACCAGTAGTGTATATTAAAGATTTTATTTATTTGAGAGAGACAGAGAGAGAGCACAAGCAGGGGTAGGGGCAGAGGAAGAGTGAGAAGCAGGGAGCAGGGAGCGGGAGCCCGACACTAGGACTCCATCCCAGGATGCTGGGATCATGACCTGAGTTGAAGGCAGACACTTAGCCAACTGAGCCACCCCAGTGCCCCAGTAGTGTATATTTTCAAATGCCTAGATCATCCTAATTACGCAAATTAATTGGGCAGTCACAGGTACCCGGCAACACTTCTCAGTAACAAGACAAATATACCCTGAGAATGTTTTCTCAAAACAGGTCTCATTTTGAAGCTGTGTATTAGTGACTACACATGCAAAATAAATTAAGAACTGAGATCACTGTCTGGATCATTCAGACCCAAAGTCAGAAAAGTATCCAGATAAGGCAAAAGTATTCCACTGAGTTCGAATTATTTGGGCAACACCACCAATTACCCAATTTACTTTGACTGTATTGTCCAGCTGAGGCTCAAAAGTAAACAGTTTATCTTTTCGGGTTCTGGTTAGCAATCATCTCCCTACTATTATACCGAAGTTGTAAGTTTGTTAATGCCTCCTTTTGTTACTTTTTAGGCTCTGTGTTCCAACTTGGAAATTAGGGAGAAAGATACTGGGCACGTAGTTTTAAAAGGACCTGTTTTTTCCTTTCTCATGACCAACCCAAGCCGGAATGACTAAACAATGCAAATGCCACCAAAATCATCTTCTCTCTCCAAGGCCAACACAGGGCAACATTGTGAAGTAAGAAGCTTCTTCAGACCACTGGCCCTATCAAAACCTGCCCTTAGCACAAGAATCCAGTCTTTACTTCTAAGCTAAACTGATGAGGTTCCTTCTCTATAAAGCATTTGTCTAAGCCTGGTCTTCAACTGAGGAATGAAAAGGTGCCCTTCAGTGAGCATATGTCAGGTATCTGCAGGGGCGGTGACAAAGGTTATGATTGGGAAAATCGAGCCTTCCTTGCTTTACTGAAATTACAGGACATGAGCAATCACCTACTCTATTTTTAAGTTTGACTCTATCTTGATAGATAAGCATCTTCTAAGCCAACACTTGCAGAGTTCTCTAATGTTTGCAAAGTGGGGTTCACATTATGTTGTCTCATCTTGACACACCTCCATATTCTTATCTCTACCTTACAGATAAGGTTTCCCAGCACACTGCTGGGCCCATGGCACTAGCCAAGACCCTTAACTCTATCCCCATGGGTGCTCTTTTCTATTTGGGACTATAAACCAATTTTGTCTTACTGCCCTGGAAGAAAGATTATAACCCTACCATGAACTTGTCCAGAACCTAAAAAGTATTTTCTAGGTGTCTAAAGCAGTAACAACTGATTCTACAAATACTTCCCACACACAGTATTTTTTTTTTTTAATATTCAGGTAACAACAGCTAAATTATAATATAGTTACCTCATCAACTCTCCTCATGGGGGATCCAAACCATATCAAAATGACCAGAACCATAGGACAAATTGACATCACTATCATGTGATCCCAAAGCAAGCAGCACAAAGTAGTTGGGGTAGAGGAACCAATGTATTTCCATTGCCTTTGCTACGTACATTCAACAATGAGTTTTAAAGAAAGTCAAGCCTTTCTCTCACTTTATTATATAGGCCTGAAGTTACATGTAAATTCAATATTAAAATGCATGGGACGCCTGGGTGGCTCAGTTGGTTGGGCCGCTGCCTTCGGCTCAGGTCATGATCCCAGCGTCCTGGGATTGAGTCCCACATCAGGCTCCTTGTTCTGTGGGGAGCCTGCTTCTCCCTCTGCCTCTGCCTGCCACTCTGTCTGCCTGTGCTCGCTCTCTCTCTCTCTCTCTCTCTGACAAATAAATAAAATCTTTAAAAAAAAAAATGCATTTCAAACAACTCCTGCATCACCAACCTAGTGATGAATTTTTATCAGGAGAGGAAAGATGTCAAGTTATTACTACACAAAGGGGTCAAATTTCCTCTGTACCTACAACCAGCAAGCTATTGCAAAAAGGCATAAAGGTTTCAAACATCTTTGCAGAATTCATCTCACATACTATGTCTCATGTCAAACACTTGTTTTATACACAGATCACCTTAAATGAAGAAAATATATAAGCAGGCAATCATGGACTTCCAGCAGCAATTATGAAAGATCACTACTTAATATTACAGACTAAGGTCAGCAAACTTTTTTTTGTAAAAGGTTTTGCAGACCACATTTTAGGACTTGGCTGTCACATGATCTCACCGACACGACATAATTTTATCATATAGCATGAATGCAAGGATAGACATACGTAAATGAATGGATGTGTCTGTGTTCCAGTACAACTTAAAAACAGGCTCGTGGGTCAGTCTGCCAGCCCCTTCTGTAGAAGATGATCTTACTAACTCTGGTTTTCCCACTATTACAAGACCATATCTAGAATGCATTTCCTAACACGGGCTAGACAGTGTTGCTCACCTGTGACCCAACGGTTTCTTGGAAGCACCGGCCAAGCTGCGTCTTCGCAGCCACGGGATAGACGTGGGGGATGACTTGCTGGTGAGAGTACGTGGAATGTACTGTCTGGGTCTTCTGGACAGGAAGCCCTTGGTAAGAGACTTGGGATTGGCCTGGTTGAGCTTCTTTTGCCTTCTGGCCTGTTGGGCCGTCAATTCTTGAAACCTGATGTATCTGGACGGAAGCCTCGGGAGGGTGTTTCACATGGATGTTGACTATGTTGGGAGGAAATTTCACTAAAAGAGATCAGGACAAAAAGTCAGTCATGAATAACATGCAAATTGGCACGAGAGCAAATATTACATAAACACGTATGCAGCTATATGTGTATCCCCACCCAGGGCATAAAATATAGAGTGCATATGCATGTCTGCTGTACAGCCATCAACTCTGGAGAATAAGAGGACACATCTCAAATACAAACTAGTCCTGAATTATGTATTTTTAAGGGATCAAATTGGACGTATACAGAGAAATTAAAGCCTCTCCCAGTAACCCATTCATCAGACAAAAATTCGTTTTTCAGAGTCAGGAAACTATGAAATCCATGGTGCCTATGGTCGTTGGGTACATTTTAATCAAAGGATAGTAGTAAAGACTCAAGAGTTTGATTACTTTTGCATCTCTCAGAGTTTCCATTGCCAAACTTAGAAGATTCACCTTTCTACACCAACAGAGGAAATAACAATTTCACAAAGCGTCATTCTCTTGGCCCGAACAGCGGAGTGTGGACGTACTCGTGTGCACCTTGTGTCCCACCAAAGACCCACGTGTGATATTTTATGTCTGTGTTTACTTTCTGCTGCTTTCACATACAATTTCATCTTGTGATCCTAACATTCAAGTTTTACAGAGTAAAGGCCAGTCACACTTCTCTGACCCCTTTCCAAAAACTGGGCATAGAGGAGATGCCAGGTTTAAAAGAATGAGTTAGTCATAGAATTCCTGAGCTCCAAGTGACCTAGTTTACCTTCCTCTACAGAGGAATCAACTGAAGCCCAGTGAGATTAACTAATTGTTTATAACTAAAACCAAGCACCCTTCAACTACAAAATAAACCAGGCATTCACCAGCAGGTAGCATGTGATCCACGAGCATATTTGTCTTCAACACGGCCTTGCTCATCTTTCTGTTTCCTGGGTCTTCCCAGAAATGTGCGGGTAACAGCTTTCAGTGCTCAGAGCCAGCACAGAAGGATGGGCTCCTTTCTGGTTTATTTCCTAGATACCAAATCTCTATGGTCTAGAAAGTACTGCAGCAGTATACCTGGGCCCGTATTCTGTCCCTGCTGCCATTTCTTGGGACACAGATCACATACTTGTTTCTGATTCAATACCAGCCCTGTCAGGGGCAGATACTTGCTTCCATGTGGGTTTGACAGGTTACCAGAAGTCTGATGAGTGGGCAAAAAGAAAATAAATAAGCTTACCTTTGACTCCTTGTTGGCTGGTCATGGTCAGAGGCAAGGTATGTGTGGAGTGGACTACATGCGTTCCCAGGGCCTTGCCTGACTGCTGGGAATGCTGATACAGTTTTGGCACGCTGCCACCGTGGACCGGGATCTGACAAAGCTTCCCTGTGAAATTCGGAGGGCACTGGCATTTGTCCCTTGAGCTGCACTGGCCGCCATTCATACATGGAAGATGGCAAATGACTAAAAGGGAAAAGAGAAAATGTGGAGAGTTGGTTAGATTCTCAAATGCTAAGTAACAACCAACCAACAAAACTCCCAAAACACACAGCCCATTATAACCATTACATTCCTGCTGACTTTAGAAACAGTCAACAACAAAGTAACTACATGAAGAAAACAACAGTCTTTGTTACTCACTGTCTTCTTATGTCATTTAACTCTCCAACTGCTTATGGCTGTTCTCCCCAACAATGGAAAGAATTCAGGGAGAAGAAGATCTCCATATGTGTATAGATACAGATATAGATATAGATATAGATATATGTATATAAATAGATGTATGTATATACAGATAGATAAATATATTCATAGATATGAATATACACACACAGTCACTCAAGATTATTATCTATCTATTGCATTCTATAATTACTTTGCTTTTGTGTTTTATTACTTGTTTATTAACTGTCTCCCAAGATTATAAAGTCCTTGGGAAAAAAAGATATCTCTGGCTTAGTGATTTTTATATCCTTGGCATCTAGAATAATTTCTGGCACACAGGACACATTAGTTATCTCCTCAAAAAATAAACAAAGAAACACAGGAGAGTGCCAAAAGTATCTGTTGAGGGTTTTCTCTAAGACAGGGAGCTAAGTGCTAACCAGAACCAGGAAGAATAGTGTGGGCCCTGCTGTAGAGGAATTTGCAGTCTCATCGGGATAATAAGACCACAGTGAAATAGCGGATCCGTTTGTGAGTGATTAGTAGTATGGACTTTAACTGATTTAGAATAAAGATAAATGGACATATGGGGTGAAGAACTGTAAGGGGAGTTTTAAATTCTGTCTAAATTCAGCTTATAGACAACTTATCGCTAACAAATTCTTCCCATCAGCCTTTTAACATGATCAGATTCCTACCAGCTTGAACAGTAAAATCACCTCAACTCCATTTCCTTCCAACTTCTACCCTCCTTAAATTTTCTCCTCCATGATCAGCCTTTCAAACAACTGTCCACTTCTCCACACACTACCATCTAGCTTGGACCCTGCCTGTCTTCTACAGGACGCTCCTCTTACGAAGGTGACTTATAGGCTTCATGTTGCTAAACCCAACAAACGCATTTCACTCTTCCTGATTTCCATCACATCTCACTTACCCATTGTTCTCCTTCCTCTCTGCCCATTTCAACTTAATATTCTATGCAGACTCCACTTCCTATGCCTTCAAAGTATTGGTATCTTTAAGGTTTGATGTTAACCTCCTCATCTTTGCTAATGCTATATACTCCTTCTCTACCATGCCAGATGCTGATGTCACCCAAATTTGTATTTCTTAACCAAAGCTTTCCACTGAGCTCCAAACTCTCTACTACAATATCTCTTCATGTAGAGATTCCACAAGCAACTCAAACTGGAAATATCCAAAATCAAATTCATCATCTCCCCCCAATACCTCCATTCACCAAGTGGTCCTTAACAGAAACCTCATTGTTGCTCCCGCATTTCACCCATCCAAGTATCCAGTCCTGGAGGTCCTCCCTTGTAAACACTCATCAGATATGTCCAGTTCCTTCCCATCACAGGACCCCTGGTCCTTCTGAAGGCTTATCATTTGTGGGTCTCACCTCATTTTCTACTACCCAGCTAAACTGAATTCCATTCATTTCCTCAGTATTCAGGGTCCTCTTGCGCTTTATCCATCCCGTGTCCACGACCTGAACACTCTTTTCGCTCCAGCCCCCCTCACCTACTTAATACCTCCTTAACTTTTAGACTTTGCTTAATTGTCCCCTTTTCTAGACGCATTCCCAATTGCCCTTCACCTGGGTGTGGTGTCTGTCTTCTGTGCCTCCATGGTTCTCATTCACTGATCGTCCTGGCACCGAGCTTACCGCTGCGTGGGTTGTCTGACTACTTTTGTGCATGCCTCATTCAACTGGAGTTCTGTGAGGTCAGGGACCTCCTCTTGCTATGTTTTACTTCTAGCATGCAGTTCAGCTTCCAGAGGAAAGCGGGAGGTGGACAGAACACTGAATGAAACAATGAAACAATGTGCGCCTACCACTTTGTCCAATGCCATTCCTGGTGCTCCTGAAGATCCAGCCCCTGCTCTTTGAGAACATGAAAGCTAACTGAGCAGACAATACAGCGTAACTATCAACACAGATCAGCATAGAAGTGACAACTGGAAATTATAAAATGCAAATCTGGTGGGCTATCAGAGAGGAGAAAACACCTTTCTGGGAAATCAAAATAGACTGTATGGGGAAGATCACTTGGGGTAAGTCTTTGAAAATGGGTAGGGGTCAGAAAAACAAAGAGAAGTGCTTTCAAGGAAAATGAAGGAAGGAAGCAGGCATATTTGGGAGATAATGAATACAGCTGTCTTGTTAAAATTCTGGGTTCCTGAGGCAAGGGGCGAGGTGATAAAGTGGGAGAGGCAGGCTTGAGGCAGACAATGCAAGTCCTTAAAGGCCTGCCTGGTAAGAAGTGTGAGTTTTACTCTGCAATCGGTTTGGGAGCTGGGAGGCCCCAAAGAGAGAACTCAGGAAGACTGACTCTCGGGAAGATCTCTCTTGTGATGGCAGGTGAGAGTCACTGGAGAAGTGAGCGATGAAGGTGGGGAATTCAGTTAGGAGGTGACTGTAGTCACCGAAGCACACGTTGAAAACCACCCAGATGCGGATCACAGCAACGGGAACCGAGACACACACAAATATAATGACGGAGGGAGAATCCGTACCAGGAGACAGGACACAGGAAGTAAAGAACAGGCTGAGGAAGAGAGGGGACCGTGGAGGAGGAAGGAGAGAGCTAGGAAAAATGACCAAGGAGGCCACCCAGACACCATGTCCAGGTCCAGGCTGGATGGAAGCTGATATGCTTTCTCCAGCGCCCACACTCCACTGAGGTATTAGGTAAGAGGAGAGGAGTCAAAGCAGACTCTGTGGTTGAGTCAAACACTTCATAACTCCCTGTTCACTTCTCAATTCAATTTCTAGGTCACTTGGCTACAATGGATTTACTTGATGTGTAACAGGCAAGGGGCGTTAGGCCAAGATTTAAATGTATTACAGTTTACCACCAGACGAAGGCACTCTTCACTTTGCATGGTTCCAAAGTGCTTGAATTTCAGGGACCACCGTTTGGTCACCTAACACCAGCAGCCCCCAAACAGCAGGGTTCCCACTTCAGTTGTCACAGTATATTAATACTGAACTACATAAAGCACAAACTTCACCGCTAGCGTTTTGGTCCAGAAATCCCCACGCGAATAACCAATGCCTATCATGATCGCCAAACCATCGTGTCACTTCCACGACGGTGGGCATCCGATCCCTGCTCATCCATCGTTCAGTTCACGCGCAGACAGACAGACAGACAGCAGGCAGTCATGTTGCCCTCCCCATCTCATGGGAATAAACTTACCGGACATTTTACAGAAGTGCATAATCAACAGAAGGTGTGGGGTCAGCATAAACAAGTGTAACCCAGAAATAAAAAGCGTTAACAGTGGAATTCCACTAAATTGGAAAGTCACTGTAAGGAAGAAGATGAAGATGTCCCAGAGGAAGTGACATGGAAGGAACACTGAGTTCACAGCTGTGAAAGCACCAACGCTGGAAGCAGATCCAGACTCAGGAAGGAACAGGACAATTCACTGCAGCAGAGAAAAGACAGACATGTCGTACGGGACACAATAAGAAAGCAAACGTGTTCAAACTACTTTTGATAAGTTCTCCTCAAAGAAATAAAACAGGTTGATTCTCAGTGTTCCTAACATTTTAAATTGTAGGGCAATAAATTAATCTTAGCTTCACTTTTATTTTTGCATTGCCCTATACATTTATAACCTACAGTAAGAAAGCTTTAAGATTTTGACAAAAGATTGAAAAGGTCATAGAACTGGTCATTTTCCCATTGATTATTCAGGTGATTTTGCACAGTTTCGGTCTGCAGATCATTTGGTCCTCCAGTGCCATGTAGATGGCCTATAATCAATGCTAAAATAACGACATATGTGTAACCATCTTTCCCCTTCACAGAAATGTTAACCAATTCACTTTTGTGAGATGTTCCTAACATCAACTTCCTTTGAACCTAACAGGAATTTAATCAGTTTTATTTAAATCTACCTTTAAACCCCTAAAGCAGCTTTCATGCAAGTGTCAAGGATGTACCAAAGTATACGGATACAGTCATATCCCACCATACAGCTCTGGTAACCTTGTGTGTCTCTCTCTGTTCATAAAGGAAACAGTTTCTGTTTGACTTATTCTAACCCATAAGTGGGCACTCTTTATAACTATTTATGACTGAGAGGTAAAATATCTATTCCCCCATTCCAGCATTTTCTAAAATCTGCATTACAGTATCAAGTTCTCTGCCTCAACTCAGTAACTACAGATTGAGTCCTTTGTGGTAAGCTCTCTTTTTATAGCTCAATAATCTTTTATATCAAAGAAAACAAATTTAAAAATCAACCTACAAACTTCAGGATTTAACTATGAATGGCTTCTTTCTGCTTCCCAAGTTCATGCCGCTCTCCAAACAATCATGTAGTGATATATGGTCTGTGTTGCCAGCATTCTTTAAAACCTTCTCAACACATGAAGAGGAAAAAGACTAAGTTATCTTTAAGGCTGACTCGAGAAGCCTGCGGTATGCTGGCTGTAGGTCTAGCTATGGCACATATATTATAGAACATGTAACCAGGGGGTGTAATGTAGAATGCTGGCTGAGAAATTCCATCTCCCTGGCAGCCTGACATTTCACCCGCCACCACCATAATTCACTAATTCACCCTAGGGCATCCCGTGGTCACCTGGGACCTACTGCAAATAACGAGGTAGATGGATCCACAGCCTGTTATTCCAGAAAGTCTAACCTTGCGACAACCACTTAGTATATCTCGCGGTACTACTCTACGAGGTCAGAACGAGCAGACAGATCCAAGTTCGAGGTTTTAAATATGTCAAGTGTCTCAGTGGGTTCCACCATTCACTCTGGTCTAGAAAACAACTTGCCGTACTCAAAAAACCGGGCTGATGCAACAGTCACATTTTACATCACAAGCTGGAACTTAAACGAAGAGATACCCATTTGGGAGATAATTGGCCAATACAAGCGGACTGAATTTTCTCAAGGGTCAGACTATAAAAAGCCATATTCCTTCTTTCCTGTTATCTCAGTTGACTATAAAAATGCTTCAGCTGCTTGTCCCCAAAAGGCGCCCTCGGAATGTACTCGACTTTCCTGCAGCAACATCCTGGCCCCTCCACCCACCTCCTCAGTTTTCGTACCAGCAGACAGACCATTTCAAGTTATTGTGGCTAAGACAGAACAGAGAAAACAAACCTCCATCTGAAGAAAAACCTACATCTGTCATCTCACAGAACAGACACACACATGATTTTGATTTGAAGAGCTACTTAAAGTTTCCCACTTGTCTCTGATTAGAAGAATAATGTTCCCTTGAAGGGCTGCACCATTTTTGCTGATATCCCTGGGAGTATGGAAGAAAAAAAAAAAAGCAACAATATCTTTAGAAAGTCAATGTTAGCATTTTATTTCTTCCCCAAAACATCCTAGCACCACCCCCTCTTTTGAAGGGCATCCTTAAAGTCTACTCAGCCAGAAAGTGGGTTCATACTGTAGTTGTCTAAAGCTTTTGGATAACAAACGTTAGCTAATAATTAGAGGCTACAAACCACTGTTCACTTAAGAACCTATCCCACTGCACTAAAAACAAAAACAAAAACAAACCTTGCCTACTTGCCTTTTAATTCAGTAGGCATCACTAGAAAACAAACAAACAAAAACAAAACCAAACCCAGAAGCTGAAAGCAAAGATGGAGGTCACATTCTTATGAAGCCCAGACAGGACCTTGGAGGGGGTCTAGCCCTACGCAGGAGCCAAGGAGAGAGCATGGAGATTAGCAGGCATTTACTAAATTTAGGTTTGGGGTTTATCTGTGGAATGTAGGGATTTACAATTGTTCTGCTCTAAATTTGTCCATAGCCAATTCTTGGTTATCTGTCTGCTAACGTAGATGGACTCACAGGGTCCTCCAAGAAAACATTTGAGATATAGGGGTCCAGAACAACCTGTCTGAGAAGGCGGCATTTAAACTGAACCTAAGAGGAGAAGAATCCAGTGATGTCACGAGTTGGCAGAAGAGCATCAGCAAAAGAAGAAATAACAGGAGCCAAGATCCTGAGGGGAGACAGGGGTTAGAAAGTGGCAGGAGCGTGGGAGACAAGGACAAAGTGAGAGCATCTGGGCTGGACAGAGAGCGACAGGAGCCAGATTCCCATTTCTTCCCACAAGGCTATAGGGCAACCAGTAAAGGCAGATACAGAGCAACAGAATGAGTAGAAACAGAAACTAACAACTCAGGACCAGGATGGACAGCCATCACAGGAGTCAGAACCAGGGAAAAAGAAAGAGGACAGAGAAGTAAGGATAAACAGGCTTCTCTATTACGAACACAAAAAATGTGCACTATAAATCTGATTTGAGTTCCTGGACCTCATTTTACATTTTTGAGTAACTATTTAGCCAGATACAAGTTAAATTCCAGAAGGTTTAATTTAAAACTCATTAGATACAGAATCATTCCATTGGGAAGAGGACTTTTTTCCTTTTTTTTTTTTTTTTAATGTGTGAGAGGAGAGATTCATGTTCTTGATAATACATGCAAAAGGGAAAAAAAAAAAGAATCCAAAGAAATCTTGGGGCAAAGGAAAAAAAACTTTCATAGGAGTTAAAAACACCACCCACCACTCTCTCCCCGCCAGAGAGAATCTCTTTATTTTACCTGCTCTGGTAAATAGGAAGACCACATTCATCCCATCCCCACTTACCAAATCCTGAGGTTTATTACTGGGCTTGAGTTAAAGGGATTGCAGATTTCAACAAATGCAAAATATCAACCTTAATACAAACAAGAATTCCAAGAATGTCACTAGTTTTTAATGCTGTGTGCATTAGCAAATGCTTCAATACCATGTTCTGTTTACAATCCCAGAGATATGGAGCTCTGCCACACACATGCACACTAGAGCTTCCAACTTGGGATGAGGCCATTCATCATCTCAGCTTTGTTTATGGATTTCTGTTCCTTTAGCTTCAACCTTACCAGAGCACTAGGCTATCTAGTCTGATCTAGTTGAATCCTCTGCGTGACCTAAGGAGCTCCATTCATCAATGCTATCACAAAATTCTACTTCCTATCCTTGAGCCACAGAAGTGGTTAGTGCAGCTATGTCTTCAAAATTCCTGAACACCAGGGCTCTTTCACCCTTTGGAAAGAAACACAGCAGCTTTTGCAGGCTGCAGAGTCAACGCAAAAATCCCAGACACCTTGGGACGGAGGAATCCTCTAGAAACAACCTCTGAAAACTGAAGCAGGTGTTTTCACTTTGTGGGTTACGGTGTCCCCATCTGTTAAAAAGGGTGACTCCATAACACAATCTGCAGGTTCTTTTCCAACCCTGAAATTCTGGTTCTCAAGAGTTTAACCAAGTCAGTCAATACCGTGACATCCAGACGGCCCCCTCTCATCTAATGGGGATGGCGGGATTTACATTTTACAGTGGGGAAGAATGACTACCCAGACCCTTGCAATTTGTGTAGAAGTGACTGGGGTTACTCTGCTAACTGGTGTGCTCTATTGAATTATATGTATCATGTATAATCAGACACGGATTCAAACTTAAGTTTCATTCTTATTGACAACACAGTTAATAAAATGCTCAAGGAGTTAGGAAAAGTGGACTTCATTTGGCGGAGTCATATAAGCATATCACACTGGGGGGATGGTAATGCTGCCCCTCATGGGCAGGGAAACAGGATGGCACCTGCCATCCTCAGAGACCCCACCTTCTACAATGCTGTCACTGCAAAACTCTGTACAGACACAATGTTCTAGTCACCGCTGCCTGGCACATTCTTTGATATCACTGCAGAACGCTTCCTCAAAAACCAAGTAATACCACTTATGCCTAGTACCAAGTAATACCACTTAAGCTACATACAATAGTATTACAAATAAAGGTTAAAAACCTCTTAGTATTGACTGTAATTCTCAAGCTCTGTGGTGTCTCCAGGGACCGAGTTCCGACTCCAAGTTGAGTAACACCTGCTTGCTATTTATTCCTAAGCCTCAAGAAAGGACTTACGTGTGAATTTAGAATTTTAAATTCTAAATTTTAAAATGCCTGCAAAGCCAAAACCTCAATAACACATATCTAACACAAAATGGCACTCCAGCCTTCTGACATCACAGCCAGTCCGAATTCTGGAAGCGCTTTAACGTCTGGTCCAAAGACGGCCTCCTAAAAAGGAAGGTTCCTCCAAAGAAAGGGGCATGCTGCATAAGAAAGAATGCTAGAGCCATTTGCAAATTTGGGGCCAGCATCTAACAACTTGTGTCATTTATCAGCCTATATTGTGCTATAATTATTTTTTATTTTCCTTCTACTTTGTTTTGAATATGGTAGGAAAGAGGCTATGGTGTTCTCATCTTTGTACCTCCTGTATTTCAGAGCACAGTATTTTACAAATAAGAACTCAATGAAAAATTCACACCAATCTCCCAAAAATTCCAAATGGGAAAGAACCCAGCAAGTACCTATACCTCTTTTAACACTCCTCATTGTTGTTGTTGTTGTTGTTCTTGTTGTTTTCCTGACACATGATAACTTAAGCATATACTGGAGTAGTTTTCTAACTACTAACTTTCTAACGATGTTGCAGAAAGTGCTAAGGTTCTACAGAGGTGCTAGAAAGTATCTACCAAATAATCTAACTCAACCACCTTATTCTACAGACAGTGAGCTACAGACATTGTGTGTGCTTAGGACATCATGGCCATGTAGTCACAGAAATGGGACCAGAACACAGGTGTCCCAAACCTTGGTGTGGTGCTCTTGCCCACACAAGCCCTTAGGATGGAAGGACCAAGAGCTGTCCCTCAAATCTCACTGGAGTCTTGTCTCAAAGCCCTTTTAAATTCTTCTTCCAGAAGCATGCTTTTCATAAGTGGTCATAATAGAGTTTACTAACAGAGGCCTAATTCAGATGGGAGGGTTTAGCTCACTGCAGATCAGGGAGACTCATGAACTTTTCAAGGGAGCTAAATACATAAGTTGAATCACACTAGGGCTTCTTGTTCTTCTAACAGAGAGACACATGGGTTTTCCAGGCTACAGACATCAGAGGAAGAGTAGGTGTATAGGTTCAAGAACAACACAATGAAAAAGGAAATGAACAGCATTTGTTGGATAGCATAGATTGGACCATTTCCATCACCGAGAAAGCTCTGTGGCACACTGCCAGTCTATCACATGTCCCCTTGAATTCCAGTGAGGAGGAAGGCTAGAAGCTCAAAAGTGGTTGTTTGCTCATTCAATGAAGATTTATTATAGATCTACCATGGGCATGTCCTGTTCCAAGCACTTGGTAAATATCAGTCAACAAAACAGACAAAATTCTCTGCCCTCCTGGCACTTCACTTCTGTTATCTGCAGTCTCTGTGAGAATCTGGGCAGAAGGAGAATTATTTTAGGGCCCAGGAGTCAATCAGCAGGACATGGTCAGAGAAAGAACTTTTCTCCCAGTTCTGCAGGCTACTACCACCAATCTGGCCCTTTCAAGGAGTGGGAAGAGGCATCAGGCAGGACAAAGAGCTGGAGTTCTGGGGAAGGGCCTTCCACGGGGCAGGGGAATGGCTCTCTCCTGGGGTTCCATCTGTAGTGACCCTGGAAGGATCTAGACAGGAAGACCTGGGCAGATGCCATGTGGTGACTGCAGGTCACCAGTACTAGGTGAGGAACAAAGCACCCTTGGGGATCCTCAGACACACTCGCAGGGAGAGTAGGGGCAGAAGGGATAAAGGTTCTGTGTAAGAAGGTAAGGGTTTGGGGCTAGCATACGCTGGGTTTTTCATTATCATTCTGTTACCTATATCCACGAGCTGGTGAAGCCTACAAGGACATCTAGGTTATAGTTATGACACTACAGTCCACATGTGCATTCTTCCGTCACTACATAGCCACACTGTTTCATGTTAGATACTGCTACGGAGCTTTAACATTCGTAGGAGCTATGTAAGTCTATTAAGTTGACAGAGGATAAACTACATAGCCACTCCTCTCTTTGTTTAGATGACATTTCTGTTTTAACTATCACAGATAAAGCTGCAAGGAATGTTATCCAGTATATAGTCTTACCTTTCTTAGTAATTACTTGCTCATGCATTAAACTAATATTTACTGATTGTTTAGTATGCACCAGGATATGTGCTAGGTGTTAACAGTGAGCAAGTGAGACACTGATGAGTCAGTTATGTCTGCTTCATCGTGAGGAGGACAGATGAGCCCAGGCTCTAAAACCAAGGGCCTCAAACGAGACCTCCAGAGGGTGTGAATCCCAGTTTAATTATCATTAGCGTTAGGACCTTGGGCAATTTATTGAACACTTCTCTGTCCCCCATTTCTTCACCTATGAAATGGCAATAAAACTATACCCAGCTTGGCTGGGTTGTTGACTTGAATGAGGTCATATATTCAAAGCACTGAGAATTCAGCACAGAGTAAGTACTCGGGGGATGTAAGCCCCAGCAAATGAGCATCAACTTCATGAACAGGAATCATACAAATGGGGAAACCAAACTAGCACTGTGACAAGGAAGGGACGTGCATATCTTTATAAAGAGTGCACTAAACTGTGCATTATTTCACTTGCTGCTGAACTGCTGAGTATGTCAATTGATGAATCATCCAGAAAGAGCAAATGATTCACATCAACAGAATCTGTCATTACCGTGTCAATTTCACATCTACCTTGTCAAAATTGGATCTTACTTTCAAATATTTCTACCAGTTTAATAGCTACAAAATGTTAACTTCATTGCTTTAATATTACACCTGTGATCAGATTATACTATCACACTAATTTTGCAAGTCTTTACTTAGGATTTTTGACATTTCCCCTACATATATGCTTACTGTTTTTATTTCCTCTTGTCTGACCTATTCACGTTTATATATTCTCCATAACCCTTAGAGTCTTGATGATTTTAATAACTTTCACAATGTTTTATGGACAAGAGATTTCAAGATCTTGTTTGTCCTTTGATGAAATAATCATTGTGAATATATTTCCCATTCCTTTTCGTTTAGTTTGGTTTGGACACACGCATTTTCTTGTTTTCATATAATTAACTTTGTACACTCTTTTCTCAATAATATATTCCCCGGTTTCATCCGTTTAAAACCTACTATACCTCCAAGTACCTGATAAATAACCTATTTCATGCTAACTTTCTAGATTATTTTCATCTCTCTTCTGCTAAATTGTGTAACTCATCCCATCTGGAGTCTCTACCCAGGGGATAAATACAGATTGTAACTAATTTCGTTTCATACTGCAATCTAAATATCTTAGTATTTGTTATTACATAAAACTTGCTTTCCCACTTTTTGAAGATAAGCAGCTATTGTGATAGAAGGTTTCAAAATCAGGAAAACATAAAATGGTGGGGGAGAAAAAATGAAACACAATGTGGCAGTTTCAGGCGGAACTGGGCTGGGAGCGGTGGGAAGAATGCAGGGTAGACAGGAGGCGAGGCACAGGACTAACACACGAGCCGAGAAACATTCCCTGGGAGACATGAAAGGAGAAACATACTGGGTAATAAAATGAAATGGGGTCTGTAAAATCCAGGCAGATGCCAAAAGGGATAAATTCTGGGTAGACAATGTTTGGGAACCACTACTATAAACACCCGTCAGCATGGGCCATGGACAGCTTCCTTTTATCCCCACCCTCCATGGATCATTACTTTCCCATGGCTCCCACCTCACTGCACGGCCGCGGCGAGGATATGCCACCACGAGGCCGCTCTCTCTATCCTCGCCCTGTTCCTTGTAAAGGGCAGGGAACTCTTTCAGCCTTCTCCTCCTGAGGAGTAAGCAGTTCCCGGCAAGCAGTAAGGCAGGGAATGTTGAATGGCAGCACCAAGAGTCAACACCACCACAATGAAGGAATTATTCATTTGCAAGAGAGTGGGGTAGGCTGTGTAGCTGCTGAAGGGACAGACACTGGAGAAGCTCAGCCTTGGATCTTTTTAGATTCCTGAATGGAAAACCCTCTGGTGGGACAACAGGCTCCCAAGGTCTTCTTTATATAGGAAAGAGCCCAGACAGGAGTGTGGCCTGGAAGCCTCCAGGTGACACAAAAAAGCCCAAGGAAAACCAGTTTAGAGGCCTCTCCAGGCTGGTGGGGAAGCTCTCCCCAACACTGATGGTTTCAAAGTCTTACGCACAGGTCGCAGGGGGTACACACAGGTGCAGACAGAGATTGCCTACACTCAACGGTCAAAATGGGCTGAATAACCCCCTGACCATCGCTTCCATGACTGCACAGCAGTTGTTACTTCAGATACTAAGAAAACAACCGCTTTTTCACTCTTTGCCTCTTAGACTTACAGGCCTAATTTGCAGGTACTGAAGCTAGAGACAGAAGAATGGGTTTTTACATATATGAAATACTAAAAATTTGTTTAAAAAGATTTACTTATTTATTTGAAAGGGGGAGGGTGGGCGGGAGGCCGCAAGTGCGGGGAGGGGCAGAGGGAGAGAATCTCCTAGCAGACCCCCCCCCGCCCCCGACAAGCACAGAGCCGGATGCGGGGCTCCATCTCATGACCTGTGAGATCCTGACCTGAGCAGAAACCAAGAGTTGGACACTTAACTGACTGAGCCACCCAGGAGCCCCAATACTGAAAGTTTCTAAGACCACATTCCGAGTTTCAATTTTACAACCTGTTAGATTAAAAACAAATTTAATCCATGTTTCTTATCTTACGTAGCATCCCATTTTTCATTTTGTACCTGTGTGCAGAGAAGGATGAAAATGTTTAACGGGAACCAGAGGGTGACCTACGGACATTACCATTTACATGGATGGTAGAAAAAAAGTTCTTGAGTAGCTTCTCCTGGATCATTCCTTCTGAGATACAGACTCCTCTGAGCTAAAAGCTGAACACATCAATATCCTGCCTATTTATTTCAGGGATGCTGGGTATCCCCTGCAGAAGACATCAAAACCCAGCAATGGCAGAAGGACTCTTCTTAATCTAGTCCTTGCTACCCGTCTAGCCTGTTTTCCCACTACTGCTGTCATGTCCTCTTCAGTTCCATTTATACCCAACCCTTGGTCGGTTCTAAGTGTGCCATGCTCTGTCTCACATGTGTGGTTCTATACAGTCCCTTCTCTCCTTTCCAACTTACCACCCCAACCCTACCACCTCAACCCAAGCCTCTGACTCAGTTTTACCTCATCCCTAGGCCTTCCCCGATGTGACGGAAGAGCTGATAGATGCCACTCCCTGCCACGGATGAGCAGTACACCTATGTGCAGGGCAGCCTGGCACAGACAGCAACGGACTGGAACTTTCTGGGTGCCTGTCTGATTTCTCCAAAAGGCCATGAGCTCCCAGAGGGAGGAAATCTTGTTCAGGACCTTGCCTCTTTCAGCAGCCCATCCTTAGAGTTTAGCAAAATGCTAGTCACATGGTGGGTACCTGATATTTTTTGAAGGAATAACTGAGCAAATGGAACTTTTTACAGAACATTTTTTGATTGTGAAGCCAAATGAATGCCAAGTTCTAGATTTTTTTTAATAGTTCAGTTTCCAACTTTTTAACTTTGTCTTAGCTGACCCTAAAGTGACCATGAATATTATATTAGTCATTTGCTTTTATTGTCTTTCCAAATTATTTGACTTGATTTTCATGGAAAAAAATCCCTATTTGCACTCATTTTTTTTTTTTACTGGTTTACATAATATTTCATTCAATGATGTAATTTCTGGTCAGAAACAAAAGAACTGACCCTTTGTAGCCACTGAGCTCAGACCTGGGGAAGGGTGGGATATAGTATATATGGGGTGAACTGTCAGATAGGAAGAGCCAGTATGTGGTGGGCATCAGTCAGTATATTTTTAAAAAGGAGTGGAAGGAGTTGGTTAATTTGAAAAGTTAGACAGATGTAGTTTTAGAGAGCTTCCACCACAGACTGCTTAAAATCACACAGCAGAACTTTCCAGAGTCAAATGCTAAAGCTATTCAAAGCCATGTGATTCATTACCAACTGATGAGATGAGCCAAGATGTCTCCTTCCATTCAACTTAAATAACTTGATATGTCAAGTTCAGGTTATTAAAATATGCCTATTCATTCCTCAGGGCTCCATATATACTTCCTGGATCTGGAACATTCCATTAAATCAAGACAATATGTATCAAAACTGACTTCCTGAAGATAATTCTTTCTAATCCCCAGTATTGGCCCATGGGTATGTTTCTAATTAATTCTCTTGAGTTGTAGCTCAGCCTCAGATGAAGTTAACTTTTGAAACATCTTAGTGTACACACTAATACTCAGTTACCACAATAAAACAATTGGAGGTCTAGATTTTGTACAGGATAAGAATCAGAGACATGGAAGAAAAGTAAATTAAAACTACCATCATTAATCAGGACTAGAAAAATTTCCAAATCCTTCTGGCAACTTTCCTAAATAAACCAAGTATCATCAGGGAAACTACTTGGGTATACGAAGAAGAATTTCAGAAACTTTTCCCTAATATGCCTCCTGTTTCCCCTCTCTCCTTTTATGGCCTGTCAGACACTGAACTTAAGGCAACTATATAAGGATGTTTTAATTCAGAATCAAAATGCACCATGCAATCATTTTTACTGATATGAAATGAAATACTATAAGTCTTATAAACTAAAAAATTTACCAAAGTGATTTCAACATGAAGTTATATAGTATATAAGTATACTTATAGTAAATATAGTATCCAACAATCTAATCCAAACAATAAGAAAAAGCCCACATTATTCTTAGATGTGTATCCACTTTTAGAGTTACTCTGTTCTGGTAGAGGTAATTTCCACAACTAACCTGGTAACTTGAAAAAGCTAATGGGGAAAGAGGGAAACATTTCATAACTTTTATACCTATTAATAGGTTCAGCACCATTGGAGCCTGAAACCTATCAAATGCCAAAGATGTATTTTCACAAACAAGCTATTTGGAGCAAAACGTTTTTACCCTTAATATTCTACTAAACCTGGAACTGAAGTATTTAAGCAACTTCACCATGACTTAAGCACTTTCCATGGGATTCACTTTTTCTGGTCCATAACTTTTACAAGGAAATAAATCCAGATAATAATAATAATAATAACCATAGTAATAACAATAATGCTTCCTGGATGTAATAAAATCACCTTCACTACAGCGATTTTTTTCCTGCACAAGCTGAAAGTCTAATATATCAGAAGCTCTCTCTTCTGGGAGCCAAGGGACCTAAGTCCCAGCCCTGGCTCATCATCACACAGCTTCAGTGACCTTCGGCAATTCAATCTGGCTCCCTGGAACCTGGTTCTCTAGTTAGTAAAACAACAGACCTAACTGAAATACACATTTCCTTCTTGGTGCTAAACTTTTATGAATCCTATGATGTACAAAATGTTAGAGACAACTGCTTCTGAGCCACAAACACTGGAGCCAATTTCTTCTCCGTTCCATAACCTGCATATTGTGACCAAGTCCCACTGTTCCTCCCTCTTCATCTTCAGGAATCCTCCTGTTTTGTTTTTTTTTTCCTCTGCGTTCCCTGATGCCTTTGTCCGAGTTCAGGCTATTGGATATTGCGTGAACTACGGCAAAGCCCTCTTGATTTTTCTTACCTCTCTCCATACTGTGTCTAAAATGTACTTCCTGACATAGATACTCAGTTAGCTCATGACCCTACATCGTTTTTCTGTGGCTCTCTCTTGCCTAAAAGAAAAAAAAAAAAATGTGTTTTCTCAATGAAATTGAGGTAAAAGTCCCAGGGGGATAAGTGCCTCATGGGGTTTGTGGTAAGAATGAGCAGCTCTACTCATGGTAATAGTGCATCAAACACTGAGTGCTGTGGTCTTATCTCCACGGGGTCCTGCTTTGGGCATTTTTGACCACAAAACCCAACTACGTGTGATTTTCTGGAACATACCACTCTCTCTTTTCCGTTAATCCAATGCACCTGGCTAGATTCTGGAAGAATTCACACCTTCCTTTCTTCTTCAGTACTTGGGCCCACCACCATTCCATGTCCTCTCTTTCCGTGAAGCCTCCCTTGATCGCCCCCTGCAGACCTAGGAGCTCTGCCTGTGCACCTAGAGTGCCTAAGTAGATGCCCAATAAATGCAGTGGTTTGAATGAAGCCCAGTGGAGCCAGCTTGCCAGCCCTCTGACGGAAGGCCAGGAGACCCGAAGTTAAACTCTGTCTGGGTTTATGCAGGGACCAGTTAAGAATTTTTCCCAGTACAGCCTTTTCTGTTTCTTTTTATTCCAAATGACACCAAAATAAGTAGAGTAATAATGCTTGAAGTGAAGGGATAGTTTCCGCCAGTGTTCCATGATATTTTAGCTTCCCTCTAACGCTTTTTCCACGACTTAGATAGCAGCAATCCTGGAAAGAGTGAACACTTCTGCTACCTTGGTCGCAAGCCTCAGATTGTGTTAGAACTTTTAATGCTATATCCAGAATATTTCTAAATCGTATTTTGTATTCTTTCCATAATTTTTAACATACTGAATATTTCCAGTGTTAAGCAATAATTCAAAGTCTCTTAAAGCTTCCTATTTCTTAGGTCTAAAATGAACACTCCCTCTCTTTACCAGAGCCCTTTGTCTTTGCTTCTCAGACACATCTGTGCCACGTCTGTGAGTCACGGGTCTGAGGACAAGAGTCCTTGTCTGTATCTGGCAAGTCTCCTCTGAACGCCTCCTACAAAATCCAACTAATTGCTCACTAAATTGTTCTCCCTATAGAAAAGCTTCTGCTACCACTGAAAGGGAAATGCTATACATGTGGATAAACTCACAGCTTGTTCCTAATCTTCATGAGTGATTTATGATGAGATATCTTCCAGCTTCTAACAAGCTAATCAACAGCCATGCAGAGGAAAGACAGTGACTCTTATTTGTCAACATATATAACCAATATGGTCCAGATGAGGAAAGCTTGCACTTTGACCTGAGGACAAGAACAAAATTTCTGCTTTTACCATTTGCATTAAACTGCAGACTTCTTACAATTAAAATGGAAAATTCTAGTTTTCATGAACCAACACCCCATAGAAAATACACCAAAAAAACAGAGATTGATGGAATTTTCCAATTCATAGATATATGATCATGACATCCAATCAGAATTCCTAAAGCCAACAAGAAAAATAATGTTTAAGGACTCATTTTGATTTTAAGATGTTGTGTGACCACTATCTTTATATGCTCTTGTGTATAAATCTATTGACGCACATATGAATCAGTACAAATCTCCTGAATCAACATTCAGGACTGATAAGCCCTACCCTTTATTCCGGCACCTTAAATACATCCCCCCACAAAAGGTAGAGAGGAACAATACAACTGCCTCCTTCCACATTTGCTCTTCTGAGCCTCGTAAAACAAATTATCTGCGGCTGTCACTCTATTCTTAAATTCTTAAGTATCAGTAAGTTCTTCCACACAGGTTCCTCAGATGCAGATGGAACCATCAAGGAGTGCCAGCAAACCTGCGCACTGTTACTTCATTTCCATTTGAAAAGAAGCAATTCAAAAGCCAAGGGAGATACAGAACAAAGAGCTGAAGGAGCGTGGTCCTGAAGTAGAGAAGAGATTACTAAGTAAGGAACCAAACCATCCGAAATTTCTAAGACTTCTCAGTAAAAGTTATCAGGCATCAATATTTAGTCTAAGATCCAAGTTCTTCAATATGCCCAATATAAACCTGTTGAAAAGTCTCTACTTCATTAATAAGTTAAAATATATTAACACTTTTCAGCTAATACATCTAGTCTTAAGTGATGGAAATAACCTATCTTAAAATGCTTATATGCCAATTTTGACATTATCTAACCATCCACATGAAAATGTTTGCACAAGGCAAGGACAATGAAGTTTCAATAAGGAAATGGCTATCTGTCCTCTATGTAAGGGAAAGGTGCTAATAACTGTTGGACTTCTACTCTTTTTTTTTTTTTAAGATTTTATTTATTTATTTGACATAGAGAGAGATCACAAGTAGGCAGAGTGGCAGGCAGAGGAAGAGGGAGAAGCAGTCTCTCTGCTGAGCAGAGAGCCCAATGTGGGGCTCAGTCCCAGGACCCTGAGATCATGACATGAGCCAAAGGCAGAGGCTTAACCCACTGAGCCACCCAGGCACCCCATGGATTTCTACTCTCCTTAGCATACTATAGTCATTGTCTCATTTACTCTTTATAGCAATTCTGTGAATGGCAGTTTCACGTCAAACCACAGAAGAGATAACTGAGATTCTAAGACCATTAATATTCTTCTCAAGGCACACCATTAATAAATGGCCATCAATATTTACAGTCTACCATGAGATCTCCAAAGTGTGCACATTGTCCTAAAAGATTCTGGAGTGGTCAGGTGATGGAAAGGCTCAGTCATGGTTGTTATGACTAGTGGCTGCTGTAAACACCCATGGAAGCAGCAGCCACAGGGCAGGCACTCTAGTCTCTCCTCCTAATGAAGAGTACTAACCTCTCATGGCTCCTACTGGGCCTAGATGTAGAGACTTGGAATCCTTCTCAACACAATGCACACTCTACTTTCCATCCCTAAGTACTGCAATGATCAATAATCATAGTGCAGAGGGGCACCTGGGTGGCTCAGTGGGTTAAGCATCTGTCTTCGGCTCAGGTCATGATCCCAGGGTCCTGGGATGGAGCCCCGAATCAGGCTACCAGCTCAGCAGGCTGTCTGCTTCTCCCTCTGAACCTCCCCCATCCCGTGCTCTGTCTCTCTCTCACTCCCTCTCAAATAAATAATATTAATAATGAGGCAGAAATAGTAGTTGCTACTAACTGCAAAGGCCCAAAACCTAGTTACCAGGGTCCTTGTCTCTAATAATGCAGTTATTCCCAACAGAGCTGAAAAAGCCTATTTCTATTGGAGGTCAACCCACTGCACTGAATTCCCATACTTAAAAATTTCGTATACGAATCATTATTAAAAGAACAAATGAAGATGTGGTGTGTCATCTGTAAAAGCTTAGAAGCGAGCTAGAGGAAACCAAACTTACACAGGCATCGAAACTCTGGGGAGGGCCACCCAAGGACGCTGACACCATCAGTCAAAATATCCCCTTGGAAGCAGCACTGCCCTAACCACATGAATGACCAGCTCCAAGGAATTCCAAGGCACTTGGATCCCATTAGCTTCGAGTCTGGCTATTCATCTACCAACAATTAAAAGGGGCAGGTCTCTCCAAGACCCTAATAAATTTTCTCCATGTGGCTATAGAAATGGAAATTGTCCACAACAGTTATTTTTACAGTTGGAGTGAATCTTTAATTTTCTGGGTTGAGTACTTGGACTTGCCAGGCCTCACTTTTCTTATCGGTGAATGGGAATAATAAATACCCCTATTGTTCTCAGGAAGAAAAGAAAGACTGTGTGAACCATGCCTACAACTGCGTTGGGGGCCCAGAGGGTGCTCAGTAAACATTAGTTCTCCTTTCCCTGCCCCTCCAGGCCAGATCTTTCCCCGGAGTTCTAACTTCAGGAATTATGCTTCTCTAGAAAGTCACTCAATTATCACACAAGCAGCTAAAGCAGCCCCATAGGTCCTACCCATAGGTCCCAGGGCAGGGTCAGCATGTGGCTTCAGCAGGGACCCTCCACAGAGAAGCACAAACACTGTCCTCCTGTTACTGAAACATGAGTCAAATCATCAGACAGAAAGATGAACGACAGAAGAGAGGAGGAGCAGAATTCTTCCTCTGGCAATGGAACCAGTGATGTTGTCTTTAACCCACTGAGCCACCCAGGCGCCCCTCGTGATGTTGTTGTTAAAAGGTAGATGGGCTGGGGTAGGGAGGTGACCACTATGGTGGCTTTTTGATGACTCAGACTCCACTGCTTGGTTAAGGGGCTGCTGAACGGGCTGAGCCCTGATTTGACAGCAAGCACGAGGTTCAGAGGAACTACTACCATTCCTCTTGCTGTGGCTCAGAAGGACCCGTATCTTTTGGCTATTTGTGACAGGAAGCCCTTCAGTCGTGGGGGCGGGGAGCACAGCGGCAGCAGGCTCCTCCTCTCTGTGAAGACCAGCAGACCAGCGGGGCTCAGTCAAGGCCAAGGGGAGGGAGCCAAGCTAAAGGCGGCTGTTGCTGTATGGCCACAGCTTTGTTCCCTCGCTCAGAGAGGCACACTCAGGGCCGGCTGGGATTCGGCAGACCCGAACCCCACATTCCCATCTCATTGCCTTCTGTCTGGTCATGAGACAAAGAAGCACAAGGGACATTTCATCTTACCTTAACTGAGTTCTCCAAAGAAATGTGTTTCCTGCCTCATTACATGATGTGCTAGACTAAGTCTGTGTTAACAGTTTCAAGAAAAAAAAAGGATGAACTCTGGGTTTCTACCATTTTGAAGACAGGTAAGACTTCTGTCTTCACAGCTACTCTGCATTTAGGTACAGTACCATCCAGATGAAGGAATAGGGTTACAGAGGAGGGGTAGCAGGGGGAAAAGGGGTGGGGGAAGGAGAGGTAGAGAGGGGAGAAGAGAGACAGAACAAAAGACTCATTGATTTGTATCATTTAGAAGTTATTACACTAAGGGACTTTCGCTTATATTTAAGTTCTAGGAAGTCAAAATGTTCCGGGTAATACATGTGAATCACTGGAAAGAAATCTTCCATTTTCTGGCTAAAAGGTGACTCCTGTGATAACCACAAAGTCAATGAATCATAGGTCCTTTATTACTCGACTTCCTTTCAATGAGCTAAGAAAGTTACTCAGGACCCCCTCTAGGAATTAGCCAAGGAAAAGTGAGTCTCCCAGACTTGTGTTCATATGGGACATCCTCTCTCAATTTCTCCTTTGGGTTCATTCCAGAAAATGGCATATAACTGTGGCACCCAGGCTTTACCAATCCCTGCATAAGGTGCTGCGGGCAGCAAGTTGCCTTCGGGGGTGGGGACGGGAGGGCCTATGTGCCAAAGCCCTGGGCTATTTCTTTAGCATGACTGTCTGCGTTTTTAATTCTAAATCCCTGTATATCTGGGTTTGGTCTTCCACACGTCAGTCTCTATCTGAAGTTTTCAGTGTTATCTACTCACTGTATGGTTGAGCAAAATTTACGTAATGACTGGGGAATATTCTGTTTTGCATATATATTCTTTTTTGAGTATTGACATCCTCATTTCCCCCAGTGACTATCATTTTGTTTGGATGGTAACGGGGTTGGTAGGAAAGGCTAGAGCAGAATCCAGCTCTAATACTCCCTCCTAAATCACATAGTGGCATCCTCCAATAGCAGGCCACTTCAAGAAATCTCCAGATAGAACCTTAAACCTCAAAATCCCGTTTGGCAATATAATGAGAGTCATAAGTCTGAGTCTGAATGAGCACTCGGCCATTAGCTGGACAGTGCGGTAGTCCCCTTCTGTCTCTGGGCCTCAGTGTTCAGATTTATAAAATGAAAAATGTGAATTAGATGCTCTCAGCTCAAAGGATCTCCCACTCACAGGACTCTTTGGTACAACTCTATGCCACTGGCTCTTGACTTTTCCAGAACACCAATGACCATAGAGAAGCCATTTCTGGAACACCATTTTCCCTCCTTCACTGCTTACTGTCCTCACGGCAATTCATTCCCATACAGGCATTAACCACATTTTAATGCTTTCTGCCTTAACAACTTCTTAAGAACCAAGACAATAGCCAGTGTCTGGAATCCAAACACCTTTGATGTGTGACTTATAAATTTTTCAACATCTATAATTTTAAGATTAAATTATATATTAAATTTCAAAGGCCAAGTACTTCAGAAGGGGTGGGGGTGGGGGGAGGGATTCCATGTGCTTTCCATGCACGCCTTGAGTCCAAATAAAAAACCACTCTTTAGTCACCAATGGACTATCAACTGTGTAAAATCTGTCATATATGGAACTGTGAAATGCTTAAATTCTTTATGAAAACCCCATATAGCAAGTTAAACTGAATCAAAGTTCTTTGGATGCTCCTAAAATTTATTAAAGCTATATAGAGAAGATAATTTGTATCAGACTGAACACTGCAGCTAAATGACATAGAAACATTGACTTACTAGGCAATGCGATCAATTTATGTTTTTCAAGTTTAATGTACACAGGAAATTAGACATAAACTGGTTACATTTGTTGATGTCAATCTCCTATCTTACAGTGTGTCAAAATGTACTCAGTATTACGATTAATGAATTGTTTTCTGATGTCATCAAATATGTGCTGCACGGCCATCAGGCAATTAATACCAACAGTGAACATGTGGACACCGCTGTGGTCAGAAGGCATTCTGAGAAACCACGCTTCACCGAACCCTCGGAACAACTTTCTGAGGTGGGAATCAACTTTCCGTTCCACAAATGGGGAAGGACTTACACACACACAGACACACACACACACGTGACTGAGCTTCCCCCAAGAGTCAGTGAACAACTTGAATCAGATGTGATGGATGAAAGTAGGATATGAGTCTGTCCATGCCCAGCAGAAAGAAGACAGATCAGACACATCAAAGGCACTCTTTCTTCTGAGGCTTCGAGCCCATGCTGGCACAGAGGGAGCTATGAGACACCACCACACACAGGGCAGGGTGTGGCTCTGAGGAAAGCCTCTCTGTGCTTACTCACTTGCCCGGTAACCATAGGCAAGCTACTTACCTTGTCTGTACCTTATTCTCCTCACCCAGAAAGTGAGAACAATCAGGGCTGTTGTAAGGTGAAGACAGAATGCATATAAAATGTCTAGTGCTGTGCTGTACATACAGAAGGCATTCCCTAAGTGGTAAACTAAAATTTCTGATAAACTCCAATATATTTACATGCTCTTCATCAACAAAATCCAGGCTTTATCCTGGAATATCCCTCAGAGTTTGTTGTGTAGTATTAAAGAGGGGGTCACTGCTGATCAAAGGAAGAAGAATCCGGTACCTTGATTTGATGAACAAAATTTTATCAAAATTTAAAAAAAAACAAATCTCCCTATCAGCTGTATGTAAGGAAGAAAAAACACAATGGCAACCCTAACCACATAAAAAAGTCACAAGTTTCTTCATGGCTTATAAAGAAAAACACACTACCGTAAGTAAAGTGAAAACACCAACAATCCAGGAGAAAAGAAAAACAGCAAAGGAGAAAAATGTTTGGACACCTGGGTTCTCGACCAGGAGTGATTTTTGCCCGCAGGGACATTTGGTAAGGAGTGGAGACATTTTTGGTAGCCACGTTTTTAGGGAGGGGGAGAGGGGAGACATCCTACATCCTACAATGCACAAGGCAGCTCCTTAGAACAGAGTACTGGGCAGCCCACATGGGAATAACACTGAGGTTGAGAAACCTACTGCAGACACAGGAGAAGACTCTGAGTTCAAAATGCTTAATAATCTGGATCGGAAAGAGTACGGTCAAACAGACAATCTCTGCCTTGGGAGATGCAAATCGGGGTTCTAAACCCAAATGTAAATTCTCTGGACTGGGAATGTATACAAGTTCGACTATATTAAAGACAATTTGGTAATTATCCATTAAACTTAAGCAAGAACTTCCCCTCTGATGCAGCCATTTCATTTCTAAGGTTTGATGAATCCTTAAGATAGTCACATATGGGGGCGCCTGGGTGGCTCAGTAGGTTAAAGCCTCTGCCTTCGGCTCAGGTCGTGATCCCAGGGTACTGGGATCGAGCCCCGCATCGGGCTCTCTGCTCAGCAGGGAGCCTGCTTCCTCCTCTCTCTCTGCCTGCTTCTCTGTGATCTCTGTCTGTCAAATAAATAAATATCTTTAAAAAAAAAAAAAGATAGTCACATATGTATACTAAGAATTCATTATTCACTACAGCTGAGATGAAAATGGCAAAGGTTGAAAAGGCAAATACGGAACACCCTAGTCAAGTTTACTGCGTTACAGTATATGCCAGGATAAAATAGTATGCAGCCTTTAAAAAAAAAAAGGCAGATTCCTTTGTGTGGATATTAACTGTTAAGCAAACAAACTAGACGGACTTTCACTCCAGGGTAGGTCCCGCTGTATTTTTCAAATCTTGTGCCCTATGTCACATAATCCAAGAAGTGCATTACATTTTTTTTTAAAAGCACATGCCAGGGGTGCCTGGGTGGCTCAGTGGGTTAAAGCCTCTGCCTTCAGCTCAGGTCATGATCCCAGGGTCCTGGGATCGAGCCCTGCATCAGGCTTTCTGCTCAGTGGGGAGCCTGCTTCCTCCTCTCTCTCTGCCTGCCTCTCTGCCTAACTTGTGATCTGTCAAATAAATAAAATCTTTTTAAAAAATAAATAAAAGAGGATGCCATGCAAATCAACTGTTTCAAAAATCTGCATTCGGTAATTTTAGTGTCAGTCAAGGCACAGTCAGGACAAAGAGGCACATTAAAATGTGGCCAAACTGAAGACAGTCTAATAGACTCTTTTTTTAAAAGATTTTATTTATTTATTTGAGAAAGAGAGAAGGGAGAGAGAAAGAGAAGGAAAGAACAGAGGGAGAGTGAGAGGGAAAAGCAGACTCCCAGCTGAGCAGAGAGCCCGATGCGGGGCTCCATCCCAGGACCCTGAGATCATGATCTGAGCTGAAGGCAGATGCTTAACCCACTGACCACCCAGGCGCCCCTAATAAACAGATTCTTGACGTAGTTGTATAGGAACTCAACTGAGTTTCAGAAAAACCACAGTGAGAACAGTACCCTGGAACTGCAGAAGAAAGAAACTGGCAAAGAGGGCTCCTCCTGACAGAGGCTGTGGCCTCAGGCGGAAAATCACTAAGACCCCAGAGAGACTGCAGGCAGCAGCTGGGAATAAATACCCTGACCTCTCTCCCCTTCCGCCCTCCAGTCTCCTACGGAAGGGAGTCCACTGGTGCCTCCAAGGACAGAGAGCTGGGGTGGAAATTCAGGCAGAAGCATTATTCAACTCTGTCCTTTGGCTGCTGAAGAATGCTCACTCATCCGGCCTTTTCTTTAGGTCCACACAAAGAAAAAATTCAAGGAGCTGTTAATCCAAGTAAATTAAGATAACCAGAAGAATTGGCAAGAGATCAATGAAGCCAAACACCCATCAGATGGAAAAAGCTACCTCTTCAATTACTATAAAAACTGTGCTCCTTCAGTTTAAAATGAGCTTTTGACTTTATTCCCCCCAATAAGGTGATTTAAATCCTTGCAGCTCAGATTTTTAATCCTAAACCACACATCTGTTGCAGTTTGTAGAAGAGACCCAGCATACTCTAAGGCATGTAGGCCTTCACTGCAGTTTTCTGAAAAATTTTTTTAAAAAAGAAAGGAAGGAAAAAAAGACAAAGAAAGAAAGAAAAAGGAAGAAAAAAAAAATCAACCTTCTACAACCTGACTGATCCAATCCAAATCCACATCCTCCCATTCCGTACTACAAGAGCTGTGTGTCCTTCAGGCCACCATGGAGTCCTTCTGTTTCTGGCCAAACACTTCTGAGCATTTTGATTTAAATAACTAATCAAGGGAAACAACAACAACAACAACAACAACAACAACAACAACAACCAGCAGTCATTTGTAAGCTTGTCAAATGTCTCAGGCTTCCCATTTTCTGTTTAAACCTGTCAAGGGCAATGACATATCACCACACAATAGGTCACTAGACTCACATAAAATCATGCTTTGATTTAAACTGGAAAACAGAGCCAGACAACTAAAAAAGGGAACACACTGCATATACTAGGAAATAACAGTAAATATGTTCAGAATAAAACATACTGAAGAAAGCCCAATCCCACTTCTATTGTATTTTTTAAATCATAAAAATGGGCTTTATATGAGATTGGATAGTATCCTTTTAGGGCTACAAGGGATCATGAACATCAACTGCCTAAACTCATCCTTTTGCAGATGAAAAATTAAAACTTCAAAATGAGTCTTGTTCAAGGGCCAGGACCGGGACCAGAACTCAGGTCTCCCAAAAGACTTGCATTCAGTACTGGCTATTGATTAAGTACGTAGCATAGTGGATATCTCAGTTGTTGGTTTTTTTTTTTAACATTTTATCTATTTGAAAGAGAGAGACACGGCTGGAGATACAACATAAGCAGGGGGAGTGGGAAAGGGAGCCACGCCAAGCAGGGAGACCGATGCAGGGCTCGATCCCAGGACCCTGAGATCATGACCTGAGCCAAAGGCAGATGACCAAAGACTGAGTTACCCAGGTGCCCCTGGAAATCTCAGTTTTTAAAAAATCATCTACAACAAGCCAATTGAAAATTGGGCAAAGGACTTGAATACATATTCCTCCAAAGACAATATACAAATGGTGATAAGCACATGAAAAGACACTCAACCTCCTTAGTAATTAGGAAAATGCAAATCAAAACCACAAAGAGATACCACTTCACACATATTAGGGTGGGTATCACCAAAAAAAAAAAAGGCAGTGGGGGAGAGTAATAAATATTGGTGAGGATATTATTAAATTAGAACCTAGCATGCCACTGGTGGGAATGGAAAATGGTGCAGCCACTGTGGAAAACGGTTTGACAATTTCTCCTCTAAGTTCAACGGAATTATCGTAGGATCCACTGGTTCTACCTCTATGTATATTCCCTAAAGAAACCAAAGCAGGGTCCCCAACAACTCCGTGTGCACCAGTATTCACGGCACCATTATTCACTGCAGATGGAAACCTGAATGTCCACCAACAGGTGAATGAGTAAAGAAAAGGTCGCTACACATACAAGGGAATATTATTCAGTCCTAAAAAGGAAGGAAATTCTGGCACATGCTGCAACAGGGATCAACCTTGAAAACATCAGGGTAAGTAAAATAACCCAGACACAGAAGGACAAATACTGCATGATTCCACTTATATGAAGTACCACTAACAGGCAAATGCAGAGAGACAGAAAGTAGAACGAAGGTTGCCAGGAGCTGGGCGAGGGGAGAGAGGAATGGGAAATTACTGTTTAATGGATATGGAGCACGTTTGAAATGATGACAAGTTCTGGAAATGGTTAGTGGTCAGGGCTGCCCATCACTGTGAATATACTCAATGCCACTGAAGTATATACTCGAATTTGGTTCAAATGGTAAATTTTGTCTTATGTATATTTTACCACAACTAAAAAAAAAAAAGAAAGAAAGAAAGAAAAGATACAATTGAAAAAAAAATCAGCCACGTGAATTATGGACTGGGGGTCTCAGGAAAAGCAGCAATAAAATATTGCTGTGCGGATGGAATTAAGAACAGGCATTTCATTCAAGGGAAAAAAAAGTGCCAAACAACTGAAAATTCCAAGTTTCCTGGGCAAGATGACCAAAACCTAAGGGGAAACTTTGTAAGAGGTTACACGCAGGTGAGGGCAAGGTCTTACTTGCTCTCTGGGGCTGTTTCTCAGGCCAAAAGTAAATGCTTTAAAAACATGATATACCTCGTTGTCCAGCTAACCTGGAGTGTTTTGGCCACAAAGAGACTTTTCTTTTTTCAACAAGTTAAATAATATGTCAGACTCTCAATGCTTGGATAGTTTTCTCCTTTAAACTTGGCAAAAATGACCCTTCAAAAGGCATGTGGAAAGACATTTGGGTTAGAAATAACAAATCTGCAACCCTCCCAAGGTGCTATGTTTATTTGAACATATGATGATGCTATGGTTCAAATAAACACACTCAGCTTTCTCTCCCTTCCCCGTGGCCGTAGCACAGACACTCTGCAAATGAACGTGTACGGTAGCAACGCTTAGTGTTGAAAAGTGGTTTCTATTATACGATCACTTCTGAGATGTGCAAAAAATGCTTCCCATGCTAAGCATTTTCCCACTTGTTATTTCTTCGGTTTCCAAAGAATCCCCATAAAAGCCAATCAAGCCCACGTGAGTCACCCAGAGACGCCACAAATCATCTCAATCCTTCACCCTTGGAAATCCAACATGACCATCAGGTATAAATTATCAAATGCGAATTTGGCCTCCGGGAGCCAATACGGGTACAAGAGGGCTAGAACTAGCTGTCAGTTCGAGCCCCCACACCATCACCAAAAAAGTGTACTGTGACAGAACACTGATGGTTTTAGCTAGAGAACAATCTTGAGAATTAAGAGGGTGGGTTCTCCAGGGACCTGGACAAAACATTTGAGAAGGTCTGAGATACTGTCCAATAGGGAAAAGCAGCAATGCCTAGAGCACACTTCTCAGCTCAGCACTGTTAACACTGGGGACCAAATAATGCTTTGTTGTAGGGACAATCCTGTACTGGAGGGATGTTCAGGGGTACCCCTGGCATCTGCCGACTACATGCCAGGAGTAAACCCACCCCTCCTGCCCCCAGTATAGACAACTACTAATGTCCGACTCTGCCAAATGTCTCCTGGTGAGAAGTGAGGGACAAAACTTCCCCATGCTGAGAACCATTACCAATCTCGGCTCTCCTCTTTCCATCTGCATTTTGGGTATGAACCAGAGACCGCATGGGGACCGAGGGCACTGAGCATGCGCCCCTGGGGAAATGCCTGTTAGAGGCACGTGAAGGAAAAGGAAGGGGCCAGAGTGAGGGGAAGGAAATACAGTGGGATTGTGGGGACAGAAGGAGGGGAGAGTTTTAGCTCTGCTATCCCAGCTAATGAATTCATTTTACTTTATTTCTGTTTTATTTCCTATTAAGTCAATTCTCTAAGATGCTGTTGGTGCTCCCTCATATCATATTCACGAGTCAAAATCTCGGCACTGCAGGGGCCCCTGGGAAGCTCAGGTGTAACAAAGTGCAGGACAGAGATGATGTTATCAGAGATCCAGGATGATCGTTGCATAAAGAGTTTGGACAAGTTGGTGTCATTCGAGTATACCTTATCTTGAAGACTGTATTCTCAAGTCCTTTCAGAAGGCTTACTATTACTCACAAGTAGAGCTTCATTGGAATAAGGATGGATCTGGGCAAATTTATCTCCCATGTCACTTCATCCAGAAAAACAATTCAAATTTATGTCCTATTACTAGTAGGCAAAGAGCATTGCCCTTGCATATCATTGTGCATACTATGAAATGGAATGCTTCTAAGATTTTTATTTTCATTTATTTGAGAAAAAGAAAGAGAGCATGGCAGGGAGGGGCAGAGGGAGAGACAGAGAAAGTCTCAAGCAGACTCCACATAGTACAAAGCTTGACACAGGGCTCGATCCCACAGTCTGAATCAGAACCTGAGCCAAAACCAAGAGTCTGATGCTTAACCTCCATGAGGGGATTTGCACTGCATTCCAAAGCTGACAGAAGTCAGTGATAGTCATCTCACTGTGTGGGGTGCTGACTGCACTACAGAAACCAGCTTGCTGCCCTAGGGAGGGAAGAGGACCATCATCTGGAGAGCCTAATGCATATCCCTTGAAATTCAGGGGACATGATGAACAGAGAGACTTTCTGCAGAAAATTCTTAAGGCAGGAGACCAGCTAGAGCAGGCTGAACCGGAGGGGTAAAGAGAGAAGGCAGCCCTGCACACAGGCATTAGATGCTACCCTTTGTGACCCTGCCCAAGAGGATGTATGGCAGGTGAGGAAACACCAGCTTTAAGGGAGAAAGGAAAGGAGGTAGGAATGTTGCAAAGGGTTAACATATTTTGATTATATAGCATTTAGAAATCATTTCCTAATATAGTGTCAGACTCAGTAAGTCTCGGTATCATTAAATAATGATAATGTATCTTTTTCAAATCATTTTTGTTATGAATTAATAACACCTTAGATCTTTGCTACTCTGTGGGTGGTATATGGTCCAGCAGGATCCCATCCCCAGGGGCTTGTTAGGAATGCAGAATCTCCTGAATTAGAATTAGAGTAATCTAATTCTCCTAAATTAGAACCTGCATTTTGTCAAGATTCGCAGTGATTCCTGACCATGGAAGGGTGACAGGCACTGGCTTAGACTACAGGTTCTCTATCAGAGCCATGTCTAACAATCGCCAGCATCGGTGGTTTTCACAATACACACATCCAAAACACACCCGGTCATTATGATTGAGGAGACGAGCCGGGTGGGTTGGGCATCTGTACCTTTCAGTAATCCACAGGACCTTCTCCTGTAGAACCAGGACTGAGAACCACTGATTCAGAGGTTGGAAAAGGCAGACATTTGAAGTCAGGTTTCAGCAAGAGGTTCTAACTACTCTCCTACCTCCCTCACCCCCATAAACATTGTTATACAGGTGAATCCACTTCTCCTTCTAGAGGCTTTGTTAAGTCACCACCAACCTCTCACAGAACATACAGTTAGCTACTCTTTCATCTCAGGACTGATGAGGAACCCCATTCAAAATGATCAAACAGAACCAAAATGGCACACCCAACGGAGACACACAAAGCAAGACAGGTTGAAAAGATACTGGACGCCTCCAGCTTGAACCCTATCCATGGCCTGGGATGTGTCAGTTTGACTCAGCACTGACTTGTCAGAGGGGCTTGTTATTTGTGAATGAAGATGAAAGGAACCATTCACAAGGCACCAGCAAATTGTTAGGGTTTCTTGTCTAGATTTTGTCTTGAGGGAAGAGAGAACAGGACCTGATTTAAATCAGACCCTGATTGAGCCGCTGTTATTGCTGCATACCCAAATATTCAAACTCAGCCACCACGGGAGATCAAATTTCAAATAACCAGCTAAAACAGAACCCAAGCTCTTGAATCCCACCCTGATTTCTAGGATAGACTATTAGGCAAATTGGACACTATTCGTCCCTCGTGCAGTATGCTTCTAAGAGTTAATTTCCTTAAACAAGATCCCTCAGAATTCTGAAGATTTCAAGTGACTACCAGGTAAAAAGAAGAAATACTTTTGGCAGAAAACGGTCTATAATATGATGAAGTTTGACAGAGGGGAAATGATAATTACTGTATGAACAGCATACTGAGAAGGTCCCTTACCAAATAAGGTTATGGTTTCTGCAGTGAATGTGTTTCAATAAGAGGATATTTTCAGCCTGAAGAGTCAGCTTCTTTTTCAAAACGGGTATAATACAGAGTAAATTCTGTTTAATGCTAATTCATCTATTTACCAATTACACAACTTTGGCATGAATTTTTTTTTTCTTTTCCATACAACGTCATGGTTTTCTGGGCACATTACAGGACTCTCAGATGTTTCTAATTACCCTCTGTGTACACCCAATAAAACAGCTGGCTCAAAATGTTATTAATACCACAAGAAGATCCAGAGAGCTCATAAATCACCCTTTCTTCAGAAAGGGACAATGCAGTGGCAAGAAGTTACATATTCTAATCTTGCTAAATAAGGCTGGTTAAGAATGTTCCAGTGCACTTCCTAATTTGCCAGAAAGAAGGGCAGTGGTCTGCCTTCCCTACTGTAAAAAATCTTAATGTCAAGTTTCCCTTTCACCTTGTCTAGGGAAAATTAGATGAAAATCAGGTTGAGTTTTTGTACTAGGAAAGCTTAGAAACTCTTCATAATCCAGAACAAATTTTTATTGAATCTGATGGGCATCTGAAGTTTGGTCTCAGAGTGAAGAAATCTCTCATTACTGCCCAAAGTTTTCATTTTTCCCACCAAATCTTATAAAAGCCAACACTGCAGTCATGCCCGGTTTTGTTTTTTTGGGGGGGAGGGTAATTATTGCATGAGTCTAAATTCAAAATAATGTGTTGAGCAGGAAACCATTCCCTTAAACCCTTACTCTTCCACAAAAGAGAAAATCAAGTTTCCTTTTTTTTTTTTTAAATCAAGTTTCAATAAGTGTATCGATGACAGCATTACATTACATTGGCAAAGAAAGGGCATCTGGCTCTTTTCATTTTATTTGTGATATAACTTTGGAGAGTTAAATCTCAAACTTCCTAACTAGCTTTATCCTTCCCCATTTGGTAGTTATTTTCCTGGACTGCATAACTCAAAGACGACCGTGTGGCTGCCCTCAAAAACATTTTCATATCATCTGTGATATGAGTTCCAGAAGGTTTTTCCAACAATACACAAATGCATTATTCCTCCACCACTTGGGGATATATATATATATATATATATATATATATATATATATATATATATATACCTCGATACTAAAAGCTGATCTAAACGTTTGACTCTTGTCCAACAGATGCAAAATTAATTCTAAAGTGTATGCCAGTAAGTGCTGCAGATACATACCGTATCGTATAAATATGAGTTCAGTATTTATGTTAAGTCCAACTTCCTTAAATTTACTATAACCAGGGAGCCCAGAGGTGAATTACGCAATGACAGCAAAGTGAGTAGCACAAAGCAAGATCAAATGTTATAATCATACATCACTGGAGATTCCCCCATCTATGCACAATGATTGTTTATCCTCCTGATGGCAGCATTCAGTTCCAGAATGTGCTACACTGTTTCAATGCTCTCACTCTTGGTAGCAGGCTTTGCAATGGGCAAGAGCTTCTTGGGTCAGCCATGGGACCCCTCAAGGAGGAGCAGATCCAAGGCAGAGGGAACATGGTGCTATTCCACTGTTTCCACCATATGACAACGATACCCGGCATTACTCTGTATGCAGTCTAACCTGCCCAGAGCTAGCCTAAATGTGAGCAAGTATGGAACCTTCTGTGCACTAGAAGCAGAGGACCAAAGTGGAGGAGGAACAGAAACATCCGTGTGTGTGTGTGTGTGTGTGTGTGTGTGTGTGTGTGTGTGTGTCTTTTAGAAACAGGAGAGCAGGAAGGGGAGGGGCAGAAGGGGAGAGAGAGTCTTCAGCAGGCCCGACACCCAGTGCGGAGCCTGATGCAGGGCTCAATCTCACTCACACACTGAGATCCCGACCCCAGCTGAAATCAAGAGCTGGACGCTTCACAGACTGAGCCACCCTGGTGCCCCCGTGTCTTTTTTGAAGACAGTGTGTCATCAGGATCAGTAAATGAAGGAACTATGGTCTCTGTTGTACAAAGGGAACATACCCTATCCAAATTCCAGAAGAGGTAAGCATACCGACCTGTATCACAGGACACAGAAGTCGTGAATTAAGAGAAGGACTGGTTATGTTTGGGAAAGACAAAGCTCTTCTTCTTTTTTTTTTTTAAAGATTTTATTTATTTAGTTGACAGACAGAGATCACAAGTAGGCAGAGAGGCAGTCAGAGAGGGAGAGGGGAAAGCAGGATACCTGCTGAGCAGAGAGCCCAATGTGGGGCTCGATCCCAGGACCCTGGGATCATGACCTGAGCTGAAGGCAGAGGCTTTAACCTACTCAGCCACCCAGGTGCCCCAACAAAGCTCTTCTTGAACTCAACCCAAGGAATCCATATATGCTCTCGGTCTGCGCCTTCTCATAAGCCTCGGGGAAGCACTGTACAAAGGTCAGGTCATTACCTGAGTGATTGTACTAGTTTGGAATCAGGTTAAATCACCAGCCCCGGGCTCCAGATCGATCAAGAGCACACCTGAGCTACAGCACCACTGCCAACTGACAAGGTGATCACTAGAAAGAGATAAGGAAGGAGAAAAAGCAGCACACACAGAAGCATTTGACATAGAGCTTGAAGATGTTCCTTAAGAGACTGTGGGTATTTAGATGTCAGAATGGGGAGTGGGAGCAGCTAAAGGCATAGGAAGCTAACTGCCCTTGGCCATGAGCAAAAAGTACCCCACAGTCCGTGTTCAAAATGTAAACTCCAAATTCCACCCAAAGTGCTACAAAGGTGTCCTTTCTCATGCATCTTGAGTCACTGGAATGTGTTCTCTTCTGCGTCCCCAAGCTCTATAAAGACTGCTCAGATGGCTATTGTACTGGGGTGATTTCAGCTGCCTGAGGATTTATGAGGAAGCTGTGTCGGATAAAATCTCTGCGTCCTAACAACAGGCACCCGCGTAGACAATTTGCTTTGTCAACCCAGAGGCCATAAGCATTCCTGAAGTAACTCAGCATGCTAGCCCCAGGGAGACCAACAAAAAGCAGACAGGTCCCTGTCCCCAAGCAGGTTGAAATTTAGTGGAACACACAGGTATGACAACAAATGAGAGAAATGAGGCTTCTTGGCATGAGCGGCATGGGGCCGACTCCCAACAGAGCAGTGAGGGCCTGCCCAGGCACGATGGCTGGGGACATGCAGTTGGCGGGCAGAGCCAGCCGTGTGAACAGAGGCATAGCAGCAACCTGTGGACCTTCGGTAACCCAGACCCTCACCTGGGTAGCAGAGATTAAGGCCATTAAAGCCAGGAAGCCAGGCAGCAGCTTCTCCTGGAAGACCCAACACGCTAAGCTAAGTAGTCTGGTTTTGCAGAGATCAAGCCATGTGCTCAAGCCGAGTGAATAGGAAAGAATATACACTTTCAGACACTGTGTCACGGACTCCAAGGAATTCCAAAAGGCCATTTATTCTAGGCGAGCCAGCAGAACCCCATTAAGGAGTCCCAGTCAGCCCCATGATATAGGCCAGGCATGGCTTACAAGGAACGATCGATCACACATGCCTTTCTCACAGAGCTAGCAAACTGCTGAACCCCTTTACCTACGGTCGTTTCTTTTCTTTCTTCTTTTTAACTGTCCTGACTACAGACAAACTTTCATATACAACCACTCTGACGCCCCCCCCAACTTCTCAGTTTCAAAGATCTTCCTCCTCAACCAAAAGGACCTCATTTTCTCCTGCTTTGGGCTCTTAGCATCAACTCATGGCCTCTCCTTGGTCCAACAAACCCCAAGAATTGCCCTTCCATGTGGCCTTCCTCCACACTGGACCCTCCCTCTTAACACAAACACACACACGCACATGCACACACTCACACACACCTGCCCTCACAACCAGTTTTCTTTCCATTAAAAGAAAGCTCCATACCAAAATCACATGATCTGTCTTCTATAAAATATTGGAGAAAGAGGCAACACAGCTTCTTTGGTTAATTCTTTCCTATATAGAAGACCCTATACTTTTTATTATAAATAACCAAGATTCCTTCTGCAATAATTCCAGGATCATTTTTACACCAAGAGACATGCTTGCATACACATCCTCTGTGTATAAGGCTCTTTATCTACAGATGTTATTAACAGGATTCCCTGATACAATGTGTGTGTGTGTGTGTGTGTGTGTGTGTGTGTGTGTGTGTGTATTCCTATATACAGATTGATAAAACCTAATCCAAGAGGACGTATAGGACAAATTTGACTGAACGTTCCAAACATCAGCCCTCTAGAGATGAACTGCAATTTAAATTAAACAAATACAGCGACAGAGTTAGATTACAGAGTTTGTGATATTCCCTCCCAGAGCTCACCACTCACTCCATTTACTCTCTGCTCAAACATCCTCTCACCAGAGAGCCCTTTGGGACAGGTCTAAAATCGCAATCTACTTTCCACCACCACTCCCAATTCTATCCCCCTCCCAAGTTTCTATTTCTTCATAGCAGTTATCATTGCTTGGCATATGCCCAATTTTCCTTATCTATAGTATATTGTGTTAGCATTCATTTGACAGTAGTGTATACTCACACTATGGCTTGGGTTTTAAAATACAATACGTCTAACCTAAAATTTCCTATCTTAGCCATTTCTAACTGTACAGATCAGTAGTGTCAAGTCCATTCATACTGCCAAGTATTCAAGCTCCACAACTTTTTCATCTTACAGAACTGAAGCTTCTACCCATTAAACAGCACTTCCCTATTTTCCCCTTCCATCAGCCCCTGGGGACCACCATCCTCTCTCCCTCTATGAATCCAGCTACCTAGGTAACTCATACATGTAGAATCCTATACCTTTCATTACTTTGTGACTGGCCCATTTCACTTAGCATAACACCATCAAGGTTCACTCACATCCTTCAGCCACACTGTATTTTTTTTAATGTTGGAAGGGCAAGTGTCTGTTCTGTTCATTGCTGTATTCCTATCGCGTCCCATCCTTGGCACATGATAGGCGCTCGATAAATATGTTAAATAAATTAATTTCCTAATAGCACCTCCACAGCTCAAATAGAATAAACAAGAAATTGCTTTACATTATAGCATTTATTCAGTATCAGAAAATATTTCGAGAAGATTCAATATATTTGTCAATAATTTCTTTGATAAGTTCTTAAACATTCCAAATTGCCCAAATGAAAAGCAGCCACTTTCTTTTAGTTTTGGATTAGATCCCATGTTTAAAACATACACTCTATACAATGCATCAAGGGGCAAATATATGCACCCATTAATCAAAGAGTGATATGCTGGCATTTCACCGGTTTTTATGCTGGATACACATCAAGGGATCCACATGAAGACAACTGGCGGAGGACAAAAGACTCACCATCTGAACTGAGTTGTCAGACAAAAATCTCAAAGCTTCCCCCTCCCTGAGCAGGTATTGGTTTGCGGATAGCCTCAGTGAGAGGGAACTGGTCATCCCTCGTCACAAAGAGATCCTACGTAATGAGTGTAACAAAATGAACTGCTTCCCTGCCTCAAAAACACTTCGGGATGAAGCTGGTTTTGTGAGACATATGGGGAACATTCCCAGTGCAGAGCAGCAAGCCAACGTCTAAACTGTTAAAAGCGGCTAGAGGTTGTCAGCTATTATGAGTTGTTCAAAAGCTTATTTAACACTATTAAAACCCTAGTTTCCTGCTTTACAAAAAACAAAAACACACACACAAAAAACCCAAAAAACAAAACAAGAAAGCGTCCCTCTTTTTTTCAAAATGATATATATCTCTGCCCCCTTTCAGAGAACTTTAGTAAGTTCTGAAGAAGTCCAGATTCCTAAGCTTGGAATTCAAGGTGCTCACCAGCCTTGCCCCTTCCTTCCCAGACTTGTCATGAATCACATCATTACCTTTGGAGCTTTCTACATTTAAGTGAAACTACTCCCACTTCTCAGAAACTACCTGTGCCTTCTTGTCTCCATGCCGAATTCTAGCAGGTAAATTCTCCCCCGTACATCAGCTTTACCTCCCTTCTCTCTATTTCCCATCCACCTACATTTTGAAACTTAACCAGTGTCTCAGGAACCACTGCCCCAACAGTCTACAATCAGGCAACATGCATGTACCCAGCTCCCACTATGAGCCAACCTGGGTAGCAGCGGGGATAGCACGGTGAACTAAACAAGAATGTCACACGCCATTCCTTTTCTCTCAAAGTTTCTCTCCCTCAGCTGGATGTGGTATCTCCTTCTCCCGGCTCCTGCGAAACATCCTCTACCTTGATTTAGATTTATTTATACATACTCCTCATCTCCGCAAAGCAAAAGCTCTCAGGGGACAGCTTCATGATTTGTCTTGGAAAATCTAGTACCGTGTTTTATACATACTCGCTTGGCAACATGGAGAGCAGGAGGTATCTGGACTCGGGAACAGAAAACCTAAGTGAGAGTCACCTTTAATCAAACCACCGGGGCCTGGATATTCACATCCACAGAATATGAATACTGTAATTTACCTCTCACAGAGGAAGTACACATCAAATGAAGTAACATATGGGAACATACTTTTAAAATTATCCAATAATTTATATAATTATTCACTTGATGCTGATGGAAACTAAGTCCCCTGTAAGTCCTCAGAGAAAACAGCATCATATAAACCAAATGTGTTATTTTAGCTATCATGATTGCTTTTCACTGGTTCTACAAATAAGCTGTGCCACGGATAGTATTATTTTATTTCAAATATTCTAATTGTGACAACATGAATTCCTGTGTTCTTCTTATTAGGGGAACTTATGACTCTATAAACAACTTTAAAAATACCAGAAGGTCATCTTCGTTATATCCCTATGAGGGGAAGGAATCCATTAAAACAACAATGGTTAACCTGCCGGCCCACCCAACTGGGAATATGTTCCCATTTTTTAAAAAGACAAAGCTGGGGAGAGCAAAGAGGCAAAGCTCAGAATGTCACAAAAAAAGTTATTATCATTAGAAATCTGCTTGAAAGGAAATGCCATTTAATGTAAACATTCTGTTATATCATACTAATATCATGTTCATAAAAATGAATTTATTCTAGAATCTCAGAGTACTTCCGTTGGATATCATCGTCGTTCAGGCCTCAGACTCAGTGCAAGTCATACTTTAGATTCTTCCAACTGAGGATGCCTGCCTGGCTCCGTCAAGGGGTTGATCTTAGGGCTGTGAGTTCAAGCCCCACTTTAAGTGTGGAGATTACTTAAAAATAAAATCTTGGGGCGCCCGGGTGGTTCAGTGGGTTAAGCCTCTGCCTTCGGGTCAGGTCATATCTCGGGGTCCTAGAATCGAGCCCCGCAGCAGGCTCTCTGCTCAGTGGGGAGCCTGCTTCCCTCTCTCTCTGCCTGCCTCTCTGCCTACTTGTGATCTGTCTCTCTCTGTCAAATAAATAAACAACATCTTAAAAAAAAATAAAATCTTAAAAAAATATATATATATTTTCCCAACTGAATATTCAAGAACAGAGACTCTGTGCTTAACAGTCATGAAAAATACACCTGCCTCTCATATCTAAACAATCCAGACTCACTATCATCATAGACCAGAACACCTACTACAGAAGAAGCACCCAAAAAAAAAAAAAAAAAAAAAAAGGAAGAAATGAATATCACTCCTGTGTCTGCTGCAGAATCACCCTCTGTATACCCATTATTACCTGTTTTGTGTGATCAATGACCAGAGCCCAGGAGGATCTAAGGCCAGAATATGCTCAATGGCCATGATGAAGTCAAGACAGCAACCCAGGGCTTCTGGTCTCTGATCTCTCTCAGACCACCCATCCTTCCCATAAAACCAACCCCATGAGGTCCTTCACCTGTGTCCCTCCTACATGTTGTGGTTTGACCCCAGGAAATTAAGTAAAGAGATGACCTAAGGAGATCTAAGTTCTGATCCTAGGTAGCAGACTTGCTGTGTAACTAAGTCAAGCTCACTTATACCACCCAAGTTTCCTTATCAAAAAAATGTTACTATTATGTGTCCCCACTTCCTTCAAAAAACAAATAAACCTATAAACCGCCATGGAAATGTTCAAAATTATTTCTGTGTTCTGATTATCCAAATGGATTATTTAGTGAAGCTGCCTTGACTCTGAAGTCCACGTGGTTTTCCCAGTATTATGTTGACTCCTTGGAGCAGGGGTCGGCAAACCGCGCCACTCAGGCCAAACCCCGCCCACCAAAGGTTTGGTACAGGGCCACGTCCAGGCTTGTACATATGGCTGCTTGCAAGGCCAACGCAGAGCTGAGGAGTTACACGTCGTGCAGTTTGTACTACAAAGTCTCAAGTATTTACTATCTGGCCCTTTACAGAAGAAGTCTGTCAGCCCCCCACATCTTATATACCAGAGGCCAAAGAGAGTAGCTAGCAAGTTATGATGAATTTTTAATTGTCCCCAAGCTGTTCTATTTTCCATATACATATCCTATTTGTCAAAAGATGCAATGTATTGTAAGCAAATACAAAAAGAGAAAAAAAACAGGAAGTTAGAAAGTTACTTTTTCTGTAAGTAATCCAGCTATATTACACCAGCTAAGTCCACAAAGATACAGGTCTAAAAAATGAATTTCTGAAATTTTCTGTATCTCTGAAGAATCATAATCTGTAAGTCCTACAGAATCACCTTTCTTTAATTAAAAGAAATGTACAGCTTCTCCCTCAAATTATCTAACATTTGCATCTAAATAAAGAGAAGAGGAAAATCACTGAGGACATACATGAAGTATTTCCCAGGGTTACCAACGTGAAACTTTATTCCCAAGCCCTCTCTGTCTCTCTCTTTTAAACTACTCTGCCAATCCTTTTGTGGCAGAGTTGAGTTCTGGTTTTGAGATTTTTGTGTGTGTCAATAAGTTTGCTCCGTTTCATATTGTGACCAGGCTACGTGTATCCTGTTCTCCTGTTCTTAAACATCTACTTAAATGCCAGACAGGAAAGTGTGCGGCGTGTTTTAACAAGTAGACTTCCTCTGTTTCTCAAAGCCTGCAAATATTTAGTTTCAGAATGAATACACTGTAAGCCAAAAAATTACCACCCATCCGATTACTTTGTCATTCCTACTGTAAAGATTTATGGAAAATGCGAGGAGGAGGAGAAAGAGGAGGGAGAGCCGACACTGTTGAGGGAGCTGGGAAACCCATGAGAGCAAGGAAGGCAATCAAGAAAAGTAAAAGTGGGAAAAAGTCATTAAGCCCATAACAACCTCCTGGGAACTGCTTTTTCTCTTCCCCTCATTGTCTACAGCCCTCCAGAAAATAATATTACTTGTTACTCATAAAAAATCCCAAGATTTTAAAGACAGACTGAATTTCAGAGGCCCCTAAATGTAAGCCGTTTGTTTTATGGATGAGACGAAACCGAGGTCCAGAAACAGTAAGTGTCACACCCTGTGGATTAGGTCGTTAGTGGCAGGACTGGGATCAGAGTCTAGATCCCCGATCTGTGGTTCAACACACTTCCCATGAGACTCGGCTCTCTGCCCTGAGAAGTGTAATGTGCCACTTGGCACCTACCAACTACATTCTTTTTAAAATATGCCCAAATACCCCTATCGTAGCCAGGAAATTCACAATACCCTTTTAAATAGTATCTATGGGCACATGTTTTTCCCAAGTACAGACTATCTCGAATACTGCTTTGACTTCCGAAGGAGTGGGAGTCACAATAAAGCAAGAGAATAATCAAAGAGCTAATAAGGACTTCAGACTGTGCCCTTGTATTTTGTCTTGATGATCATCAGTTTGAAAGAGACATCCTCTCTCCTGGCCCCCCCAAACACACACACTCAAGACTAAACAGCAATATTCCATAAAAAGACCAGATCTAGCCAGTGTTATTATCTGTCTGACATTTGGGTTATTCTTGTGAGTAGCTCATAATGTAATGTGGGTGTCTGTGATTATTTGAGTACACATGGCAAACCATAATTGGTCAAAAAATAATAAAAGACATTTTTCCGTGACAAAAATACCGTATTGCATGACAACATGGCAGTGTGACAGCACTCAGCGGACCACAATGCTCTCTCCCTTTACAAAGAAGTAAAAACAACACAAAAATTCTTAAAGTAAAAAGCTTTCCTTTCAGTAACCTCCACAGTCCATATTTAAATTAGTTATGAGAGATTCAAAGGTCCTGAGTGCTGACAGTAAGCCACTCGCATTTTTCCTCTGAATCCCTGTCATATATCAATTTATAATTCAGCCCTCTGATACAGAGCAGCAACGCCGCGCAAGACGCAAGTCCGTATTCCTTCCTACAACTGGAATACAGTTTTTGACAATTTTTTTTTTTAGAACACGACTATTCATCCAGTTAAAAACTTCAACTCCATCACCACTATCCACATCTGGTAACATGAGTCAGATCTAATGCAAACTCTCCCTATGACCGAGCAGATAAAAATCTGAAGCCAATCGGGGCAAGTCGTGTGCGAGGGTCTTCATCTAATAACGACCCCCTTCTGTCCTATTGCTACCTCCCATCACCGCGGGCTGCGTAAGTGCTAAGCAAGAAGGGGCAACGTGCTAGCTGCCACTGCTCTCAGAAGCCAAAAAGCAGGTTAAAAATTATTCCGAAAGTCATTTACAAGAGCTCACGCAAGAAGCACATTCGGACTCCCAGACAGAAACCCATTCGAGCAGAGAGCCGTGGGAGCGGAGGGGGCTGTCTAAAGGCTTCGATCTCATAAACCTCTCTTGAGTAAGGACAGTCAGGGACCGTGGAGGAACTCACCCACTCGGAAGTTCGTGGCCGTCAGGGTGTCGGCAGCGTGACCATTCTCACTAATGAGAGTGGTGGTGTTCCCCTTCTCACAGCTGTTCTGACAGCTGCCCTTGGTGCAGGTCACTTTACAGATGCTCGGAGTAAAGACCACCTTGATGCGGCCAGTGTGGTTACTCACTAGGAGCGGAGGCAGGGAGAAAAAGAACAACAAACACATCAGCTTAGTATCCATGAACGTGCCTTGGAAGGTTTAAAAAAAAGGGGGGGGGGAGAAAAAGAAAGGAGAGGGGGAACGGGAGAGCCCACAACCCGACAGGTTTAAGGAAAGAGGGAAGCCTTTAGTGCTCGCTGCTCTGTATCCAGTGGTGTCTCTGAAACAGGAGTAGGAAGCTTAGCAAACAGAACTCTGGGATGCACTCCAAAACCACATTTGAAGTCGAGTCACTGGAGTGGGATTACTAACCACAATGCTGCACTTTATTCACGGGCAGACAAAGAGCAACACGGAGGGCATGACATGAAAGAGCCAACCCTGACAGGCACATGTAATGCAAAGAGGTTGGCCGTGTACCTCACGGTGAATAAACTCTTGTGTCCTCAGCTTGCATACTTTCCCTGTTTCTCCACTTCTTTAGTCACTATTTGCAGCCCGACCCCTGGAAATGTTTTAGGCATGCGGCATGTCTGAAAACATCTGTCTCAAATCTCCTGGCACTCTCAGCTGAAGTGATCAAATCCTGGGAGGCAGCTGTGGGAGCCCATTTCTTTTTCACAACTCTGGGGCGTTATTTCTCCATCTTAATTCATGCAACCTGTATTTGTTGTACTGTAAACGGGGTCCGCCTAAGGGAGAGGGAGGCCAGGTCACGAGGCCCAAGGGCTGCCTCTGCTCCAGGACCATCCGGCAGACAGTCCGCCTCAGGCAGGTATTTCCTGCTTTCTCGTGGCCCTCTCCTCAAAACCAAATGCTGTGACCTGACTGCACAGCAGAGGCAGCAGAGTATCATGAAACGGGCACTGATCTCAAAGTCAATCTCTGTCTGGTTCATAATCCTGGCGCAGCCGTGGTGTGACTTTGGACATGTCATTTCACCACTTCTATAAAACATGAAAGAATCACAGCTGATGTTTTCTAGCTAGTTCTAACTTTCAACGTCTCTATCAGGGGTCAGCACACTGTGGCCCTGGGATCTAATCTGGCCCACTGCCTGCATTTATAAATAAAGTTTTATTAGAACACAGCCACCTTCCTCCTTTACATGTTCTCTACGGCTGCTTTCGTGCGGCCATAGCAGAGATGCACAGACAATGTATGAGCTCACCCAGAACTGCCATTCATGGCCAAGTCCCAGTCTAGGCTCCATAGCAAAGTGCAGTAACAAACTCTAGTCTGACTTCTACAGCTGTGATGTGCCCCCATCCAGGTCCTTCCTCTTTCCAGGAGCCTAAGGCAGAAAGCAAAGACGACAGCAGAAGCTGGAGACGGATTATTCATCTGTGAGACTAAGGGTGGTCGGAAGTAGTGCCTATCCTATTGTCACTGTGTTACTTTAGTGGCCAAAGGGGAGACTAGCTCTGGGTCAGCCTTTTGGCGGCCACCCTCTGCCTACCAGAAGCAATTCTGCCTCTGTATATACTCCTTTGGTCTGACCAAGGTTATATTTTCAGGAAGTCATCTAAGAGGCCTCTATAAGCCCTCAACAAAATAAACTATGGTCAGAACTGATCTTGAAAACCAAAAACCTTATCAACAACAACAACAACAACAACAAAAATTAGAATTTCAAAGCTGGAACTGGGGCTCAAAGGTCGTATGACACAACCTTTATTTAAACATCTCTGGTGACAGGGAGCTCATTACCCACTAAGACAGCACGTTCTGGTTCTAAGCTGTTCCTACCTCTGGAGCTCAAGCGTGGCAGTTGCGTCCATTCATCCTGACCTCAATCCCTGTGGTCTCCCAATCTAACAATTGGAGCTCATGCTCCACATGAGCGCCCTTCAACTACTCAAAGAGAACTACCAAGTAAGCAAAGAAAGCTCAAGTTAGCAGGATCTTGAACAGATCAGCTTGGGTTGGCCCACTCACTTAACACAAGAAAACGATTCTTCCAGAAGAAAAAGAGCCTCAGTTCTTTTCAAATGTTTTTCCAAGATGATTTCCCATTCCCATTCAGCGGTTCTAACGCAAGAGATCAGGACACCTAGTGTGAAGTGGGGAGATAGTCTAGGGGCCTGACCAGATCTTCCAGCACCTTACAAAATGGCATCTGGAAACTTTTCCCATAATGAGCCAAATAGTAAATATTTCAAGGTTGTAGGCCTGATGGACTCCGTTGGCAACTATTCAACTCTACTGTGGCAGCAGGAAAGCCGACTGTCAAAAACATCACGTAAATGCATGGTGGTGGCTGTATTCCAATAAAACTTTATTTAAAGAAACATTTTGTGAACCACTGTTTTGAATGCTTATACAGTATTTAAAATGTTTGCGTGTAACCAGAACTTTAAAGAACTACAACAGAATGTTAATTCCACAATCAGGAAAAATTCATGCAGCTCGACTTATTTTTTTTTTTTTTTACAGTAGCACACACACTCACACGCAGGCACACACAGCCCAGCTCATGCTGAAAACTGTCAGACCATGCTTACAAATATCTTGAGAAAACTTTGTGTATCTAAGTGTATGGAGCCCATTTAAAAAAAAGAGAGAGAGAGAGACAACATCGTCCCACTTCAAAAGAATATAAACTTCTATTTTTTCTGGCTCTTGGTACAATAATGAAATTAGAAATGGTGTGCCAACTATTCTGTCTTCTCTGGCATTAACTCATGGCACCAGCAGCTGCCATGCAGATGCTCAGACTGTCACCTAAATTATGCTCACTTAGGCGAAGAGAGACATCCAAAGAAAGCAAGCACTTAATCATTATTCCCATTTCACCTCTCGGCTACAGTAGTCACTTTATAGGCACTTGAGATTCTCCAGGCCTATTGTTTTTAAAAACTTATTCTATTTCTTTGCCAAAAAAATTTTTTTGGCCTGGAGTCATTTGGATTTTCAAATGGCAGAGACAGTTTCATATGACTTAATTCTGATTTTTACAATGTTCACATCGTCTTGGAAGAAGGCACATTTCATTTCATATTTCCCTTTGTGTTTTACTAACTTTCTGCTATAAAGTAGTCTACTTCTAAGTAGAAGTACTTAGAAGCAGACACTTAATCTCAGCGGGTCCTCTTGTCTTCACAAAGCACTGATTTCTTCATTATAATTAGCTTTTGTTTTCCACATCAATCTCACAATCAGTACTGAAAAACTCACAACTTCTTTTGACATTAGATGGTCATTTGTAGTTCTCACAGGATCTCCAAAAATATTAAAGGAGTTAGAAAATACACTCTCCTATCCCCTTGTAAAATCATTTCTATGTTTCTACTAGGGTATCATGTAGAGTTTGACTTTCAAAGTACCCAAGAGTAAGGTAAACTGCTCTGAGTTTCGAATTCCTCACATGTGACAAGCTCAAGACAATACCACTCGTCTGTTAAGAGTTTACAGGGAATTCACCAACAGGGGTAGTCAACTTTCCTCTAGAGACTCCTTGGTCTGTAATCTTCCTCAAATGCTTGGAGTAAACTAAACTCAAGAACCCCACATGCCTGCATACATGTATGCATAAAGTGTAGAATACATGAAGTGACCCCAAGAAGACTGTCGAACCCCATGGAGATCATGGATTCGCCAGATGCTGGCAGCCATTCTGGTCTAAGGCCTTGTTTCACCAGAGAGGAGACTGAAGCCCATGGTGAAATCAGCGGCCAAAGACCATCCCTGGAGCGCTAATAGCTGATTAAGAATTACAAAACTGGGGGAGCGCCTGGGTGGCTCAGTCAGTTAAGCATCTGCCTTCGGCTCAGGTCATGATCCCAGGGTTCTAGGATCAAGTCCCAGGTCGGGCTCTCTGCTCAGCAGGGAGCCTGCTTCTCCCTCTGCCTCTCCCCCAGCTCCCCTCACTCCTGTCCCTGGCTTGTGCTCTCTCTCTCACTCACTCTTCCTCTCTCTCAAATAAATAAATAAAATCTTAAAGAAGAAAAGAATTACAAATCTGGAAAGCAAAAGTCAGGCCAGTTAGGAGTTAACAGGGAAAACTCTTGCCAGAGCCTTCATGCTTGGTCCCTCTGATGAAAAGAATGTAATTTTTAGATCCCTGCAGGTAAATAAGCCCCAGAAATCTTAAGCAAGTATTATCTAACCTGGCATTTTAGAGGCCTTGGCTAGAAACATAGATTGCCTGGAGCCATGTAGCACCTCCATCGGGCCTCCTAGTCAGTCAGTCAGTCAAGATATTCAGGAGTCAACATCCTGTCTGCAGGTCCTGCCAGACCCTGCACAAAGTTAAACCTCCAAGAAGAGGCACCGGCACATGGTTTAAAACAAACCACAGACATTCAGAGCATATGGTGAACGGGATGGAAGTGAAGCCGATATCCTCCCAACAGGAAAAGCTTTCACTTCTGCTTCCCGATCACTAATGATGGAGAAAAACTCAAAAATGTGAAAATTGTTCTTGACAAACAGACTTCAGTCTAGAAAAGTGCCCAGCTGCCATCTTTCCATCACTGGCCTAGGATGGGACCGAAAGCAAAGGCAGCCAAATAAATAAACAGAACAAATTCAAGACTCTTGTCAGATGTCATGCACACGGTCTCCTCCACATCCACACAGAAGGCTGTGACAGCCCATCAGCCTTCATCCAACTGGAACAACAGGGACCAAGGCACACAGGAAGTGTCCTCGGCAAAGGAGAAGCACCCTCTCTGTGGTTAAAAGCCGTCACCCTGCCCATTAACGGAGGCTGCTTAAAGAGACTTCGGAGCCCAATCAATACACAGGTCCCATGTGAGAAAAGGAGCTAAGAGCTCACTCTTCTGCTGCAGTCCATTGCTTGCCCAAAGGCCAAGAATTCTTTGAAGGACAAATCATCAAAGTATTAAATAATGCTTTAGAATAACAGGAGTTCATTGTTCTGCTCTCCAGGCTTGCTTAACTCCTCATGGACTATTAAAATAATTGCCACAGAATACTGTGTTCCTCGAGAAAGGTGCTGTGCAAACAAACTAGTATCCGATCTATTACTTCATCGGGTGGCTCTAGTCCTGGAACAGATTTCTAGTTGTCATGGGAGCACCTCCTCAGATGAGACTCTAGGACTTACATTCCAGGACCATCTCTTGAGGTTTTTTCCAGGTAGATACGACTAAATGAAGAAGCAGAGGAAGAACTACATGCTACCCAGTTGATATGATACACTTTAAAAGAAAGACCATGTGAGTTTCCTCTGCCCCTCAATTCTCCATTAATATCCACTCAAGGCAACTAGGTCAATTACTTATCTCTCTCACATCTCCATACAAGATTTCCTTTCCTTTTTATACTTTCAAGGAGATGAACTCTTCATCTTCACCTTTCTGTGGGTCCGTTAAATCATTTAATGTAAGAATAAGTTTCTGGATATATTCTGAGTTCCTTATAGAATTGGCTACCACGCATCAAGAAAACAGGCATCAACAGTACACCATGTTTGAAAATGTAAATACAGTCCCCAAAATAGCCACTTGGGCAGAAATGCAGCAGCGACCTAGTCACACACTCTCTTGTATGAACTCACTCCCTGATTCACTAAGAAAATAAAAGCTCTAATGACCCAGGCCTACCAACTTACCTGGATCTGTACCTGTCCTGCCTTCCCCTTGATGAAGGATGGGGTTCTAGCTAAAGCCAACCTCCCCCTACTGTCCCCTCCCCAGCTAAAGTAATGGATCCCTCCCTCTCTTACAGACTCAAAGACTTGCTCTCTTCTCATCTGTGTTCTCATGCAAACACGCTGTACTCTTGCCCAAATATCAAGAACAGCACTTCCTATTGTCTCCATTCCTCTCTAGTGCAAGTGATGCTCTATTTCTCTGCTCTCCTTAGAGCAAAGCTCTTCAAAGGACTGCTCTACTGACTGTCTCCACTGCTTCCCCAACTATTCTCTCTGGAACTTGCTGCACTTAAGCTGTTGCTGTCCATACTTCACCAGAACTGCCCTTGTGAAGGTCACCAGGGTCTCCACATTGCCAAATTCAATGGCAAATTCTCTGGGTCCTTCTTCCTCCAACATTCAGCCTCTCTGACACACAAGGACACAGCTTCACGATACACTTTCTCCGCCAGTCTCCTAAGTGACTCTACTGTTTCATGGTTCTCTCCTACCCTGCTGGCTAGTGCTCCTCATGACCCTCTCTGGGTGACAGCCCCAGAGCTCAGTCTCTGTGGCCTTCTCTAAAGGCCTTTTCTAAAAAGACTTCCTAGATGAGATCATCCTGTTCTATCTCATGGATTTAAACAGTATCTATGAACTTATATATAGAAAATGTTAAACTCTAGCCTGGACCACCTCTACCTTAAATGTGTGTGCAACCAAGCAACCAATGGTCCAACCGTTGATGGGTCTTTCCTAAGTAAATATCTAACACCTAACAGACACCCCAAACAACATGTATTCAGAATTAAGCTTTGATTCCTTCCTGTACCCACACTCAAACTTGCCCCCTCTTCAAGTCTTCCCCCATCTCAGAAAATGGCAACTTCTTGATTGGTGTCCATCTGAGACTCAAAACAATAGCAAATCCTGTTAACTGTCTTTCTAGAAGGTAACACCTTCTTACTACTTCCATGACGAACGCTCTGGTACAATCCATCGTCATCTTTGGTCTGGATTATGTCAGCAGTCTCCTAAACCAGACTCCCTGCTTTTAACTTTGCCCTCCTCCAATTTACCCTCCTCACAGCACTCAGGCTATCTATTCTAATTTGTCTGTGACATCGTAGGGCTCCTCCTTTCCGGGACTTCCCTTCTCTATCAGATCACAAGCCAAAGATCTCACAATGGTCAACAGGGGTATCCACAGCAGCAACATCTGACCTCATCTCCCACAGCCTTCCTCAACCCATTCACTCTGGCTTCCTTGTTAGGATGGGCGTGCTTCCGTCCTAGGCCCTTGCACCTGCCACTCCCTCCACCTAGAATGTTCTCCCTCTGCCATACACGGCTTCCTCCCTCACTTCCTTCAAGACTTCTCCAGAATGTCAATTCATCAAGAGGCCTTTCCTAATGACCTTCATAAAACTGCAACAGCCCCACACATCACCTATCCACCATACCTTGCCCTACGTTTCCTATTTAGTATAAACATACTTTATATATGTCTTTGATTATCATCCTGAAAGACAAACTCCATGATAGCAGGAATACATCTGGTCACTATTATATGCCCAACATGTTTCTCATAGTAAGTGTTCAAGAACAATAAGTGAATGAACAAACTTCACTAAAAAAAATTAAATAAATAATATTTATCTATGGGTTAAGTGACAGTAGTGTTAAAATAGTAAAGAATACTCCTATTAAGCCTTTAGCTCTAAAACATACTTGCTGTAAGCTGTATTTGTCAAAGAGAAATGTTGTAACCATAAAAGTTTCAAATCAAGCGAAAAGATAGTTGTTATTCAGGAAACCCTGCAGTCATTACAAAACACAGTTTTCCCAAAAATCCTTAAAACATTACCCAAAAATGGCCAACGACATAAAAAAGTGAAAATTAAACATGCCAATGAGAGAATAGCTGAAAAAACAGGAAACAGAAATTTCTCACTTTTTCAAAAGAAAAACAATTATTTGCTCCCAAAGTTTCACAACATATTATGCAGAAATCAAACTGACACATGATAGAAACCTCCTTTAATTTTGTCAGTGAGAGTTATGATGATGTGTAAGGAGTTTTAAAACCCATTTTTTATTTACTAAGTATCTATCCCCTTTGTCAAAGAACTAGGAAATTGAGAACATCCCTACTGAGATTCCATGAGCCTATTATGAATTGCTACTGGACCATAAAACCCACCCATAACCCACCCATGTTGGGAGGTAGCTGGGTGCTCAGTCAGTTAAGCGTTGGACTCTTGGTTTTGCCTCAGGTCATGATCTCAGGGTCATGAGATCAAGTCGCATGTCAGGGCTCAGCACCAAGTCTGCATGAGATGCTCTTCCTCTCCTTCCCCATCTGTCCCTCCCCCTGCTCACGCACCTGCGCACACACTCTCTCTTAAAAACAAACAAATAAATAAAATCTTATGAAATACATGTTGGTTCCCAGCACAGGGAGACTGGCCAAGAGATTAGCCAGAGATTCACCAACGAAGACAGTAGATTTCGTCCCAAATTTCCACATATTTCAGGAGTCAGGTGTAATTTCCTATTTCACTCAGTCTTTGTTTTACCTTGACTCAAGGCATAAAATCTTAGATTGTCATCTATTACCTGCCACATTTTCTCAGCCTTCAATCTTACCCTGCCAACCAGACCCTACCGCCCCGAGAGGACTCTAAGCCACACACCTTGAGACCATAGGATTTGTTTTCATCCTTCCTTCTCCTACATGGGGTTACTCCTCTTTAAATACCAATCATAAGTTCTCTTCTCTACAAATAATTGTTAAAAGATCCTATCTTTATCTCTGGAGCAAAATCAAGTGTGTTTGAAGGTGTAATAGATTTTACAATCAGAAGACTTAACTTTTCCCCAACAAGTTGCTCACCTAGGAGGATCTGATCCAGTGTTTGCAGAAAGAAATACAGTCAGTATGAAAAGTGGAAAACTAGCAAAACAAACCAATGGTTTTTTGGCATTTTCATATTCTGACTTGTTTTGTAAAATACTTTAACATCTCCTGAAGGGATTCAACCGTTCAGGCATATCTCAGCTGACAGACAAGAACACCCTGGAAAGTTCAGGACAGGCTCTGGACTGCAGTCCAGGGAAAGAGGGGACAACACTCTAAGGCACGTCAGCCCTGGCGTCCTGTAACTGCCCCAGGTTGCTTCACAGGGGCTCCTTGGATGTAATTTTTAAAACTCTCCTGTCTAGAACATATCTGGAAATCTCTGCTCCTAATCTTGAATACCAGAGAACCTACTATTCCCAATCTGTCCAGAAGTGGTGGTGGCATTTGAAATGCTGTGATACATCCCCTCAGTCGGGTCAGTGTCCAACTCTTGGTTTCAGCTCAGGTCATGAGACCGAGCCCCACGTCGGGGCTCCCCACTCAGCAGAGAGATTGTAGATTATCTCCCTCTGCCCCTCTCCCCACTCATGCTCTTACACTCTCTCTCTCAAATAAGTAAATCTTCAAAAAAAAAAAAAAAAAAAGGAGTGAGAGAGAGGGAGGAACACACCCCCAAGGTGACAGGACTTAACTCAGTAGATAACAGAAAACAGAGCAAAAAACAAAGGGGGACAGGAGGGACTCACTGCACCCATGTTCTCAATTCTGAAGTGAGAATGTAAGCCACCACCTGGACCTAGAATCCTGACAATTATGGGAAACATACTTGGGGAGGGTTGAGTGAGTTTGTCCAGGGACGGGGGGGGGAGGTTGTTTGTTTTCTTTCTTGGCATCAACATTCAAGATGCAACTCCCTCTGAGAGTCTGTCTCACAAGGGAGAAATACCATTTAAAAGATGCATTTTTCGGGGTGCCTGGGTGGCTCGGTGGGTTAAAGCCTCTGCCTTCAGATCAGGTCTCTGCTCAGCAGGGAGCCTGCTTCCCCCTCTCTCTCTCTGCCTGCCTCTCTGCCTATTTGTGATCTCTGTCTGTCAAATAAATAAATAAAATCTTAAAAAAAATAAATAAAAGATGCATTTTTCATGTGAAAATCTCTACCTCCCTTAAAAAACCCACACTGGTCTTCGCAGCAACACAACTAGAGATCTCACAAACAGCCCTGGGAGGTCAGGCTTCCTACAACCGGTTAAGAGAGGACTTCGAGGCTGTCCCTGAACCCAGAGAACAAGGTGCAGAGCAATGAATACTTAGGTGTCTTCTAGTTCTATCCTCACACAATCTGGCTAGTTTGCACAGTCTCCTTACAGAAAGCATGGGTTAGATATGCTTCACATGATTTGAATTTTCTGTGCCTTAATTTTGGAACAGAATTTGGTTTTATTTATCCTCACATTTGTTGTTTTTCCAAAGAGAAGTAAATGGAGGCATTTGTTATCAGTCTATCACTCATCATTTCCATAAATAACATCTGTTTGTTTGTATGTGGAGAAGCAAATCTGACTCAGAGGCAGAAAATCTACTGGGCTATTTGTTTACCAAGGAACAAATTTCATGACTTATCACAGGCTTGATTAAGTGGGGGCCACTCTTCCTGAGGGTCCCAGATTATATCTACCATACACTTTGAGAATTAGGATTCCATTGAATTTACATACTGGTTATGAGAAATATCTTTGACAAATATTTCTGACAACATCAAACTCCTTAAAAGAAAGTTGAGATCCTTTCCCATCTGACAGAATCTGGCCTCACATCCTACAGCATTCCACACAGAGCCTGGGCATTAGCTGAACCCAACTGCCCCACAGTCCTCGCTCATAGGTCTACTTCCTTCACGTGCACTTTTCTCCCCCTAGAAAACCACCTTTCATCCTTTGGAACCAACCCACTTATCCCCTCCCTATACAATGTTCAGCAACCTAGGCATGCCAGTTTGGACAATGCAGCTCTCATTTTCTCCTGGCTTTTAGCACATAAGTCTATTTATGTCTATTTTCCTACTTTATCAATCTTCCTTTGGCCTCAGTCAAGCCCAAGAAAACAGTTTTTATTCTTATCCTCCTCAATTTGTAACAAATAACCCACCTGGTGGTTTTCCTTCTTTGGGAACAACAGAAGATTATGTGGTGGGAGGGGAGTGCCATAGGAAAGAATGCAGGGGTAGGAAATGAAAAGAAGTGAATGGAAGGTATTATGAGCCCAGGAGAGGAATACACAGGCATTCAACTGTCTCCTACAAGGGCAAAGAAGCAACTTTTACTCTAACTAGTAACTGGAAGTCACAAAACTTGAAAGGAGTTAAAAGCAATCAGGGCACCATTGCCTTCGTAAGGGGGCATGGAAACTTTCCTCCTACACTACAGGCAGACACAAAGAAGAAAATGAACTATCATACTTCACAAAATTTAAATGCTACCTAAAGAAAGAAACAACTCAAAAGATAGGGAAGAGAGTCTGGAAACCAAAACTTCCTGTGTCCTGTTGAGAACGAGCCGGTCTGGCCAGAAGCAGATACCTTGCTGTGCCTCTCAGGCATTCCAATCTGGCCACAGTCAATAAAAATCCAGAGCAAAGAGATAGTATAATGTGAATGCATTTTACTTTAAGAAGCCCCAAGGAAGGTGAAGATATGAACATTTTTGTAACTGCCCAAACAACTTCTAGGTATGATGGATTCAGTTGAAAGAAAAAAATCTGTCAGGCAATTGGTTGGTTATATAGAAGAAAAATAACATCTTTGAATCTCTGAATTTAGCATTCTAGCATCAGAGATAACCAAGCTTGCAGAATACAGATTCTGTCATTCACTGTTTTCTTCCCTACAGCACAAACTTCTCTCTGGCTCAGTTTTTAAATGAATCCATCAAATGGCCCCAAATATTCTCTCCAAGGGATTACTGCCAAATCCAATAGAACTCATCATTAGAAAAGATTTCAGCCTAAATATCCCTTCTCTCAAAGTCATATTATATCTAGCTTCTATTTATCCTGTGATAAATAAAATTGAAAAATGATTGGTTGCCAATAAAAAATGAATTACTAATGTGTCATCACACACTGTAAATTTTCCAGCTTTTAGTTAATTCTTTTTAGGTTACTTGTTCTCAACTTCCTCTCCCATCAAGATAGTGCCTCTCCTGTTGAACACTGATGGTTTTCAAATCTCTCCACAAATTCTTCTGAAATCTAATTCCGCTCCCCTTGAGCATGAGCTGGTCTTAGCAACTCATGTCTAAAGAACAGAATAAAAGAGAAGCTATGGTTCAACTTCAGAGGCTCCGTCACAGAAAGCACTGCAGCTTCTGTCGTGGGCTCTCTCTCTCTCCAATCACTCGGTCTGGGGGGAAGCCAGCTCCCATGCCATGGGAATACTTAAGGGGCCCACAGAGAGGCTCATATGGCAGAGAACCAAAGCCTCCTGCCAAATGCCATCTGACTGAGCCACCCTGCAAGTGAATCTTTGAGATGATGGCACCCCTACTGATAGCCTGATCACAGTTTCATGACAGAATCTGAGGCAAAACCAATCAGCTAAGGCATTTCTGAATTTCTGAGGCATAGAACGTGTAAGATGTTTGTTGCTTTAAACCACTAAGGTTTGGGTTAATTTGTCACTCATTAAAAGTATAAACATACAAACACACTTCGCTGTTTTTCTTTTTCCCTAGATTCTGAAAAGAAAGAAGCTGAATGTATGGACCTTTCTACAGGTACAGGGCACTGTCTGCATGACTGATGGACTCATGAAGCCTGTACACCAATTCCCCAACTGAACGACGGAACTCACATGAACACCACAATCATTTAAATGATACTCATCCCTTCCTAGACTAGGAAACTGCAGAGATGTTCATCAGAAACCTGACCAAGGTCATTTTATTAGGAAACGGTAGAGCTGGCATTTCAGCACAAGCCTTCACTCTCCCCTCACTACCCAATGCCTCTCCTACACTTCCAATGAGCACGCACTCTGAAAACTTCAGGATACCAAGCACCCGGGAAGGTTGTAGCAAGGGAGGGAAACAAACAGACTAAGCATATACTATGTGCTTGGCAGTACACTGGGTTTCATATCCCTTACCTCATTTCATTCTTACAACAGACCAATGGAATTAGTGCTAAGATTTTTCTTTGTCAGAGAAACGAAGATTCAGAGGTTCGATGGAATAGAATACAGTGAAACAAGTCATGGGCTCCAACCTCCAGGATCTTGCAAACTAGAGTAAGAAAAAAAGACACACAGAATAATGCTACCTGACCCATCCACCACACAAGGTCATGGCAGGGGCCATATGAAATAATCTGTATGGGTATAATTCATGAGCTGTTAAACACTGGGCAAACCCAAGAGGATATCGTTGCATGTGGCCAGCTCTTAGTGGAGCAACTGAGGGGGAAAGCTCAAACTAGTGGTAACATTTACCCCATGATATATTATATAGCAAAACCCACAAGTGCTTCTAAATATGGAAAATTTCATCTCAAGATGTTTGTTTTACGGTCATAATTATTATTTAAGACTCTAGAATAAAGGAAAGTTCCACTGTGGACTTTGATTCCTTCCTAATTTCCAGATAAGATCTGATGGCTTGACTTGGTCTGAAAGGTATCAAAATGGATTTCAATGAATAATAGAAACCCACTGATTAGAATGGCTTATTTTCCATTTGAGTAATTAAGTTCAACAATTCTTATCAGGAACTCTATGTTTAGTGAAACTTTTTCAAGTGAAACTGTCATGAAAGCCCTACATATAACAATAAAGCTGACAGATTTTTTTTTAAATGTCATCAAAGTTGGCTTTGCATTCACTTAAAAATAATACGCAAAGAGCTAAAGTGGCACCCTTTTTTCCCCACCGTTGTTACGGAAGTATTGTTGAAACACAATGTTACATTCCCTTCAGGTATACAACACAGTTTTTCACAATGCTGTACTCAACATAACTGTAGCGACCATCTGGCACTGTGTCACACAGAGCAGCTCTCTTCCCAAGGAATAAGACTGGTTTGGGCAATTTTTTTTTTAACGATTTATTTATTTAAGTGAAAGAGAGAGAGTGAGCAGGGGGAAGGGCAGAGGGAGAGGGAGACCAGCAGATTCCCTGTTGATGGGGAGCCAGATGCGGGACTTGATCCCACCACCCTGAGACCATGACCTGAGCCGAAATCAAGGGTCAGATGCTTAACCAACTGAGCCACCCAGGCACCCCAGGTTTTGGCAATTCTTAACTCATTACAGTTTTGGTTCCTAATGAACTTACATGAATATACAGGTAGGGTAAATTTTAAATAGTCAATATACTAATATTATAATGTAACACCCTAACTTAATGCATATCAGGCTCTCAGCACAGTGACTGGCATGCAGTGAGTACCCCAGAGATGAGGAAAGAGGAAGATGGAACCTACATAGTGCCATTGGTGGGAACAAATGAGCTTATGTCCAAATTTCCTAATTACCTGACATTCAGAGGCAAGAATATAATTTCCAATACCTTCAGCAGGTTTTTAGAAATACATATTATATGGTCTTGAGGTATATTAAGGTGTGGTTTGGAAACTGGGATCTCTGACAAGAAACGTTATGAATCACTTTCTCCACTTAGAGCCTTTTTAAAACTTTAAAAAAGAGGCATCTAATTTTGCTCTATTTCCATGTTCAAGACCTGGCAGAGCCTCCCTGACAGGTATTTGCACACAGAGTCCACTGTGGTGGCCTGAAAACCCAAACCAGAGAAAGATGCACAGGAGGCATGACGAGATTTCGGGGTCTTACTACAAAGGTTCCTGTCCGTACTCACTAATGAACAGAAGCTGGACATTCTCCATTCCATGTGAGCAAGAATCCAAGAGCTGAAAACACTTTTATTAACAATCCAAATGGGGTGGGGGATGCACCTGGGTGGCTCAGTGGGTTAAGCCTCTGCCTTCGGCTCCTGTCATGGTCTCAGAGTCCTGGGGTCCAGCCCTACATCAGGAATCTCTACTCAGCAGGGAGCCTGCTTCCCCCACCCTCTCTCTCTCTGCCTGTCTCTCTACTTGTGACCTCTCTGTCAAATAAATAAATAAAATCTTTAAAAAAAAAAAATCCAAATGGGTACTGATATATAAATTAGGTAACACCGCAGGCCCTATGAAACCCCAGGCCAGGCAGAACAATTCTGAGTACTCGGTGATCATGGGGAACATATGGAACCCACCCCACTCACTTGTCTGGGCATCTACCAACACCCCAAGCTTTCTCGGGAGTAAGAGGATAAAGACCGGACTAAGGGAGGGAAGAAGAATAACGCAGCTGGGCTACCCTTCTCTAAAAGACAGTCTCTGGTGCTCTGAGACATGAAGACATGCAGTTGTTGAGGGGAAAGGTTCAAACAGAATGTGTGCTCGCTGGGTTCTCTGCCTACAACATCCTGGGGGGTACGTTGCACACACTCGCAAGTGATGGGCTAAAAGCTGTGCGTAGCAAAATGAGAGATGCGGGTTTCAAGACAACCCAGAACAGCCAGCCACACAGGCCAGACCCTGTGGAGACCAGAATATACTTCCATAACTGGGAAGACATTAAGAATCGGTATTATGGAGGGCACGTATGGGGTGTGGTGCATAAACAATGAATGCTGGAACACTGAAAATAAATAAAATGGAGAAAAAAAAAAAAAGAATCTGTAGTACTTTCAGCAACCCATTGGATGTTGCCCTATATCCAGAAAATGCCTTTCAGAAAATGCCATTGGACTTCATTCTTAGACCCAACATTGACATGATACAAAGCTTCTCCCGGCTGTTTCTGCTTCTACTTGGTATTCTATTTCTGCGCCAATTGCTTACTGTTCAACCCTAACTTACAAATTTCTTGAAAGGTTCTGATTAATCTTACTTCATCAGTATCATCCCTCTAAGGGAACGCTCTTCTGTCAGACCACCTTAGAGCAGCTGGCCAACTCAGGGTGGTTTTCTTGGGTCGAGGGCCTACCCATCTTCTGGTCCACTGTGGCGAGAAGCTGAGCTCACCCAGACCTCGTACATTTTTTTTTTTTTAAGATTTTATTTATTTGACAGAGAGAGAGAGATCACAAGTAGGTGGAGAGGCAGGGAGAGAGAGAGAGAGAGAGAGAGGAGGAAGCAGGCTCCCCACTGAGCAGAGAGCCCGATACGGGGCTCGATCCCAGGACCCTGGGATCACGACCTGAGCCGAAGGCAGAAGCTTTAACCCACTGAGCCACCCAGGTGCCTCGACCTCGTACATTTTAACCTAAATGTATCCTAGCTGATTAGAACAGTATCATCTGCTCTGAGAGCAACAACTGCCCAGATTGTCTTAAAAAGTCAATCTTGTGCCTTGCTAAGGTAATCTAAGAAAAGCAGAAGTCAAAGGAACTGGCAGGCCAGCAGACTAGATCCATGGGGTTTTCGCGGTACACAGAAGAGGGGAACCAGACAAGCTAAAGCTCAGATTTGCTATACTGTCCGTCCACCCGCACTCCATTAGTAACAGCAAGTCACACAGCCACGCTCCAAGTCAATGGGGTGGGAAAACCCACTATACCTGCAAGGAGGCCATGGCAAGGAGAAGGTGGAAAGAAAGAGTTACATGGAAATAAGATCTACATTTTTATTCTTTATTCTGGGCTGAAAAAAAAAATGTCATGAATAAAGGTTAAATAGGTCAGGAAAATGTTAACAAAATATATGTGTCTATCTCCTTGTAAAAACAAACTAAAGCACACATCGGGCTTTGTCTTTGGTAAGTATCTACAGCTACAAACACAAAGACCTTCGGACCCGATAGCATCTACCCAACTGTATCACCAAAGGCGGCATAATATTTCTGAAGGATGAGTAAAGGGGAAAAAAAAATATCAAAAGGTTTTGCTCAGGGAGTGTTATTCTGGACCCCTCCAAAGGGAAGCAGAGCTCTGCGGGCATGGAACCTGAACATGTGGGAGGAAGAGCTCGGCTTTTGGCCGGATCTGAGGCAGGCAGTGGCCATCAGGAGATGCACCTGTAGCCATTCAGTGGCCTGCATTAAAACAAGCAGCACAGCTGCAGCTCCAGGAGCCCTCGATCCCACGCAAGCCGCCCGGGGGCCATCTACCAAAGGGAGCCACAACCACCACCCTCCCCGCTGCTGTCCAGATTCTTGTTCTTCCCCAAAGCTTTCTAGGTCTGTTACTAGGATACAGGTGTTTTGAAATAACTGTGATGTTTTTCACAAGAGCAACCACGGCCAGTTTAAAGTTTTCATTTAGTTAAAATGCTGGGACCTTGGGAAGAGCGAATGTGGGAAGCACTGTGAGGGCTACATGAAATTTTTTTTTTTAACAGATCCTGGTGAGATGGATAATGTAGGCAGCTTCAGAAAAATAACTCTTTAAATAACACACGTTTATCTCTGTGATTGAACATGTATGTGTATATATGCATATACATGCATCACACATACACATTTCATGGTTTAATGTTTTCCTGTCAGAAGTAGTACTCAAATACAATCCTACTGCAATTACCTCTTAGGGAAGAAAGGTTTCCCTCCCATTGCAACCGTGTGTGAATTTGTACTTCCTCTGTACAGGAACACAATTTGGGCAACTGGGTTTCAGTAAAGGCACATTTCAATTTCATGAGGGGCTAATACTAATATCAAAAAAAATCATGCAGAACTAAAATTGTAGAAAATTACAACACAAGCTCTTAAAGGTCATAAAATGTAAGGGAGGTAGGGAGGGCTTTACCTCAAAGTGGGGAAGACAGACTCACCACAAGGCAGTAATTTTCAATGCTAAGAGGACCCCTCTCTAAGGGGACTAACCTGAGTAAATACAAATTTTATTTCAATTCCCTTTGGAATATCTCCTTAGCATTATTTTTGTACAGTCTCATTTCTGTTGAATCAAAACTATCACTGCAACTTTAACAATGATTATTCCCTAGAAACTATTTTCTTATTCAGAATTAAAATCAAAGTAAAGCCCTCTGTTTCTGGCAGAGAAATCCAAAGGTTGAGTAAAGCATCTCTTCTTTTTCAAACACAGATTTTCTCCTCCCAAAATGCTGTTCTGCACTTTCCAAGCAACCTGTAAATTCACTCATGGCATTTTCCCCCACCATTGTCACGGTTTGATCACAGAATATTCTGGAACCATACAGAATCGATTTCTCAATATCTTGAACTTGGTCTCAACACCCAGAAATATCCTTGGATCACTTTGTTTATTTATTATGAAATCTTGGACCCTTGGGATTGAAACCTCCTTCTCTGGCATGAAAGGCTGCCCATTGGAGAATTTAGATTACATAACCCTTCACTGTAGGTTTTCCTCCACTGTTGTTTTTAATATTGCTGGATAAGCTTCCTGGAAGTGTTTCAAATCAGTCTATGTCGACCATTGCCTAGCAATCTTCTACTGTGTGTAAGCAATCAAAAGGCAAAGAGAACATTAATGTTCACCGACCTTCCTGGACTGGGATGTGATCAGACAACTCCTGGATAAAACATACCACCTGCCCTCACCACCCCCAAATGAGGCACAGTGGCCATGGCAAGATGGCACATGAATCCTTCCCTACAGCAGGAAAGGAAGGACTCGGTGGAATATAGACTTTTAAGGACATCAGCTCAGCAAAACCCTGATCCTTCACCAACATTCACTGGAATGTTTTCTCGACCTGTTTATACCAAGGAATGCTGTTGCTTTGGCATCTAGGCATTTAAGCCAACAAGAGGTGATACTCTTCTAGTCATCTACAGCACTAACAGCCACACTGACATACAGTTGGAAACTGGCTCAAGGTTCCTTATTCCCACACAAAGTGTGGTGTGGGTGACCGAACAGATCAATCAAGGACTTGATTTCATAAGGCAAAAAGCATGGAGATTTACCCTAATCCCTTCTTATTTACCCTAATTCCTTCTTTAAAGCAGTCTTTTTTCACCAGCTCCTTGGAAGATCTAGCTCCTGGCTGGTTCCCACTTCCACTGCCACTTCGTACCCACTGGATTGGTGTGGGGCCAATCCCTAAGACATTTATTTGCACATGACCCACCAAAGGTGTTCTCCATGCAGGGAGGGCTATCAGGGCAGCAGAACGTGCCCCTAAGGGATTCTCCTTCCTTCGAAGTGCACACTCTGTCTATGGGCAGAACTTTGCCCCAGTGGGGCTCTCACCAATCAGTGACTGTCAGTGAGGGCATCGCAGACCCGGGAAGTTGCCAGCACATGCAATATCTCCTTCCACTCTTTCCTTTCTCTCTTCATACTGATATCCTAAAGTGAGGCTTGGGTGGTTCTCAGGACCATGCCCCTTGACCTGCATTTTCAAACTGCTCCTCCCCTGAAGATCTCCCAATCACAGTCCATCCCATGCAGAACGATCAGGCTTGCCTTTCCTCAACTCTACCAATTGCATCGACATTTGTCTTTACCCAAATGCCTGTTCAGGGTTTCTCTCTTCTTTTGGGAAGAGCCAGCAGGTGGAGGATGAATTTGATCTCTCTTCTTCACATCACCTTCTTTCTGTCCCATGGTGGGCTGTCTGAGCTATACCACAGACTCTCCCCCTGTGAGGACTCAGACTGGCACTGGGCAGCAGAGCATTTTAGCAGTGTTCTTGTCTACCTCCTTGAAGTGGTTGGGATAAGCAGAACCATCCCGGCCAAACAGGGCTGGCCTCATAACCTTTGGATTTGTTTTGCCAAAGAAAAAACTCCTTGTCAGCTCTGAGCCTTTGCAGAAGCATTGCCTTCCCACAGTGAGGACGACCAGGAAGTGCATGGCTTTATGGGGAATCTCTTTGCTGTATCAGTCTGCAACCATATACACTCCTCACTCCAAACACAGGAACTTGCTGTTTCAAGGGGGAGACCTAAGCAGCAAACCCTGAGATGCTTCCACACCTTGTTATGCTTCTTGATGTCACTTGGAACAAAGCCTGGGGGCTCCTGCTAGCACACTCAACCAGTGTCCCTAGAAGTACAAAGCAGAAGTCTTGTGCCCAAGGGCCCATGCTCTTCACTGCCTGGGACTGGGGGCTACCGTCAGGCCAGAACTGAGATGCAGGGGCTTAGCCTCACTGCTGCTGTGAGAACAATGGCGTCTTTGCCTCCCCGTCTCCAGCCTGAGACCTGGGTGACTGCTCCACCTTCATGTGGGGGAGTCAGGAATTTCAGGTAGCCTGTGATCAGCCACTGGGTGGTTGCTGAGTTAGCTGATCCATTTCAAGGACCTAAGAGAAGTCAACAGACACCACAGGATCCAGGGCTAAGGTGGTCCCAGTGCAGGCAGGATTCTATTTTCTTCTGTCAAGAGGGGCCCAGCGAAGGCGGCGTATCTGCTTCCTGCACCACGATGGCTGCTTCGTCAAGCAGCAAGGCTACACTTACCACTGAAAATAGTGAGCTTGTCTGAACTTTTGTAATTTAATGGGACCATGTGTCGGAAAGGCCAGCAATCCATCTCTCCCCCGTATTTCAGCACATCAGGGGAAAACTGGCAATTCTTTCAAGAGTCTGACTTGTATCTGCTTTTAAAACCTTAAAAAGGTAGTATGGGAAAGTGGACATGTGTCTTTCCTGAAATTTAAAATTTAAATGAAACTTGAAATTAAATTTAAGATTTAAATGAAATTAAAGAAAATGTAAATGAAATGAAATTAAAATTGTAGGTGACCTTGAAACATAAATAACCTGTTTTGTTTTTTATTTTTTATTTATTATTATTATTTTTTTTTATTTGACAGATAGAGATCACAGGTAGGCAGCGAGGCAGGCAGAGAGAGAGAGGAGGAAGCGGGCTCCCTGCCGAGCAGAGAGCCCGATGTGGGGCTCGATCCCAGGACCCTGGGATCATGACCTGAGCTGAAGGCAGAGGCTTTAACCCACTGAGCCACCCAGGCGCCCCAAATAACCTGTTTTAAAAGCTAGGTCCACCTTGATAGGAAAACAACTGGAACTGGCAATGGAAAATCTGATTTAGAGAAGTTTAAATTTCTAAATATTTCCAAATCCTAAAATGCAATAGAAAAAGAGACGAATGAAGCAGATGCATATTTAAGACCGGGATTGCCCGGTCCTTTAGCTCTTAGAACTCTTTGCAGAACCTCCAAACCACTTCAGTTACATGAATATTTCTGCTCATCCTAATGACCTCCTTTTTAAGTAAGTCTACCACCTTTCTTAGGAAGCTGTCTAGTACTTACAACCCTGAAGATACAAATGTCCTTCCACCATAGATTATAACAAATAATCTCTGCTTTTAGCATCATCAAGCATCCCATGGTGTTTTTACTATAATAGCAGACAGTCGTATGGACACTCACTACCTTCAAGGCCTATTTCTAGCAAGTTATGCCAAACTAATCTCTTTTTTGTGTGAATTATTTGGGTTTGCCCCTGAACGTATGCTTTACTAATAATCTCGACTGTTTTTTGTAAAATGATCTTTCAAATATTATCAAGTCACTTTAACTTTTCTTCCTCTGGGTTATAAATACTAAAATAAACACAACAGAATTTGGTTTATATACTCAATTTTTTCCTAGAAGTCACCAAGGAAGATACTGGATAAAGTAGACCCCTCAGCCCATACCATACTTAGAGAGAGCCCAAGGAGTTCCATTCCTGGAGTTCATGCTAAGTCTTCTGTAACTACCAACATCACACACACACACACACTATATATATATATATATATATATATATATATATATAACTTTAAAATTTTTTAACATAACAGGGTTTTTAATATATTCACAGGTCATACAACCACCATGACTACCTAATTCCACAATACTTACCAACCCAAAAGAAACTCCTTATCCATAAACAATCACTCTCCCTCTCCTCAACTCCTAGCAATCACTAATCTACTTTCTGTCTGTATGGATTTGCCTGTTCTGGACATTTCGTATAATGGAATTATACGTGATCTGAATCCTTTCGTGTCTGGATTCCTTCACTCCACATGTTTTCAAGGTTCATTCACGCTGTGGCATGCATCCGTATTCCATTCCTTCTTTATGGCTGAACGACCCCTTGTAAGATACACATTTGGTTTCTATTTTCATCAGATGAGAGACTTTTTGGTTGTTCTCACTTTTTGGTTGTTATGAATAATGCTATGGACATTTGTATACAAGTTTTTGTGTGAACACATGTTTTCAATTCTCTTGGATATATACCTAGAAGTGGAAACGATGGGTCCTACAGTCATGATGTTTAACTTTTGGAGGACTTCAGGTGATAGCTTAATGTGATTTAGTCCAGCCAGATGGCAGTTACCGGTTCATCCAATAAAAATGTTATTTCTGTCAATATTAAATGGCTTTCCTTAAACAATCAGGAGTGACATCCGTTATTTTCCCAATTGCTGTGTGGCCTGCCATTCTAACAGGAAAGGAAACTGGACTTAACAGACAAGAGTGGTCTAGTAGTTCATACATTTTTGGCTGCCTTTGAACTAATGGAGATTTATCTGAGAACATGATGGTGAGGAGGGTGGGCTGCAGGGACAGGGACAATGAAGGACAGCTGGTGACAGACAGAGCCTCTTGGACAGCTTTTAGCTCAATGGGTATGACCTAGCTACCTACAAGCCCAAAACCTAGAGGTTTTTTGTACACTGAGAGACTAAGTCACTAGATCAGCACCTGGCATACTTGACCACCCAGGAGACTAATGAAGCCAGCCACTCAAAAAAATAATAATAATAATTTTTTTTTTTTACAACCCGTCTGCTAAGAATGATTTTCACATTTTTAAATGTCACATTTGTAATAGTCACGTAAGAACCTATCTGTAACATCCTCACAATTATGACCTTGGCTCACCAAACTTGCAGTATTTACCATCAGATCCTTCAAGGGAAAATTTACAGACCCCTGCTGTAGCGGATATTCATGCAAATTAAATTCTTAAGACCAATGAATAAAGCAGAGCCCCACTATGAATCTGTCACTAGAGATAACCAGTCAGTAAGCAGCCAACGCCCAACACAGGATGTCAAGCGACCTGGGAAGTGACTCAGAAGGATGGCAAAGCACAGAACGAAAATAGGGAACGCAGAGTGTGCACAGTGGTAAGGGATGGCGCATCAGGTCATCAAATCTCTGGGAAATTCTAATAAAATGCTCATGCTTTACAGCAGAGAACACCTCCCTAGCAATGTGGGAGTTTGTTTCTGCCTATCTAACTTTATCTAGAGAGTGTTAGACATAACATATTAACACACTTTGCTTTACTGGACCCATCACACACACACCCCACCACTGTCATCCTTCTCCTGCTTCTTCTGACCATTTTCTCTCTTGGCCTCCTGGGCATCAACAGCAAATCCTTATTCACTTGGGCTTGCAGGGCTATGGCTCTCCTATTACAAGGTGGTTAATTTAGACCATGCTGAGAGCTCCCAGTAAGTATCGTGAATGCTGTTTGCATGGTACTATTAAACTTACATTCACTACAACAGACCACCTCTTTTATTTCAGTTCAACAGGGAAAACAACCCTTGGCTTTTGCCAACCTCAATGTTTTCTTTAGTCGCTGAAGTTTCCCAAAAGTAACGACGGTGGACGCTGGTTACTAAGTCTCTTTCCAAGACATATTATCCCTACCTGCTGGTAATATCTTCTGTTTTTCTCATGAGTCAGGATGATCTACACCTAAAATTGGACCTTAAAATTCTTCAGCAAAATGAGAGTTTCGTCTGTTTATATTTGATCTCTTCTATAAGGATGAAAGTAAAGACATTAGAAGTTCCTGCTTTTCCTCAGACTTTGCTAACTTTCTCTCCCTTTCTGTTACATGTAAGGTTTCCTTGGGGGCTCTTTTCACCTAAGGCAAAGACATTACCTTTAGGTTCTTAGTATTCCTTGTCCCTCCTTTCTAGTTTTAATCTTTCTATTGTTGTTCTCACTCAATTTTGCCACATCCGTATCCTCATGGTCCTGCCAAATTACCTCTTTCTAAAACTTTCCCATTAGCCTTCCAGCTTTCAACAGAGTTCTGGGCTCAGCAAAAAATAGGCACATCTCCTTTCCTGGCCTTCCCAAATGCCTATTTCAATTAGTTACTAAGCCTTTTTTTTTGAACAGCCACTAACTTCTGGGGAGTTTGAGCAGAGAACCCCATCACTGTGATTATGTGTTAGTCTGAATTACTTTACTAGTTCCCAGCTATGGAAAAACTACATTTAAAGAGAATGGGTGAGAAATTTATGGGCAATACAAATAAACTTCTCTTCCTATTTTTCTAAAATATAATTTCAGGGGCACCTGGGTGGCTCAGTTAAGTGGCTGCCTTCGGCTCAGGTCATGATCCCAGAATCCTGGGATCGAGCCCCACATTGTGCTCCCTGCTCAGCAGGGAGCCTACTTCTGTCTCTCCCTCTGCCTGCTGCTCCTCCTGCTTGTGTTCTCTGTCACAAAATTAAATAAAATCTTTAAAAAAAAATAAAATAAAATAAAAATTAAAAAAAATAAAATATAATGTCATCTTCCAGAAGACCTTTCTGGTCCAGAAGACCTCTCAGAAGGTCTGAGAGTTTACAATCCACACACACATTGTGGACCCGTCAGTCCAATAACAAATCATCAACAAATCAAAACCAGTATCATCTCTAGTCTTATACCAGTGGTTTTCAGACCATCTTTTCCTGATGTTTCCATATAGTTCAAAATTCTCTCCCTTACCAGTATAAGTTTCCAAAAACTCTCCTCCCATCACAATCTAAATCTGGAAAGCATCTATGAAATCCATGATCTATATAAAAATCCAAGGAAATAATAAGTACCTCTTTGGGGTTATTTTTTTTTTAATTAAGATTAGACAAATACTATATACTCAGGGATATTCACAAAGAATAAGTTATGAAGCACTTACACCAAAGGATCTTTAAAAACAAGATGGACACCTCGATTGTTCCACAAATAATGGGGAAGTATCTTGTCTAGTGGACAAGGAGATCATCTATAGGATTTCTCCATTGTTCCCTTTTGAAAATCCCCAGAGCCTGCTTGTCCTCACGGGCCCAGTCAACCTCATCCAACTACTATTGCTCTGGGGAACCCAGCCTCAGGTCACTGAGCAGAATTTTCTCAAAAAACAAACAAACAAAAACGAAAAGTGCAACGTGCAAACCTTACGTGAGATACTCTTTTTGTTAAGTCACCAATTCTAAGGGAAGAGTCAATCACTCTCGAATGGTGACCAACTCAGGGAGGTGGCCCTAGGACCAGGGAACCAAACCCACGCAGACAGAGACATCTGAAGGACCCAACAGCAGTAAACACTCTCTCTTAGCTATCCTCATTCTTTTTGGTGGTGAAAGACACTGCTTTTCAACCAAACAACTGGCATTCTCTTTCATTACTTGTGGCAGAGGCAATCAGTCAACGTGAGACAGAGCAGGAAGCTGCTGGAACGAGCGCGTGTGTCTAGCTCTCGGCTCTGAACTCCAGAACGTTTCCTCCAGATGCTGCCAGCAGACACTCTGTAATACCTAAACCACAAATCATCACATTCCCCACCCTTTGAGCCAGGGCTTGTCCTTGAGCTCCCCACATAGTGAGATATTAACCGAGCTGGCCACTGATACAATACTCTTTACAAACTCAGACGAAAACCTGCCACGCCCTCCGCGCCATACACTGAAACGTGGAACTCGGGTCATAAAAATATCCACTGGAGGTGAACCTCAGAGAGTAATGCAGGGCATTTCAGACATTTCACAGGGCATGAATCCTGGCTATTTTACTAAAGAAAATATGTTATCAATGTAAACACGTCAGGCATACAACTGTATCTAAAAGGAGACCAAGCATGTCTCAGAAATGGCGCCGTCTTGCAGAAATTACAGGCAGGTCACTACGGACTCTTTGCCAACATCCAAGGAAACTGCCTTTCCTCAAAATAAAGAAAATGGGCTGCTGTCTGGTTGTTTTGGGAACCAGGGTGGTTTTGTTGTGTTTGGGTTGTTGTTTGGTCTTTTGGTTTCTTTTTTTAACAACTCTTAAGTTTTATCTACTGTGACACATTAAAGCCATCTAAACCAAACAAAGTATTTCCAAACTATGATACTGTAAATTAGAAAAATCGTTGACTGGAAGATACTCACACTGAAAAGGTGCCGGGACTCGACCCTGCCCGAATCTCAAAGGGAATGAACCTTCAGTGGACTGCTCTCCCGAAATCACCTTCTGGGCTGCAAAGTACTTGGGCTTGAGCATGTAATCCTGGGTCTGGCCATGATGAATCATCACATTCTGTGAGGAAAGGGGTGTCACTCTGGGAAGAAACAAAGCCGGGATAGGGAAATTAATTATGGATTTTTAAAGCTAAGGTGGGAAAAACAAGAAATTTAACTTAGGAAACAGACTCCACACAAGGCTCAATTTTTCCTTCAAATACTGTAGTTGACCATTTATAATACGAGGAACTAAACATTTACGCTTAGAAACTTTAACACAGGGCACCTGGGTGGCTCCGTCGGTTAAGCATTCGACTCTTGGTTTGGTCTCAGGTCATGATCTGGGGGTTGTGAGACTAAGCCCTGCATTAGGCTCCACAATGTCTCCCTCTCCCTCTTCCCCTCCCCCTGGCTTGTGAACACACACAGTCTCTCTCTCTCTTTCTGTGTGTGTGTGTGTGTGTGTGTGTGTGTGTCTAAAATAAATAACATCCTTAAAGGGAAGGAAGGAAGGAAAGAAGGAAGGGAGGGAGGAAGGAAAGACAGAAGGAAGGAAGGAACCTTAACATGAAAAGGGACTCTGCCTGTATAGTCTAGAATAGACTGAACAGACCACCACAGACGGAGTCTATCACAGGATTCAGAGCAAAGTTAGCACAGCCTGTATGCAGTACACACATTCATACGTAAGAAAGACAATGACCTATAAATGAGAAGGTTCACATATTTAAAAAGAGCATTTTATATATACTGGTAAGTAGAGAGTATTGGAAATGCAAAGAGGGGAAAGGAAGAAGGAAAAACAGAGAGGGGACTATGAAAGAAATTCCCAGGTTGACCAGTTATGCAAAATTAACAGTCAACAATCAGAGCCTGAATAGTAAATGGTGGGACCTTCCTAATGACAGAAGGGAAGATGGGCAAGCTCCTTGAGCCTCACCCTCCTAACCAGTACCATAGATCCTCTGTCACACACACAGGGCAAAGAAGAAAAGGCTCATAAAAATTCTGAACCCATAAAAACTGGAAAAAAAGAATTTTTTAAATTATTTCTTGAAATACAATTATGATAAGGAAGAAACATTCAAGTTTTTCTAGTTAACATTTAAATATTTTATGCTGCATCTCATAATAATTAAAAACTGTACTATTCTGGTTAAATGTTTTATAATGACTAGTTCCTAAGAATAACAACAATGGTAAGAATAACTAAGCACAATCTCATTTCCTCACTGTCACAAGTCAAGAACCTTGGGGATTCCGGGAGACAATCACACTCTGGCCCAGCCATTTTCTAGGACAGTTCTCTTTTGTTCCATGTAATGGAAACCATTCTTTTTTTAAGTTTTTGTTTTTTTGTTTTTTTAAACTGGCATAGTTAACATACAGTGTTATATTAGTTCTGGGTATTTTATCCAAACAATACAAAAATACTAATTCAAAGGGATCATGCACCCCTATGTTTACAGCAGCATTATCTACAATAGCCACAACAAGGAAACAGCCCAAGCGTCCATCAATAGATGAATGGATAAAGAAGATGTGGTAATATATTCACAACAGAATATTATTCAGCATGTTAACTTTAAAATAATAAACCTTTGCCCAGATTTAATAATTCCCTGGGGAACAGGACTAAAATCATTAGCTAAACCTGATGAATAAATAATCAAATAATATAAAGAAGATATACCAACTAATTCCAGAAAATGCTTAATTGCTACCAAAACTGCTGGGACAGAGCATTTTAACAGCAAATAGAGCCTATGGAAGGAGACCTTTCCAGTGTAACCTTGAATTTTATCGAATGTGGCACATTAAAACCACCTCAATCAATCAAAATATTTCCAAACTATGATACTGGAACTTAGAAAATGGTTGACTGGGATAGAATCACACTGATAAGGTACCCCAAAGCCCCAAAAAGTGTCCCTAAAGAGGGACTCTATATGAGAGGAAGAAATGACACTGTGACAGGTGAGTATGAAAGGTCAACCATCAAGCCACCCAAAACAGCACCACACAGTATCTCATCAAAATCAGGAACAGTCCTGAATAAAGTCAGCCTGTTTGGCAGACTCTAACTAGAGCTGACGAATGAGTTCTTCTGTGGGACAAGGCATCCATGAGAAATGAAAGAAGAGGCTGGGATGAAGAGTGCTTCCCTCTTAGCCAGTCAGGGACCTCGATCCACCACTCTAAAATGGAGAGTTGCAGGAAAGCCTAGGAAAATCCACTCTGGGCCTGAGTTTTCCCAGACACAATTCCATGGATGGGCATTCCCTCTATCACTAGACTAATGACTTAAATTACAAAAAGCCTAAGTAAGGCTTAATGCTTAAACACTTTTGTTTTGATGATGTAAGTGTTGGTTTGAACTTTAAGCATGTTTGGTTGGGATCGAGTAGAAAGTGTAACAGCTGGACACATCTGGTGGTGAATGATAAGAACCACACGTCTACTCCATCAGCCTCGTGCCAACGGGAAGCCCTTCTTCACATCTCCGGAGCAACTCACTCCCCAGCTATGCTGTCATCCTGTCCTGATGCTGCTGGCACCTGCTGGCAGAAGTACTTCTGTTCACAAGCGGACAGCATTCCAGCTCTGACCACTGCCAGGTAGGATGGATGCAGGGTGGGGCAGGTGGGAGGTGAGGAGGGGTGTCTGCCTGCTAGTCGAGGTCCTCCCTTTTGTCCCCTCCGAATCAAGGAAGTGAGAGGCACCTCGAAATGAGCTGAAAGCTTATGTATGGGCTCCTTTTCCCTACACCTACCTGGAAAGTAATGAACAAACAAGGAAGACAGACTTACCGGGTCTTGAACTTGAGTAACAACTCTCAGCCAGCATGGACTTAGGGAAATGAGCCACTGTAATGGTACTTAAGTCTCACTAGAGTAGAAACACTAGCCAAGTCTCAAACACAGCACAGATACGGAGCTAATGAGCCACTGTAATGGTACTTAAGTCTCACTAGAGTAGAAACACTAGCCAAGTCTCAAACACAGCACAGATACGGAGCTAATGAGCCACTGTAATGGTACTTAAGTCTCACTAGAGTAGAAACACTAGCCAAGTCTCAAACACAGCGCAGATACGGGAGCAGACCCGAACGGCACTTCCCCTTCCTCCATCACCTTTCCTTTCCCCTAGTGCAAGAGTGTCAACACACAGGAACAGACTGAGGCCACTGTGCATGACAGCCCCACAAAGAAAGAAGCAAAGCCAGGGACGGCAGCACCACCTGGGGCAAATGGAGGAATCCGTGCCATCACTCATTTCACAAAGACATGATTCGCATTCTCTTCTCTCTTCCTCCCTTCACAGTTGGCCTCCACTTTTCCCTCTAATGTCACCATGCAGTTACTTCCACTCCGGACCACCTCTTTAACTCTTACAAATACATATCCTCTTTAACTCTTCTCTTTTGCCTAAGTATTTCAGGAATAATCTCCCTCCTTTCATTTCAATTGGATTTTCTCCATTCTTCCCTCTCCCGGGGCTGGGGAGTGGGGAGACTTGACTATCACTAGTGAGCATAAGATGTGTCAGAGCATTACAATTTTATTTATTTATTTGACAGACAGAGATCACAAGTAGGCAGAGAGGCAGGCAGAGAGAGAGGAAGGGAAGCAGGCTCCTGGCTGAGCAGAGAGCCTGATGCGGGGCTCGATCCCAGGACGCTGGGATCATGACCTGAGCCAAAAGCAGAGGCTTTAACCCACTGAGCCACCCAGGTGCTGTGCATTACAATTTTTTTTTAAAAGAGAACTAAAATATTTGAGAAAATTAAGCTAAAAATGAAAACTGTAGGACCTCTGGTTCAAAATGGGGGGTTTTTGTTTTGTTTTGCTTTAGATACCTAAAATGTCTTACCTACCTCCAAAGATGTCTTTAACATTATAAGGAATAAAAAAAGATTTAAATCCAGAGTTGACATTTGGCTGTTACACAACAGTACAGCTACACAAGTCATTAAAATATGGAAATATTCCGTTCTAATAAACAGCTGTTATCCCAAGGCCCTTAGTGCCCCTCCCTCCTCCCAGCACTGGGCCTCCCAGAACATATAGCCCTCAATCCTGTAAAGGAGTTAACACTTGTCCAAGCTGGATTTCTAGGTCCCTGTTCCAGCATGGCTTTGGATTCGTCAATACCTGTGCCGCAAAGGGGACTAAAGATGGTTCGTTGTACCCATTAATAAACACACAAGAGATATTTCAACAAATCTGTAAGATTCAAATTGGATTGAGAAATGCTAACTGTTGTAGCAACCAGGAGAAAGCCATGGCCTGAAAAATATCTTCCTAATTTCTTTTAGTTCAACCTGCAGTAAGAAGTCCATTTTAGGGGCACCTGGGTGGCTCAGTGGGTTAAAGCCTCTGTCTTCGGCTCGGGTCATGATCCCAGGGTCCTGGGATCGAGCCCCGTATCGGGCTCTCTGCTCAGCAGGGAGCCTGCTTTCCCCCTCTCTCTCTGCCTACCTCTCTGCCTACTTGTGATCTCTCTCTGTCAAATAAATAAAATCTTTAAAAAAAAAAAAAAGTCCATTTTACTTGGAGAACCAATCCGTGTATATACATATAGGTCTGTGTTTTTATTTAACTAAAGTAAGTGTTATAAAACATTATTTACCCTTAGCATGTGTAGGACACTTTGAGATTTTGTCCGCTCATCTGTTTTTTTAAGTGACAGTCCTGAACCACTACATTGATTTCATGACTTCATGACTCCCTAATGGGTTGTAACCAGTAGGCATAAGGGCACTAGTCAAGAGTGAGGGCACAGGCACAAAGGAGACAATCTTCTCAGGGAAACACAGAGGCGTTTTGGACCTGAAACCAAGTAAAGCAAAGGGTGATTTAAAAAAAAAAAAAAAAGTAGAGCTGAACAGGGGTCTCTTAACTAAAAATCTTTATATAAAGGCAGTTATCCTCCCCAAATCTAGCAAACAGAACATCCAGAAGTCAGACTTCTACCCTTCTGAGGGGGGAAAAAATGCATACTCTTCTCTAAAAGAATGGAACTATGCTGTATAAACCACAAAACTTACTGCTCCCCACTCCCAGAGTAAGGCCTTCTCATTCTGGATTCTGGGTTCCTCTAGCTCAAAGACTGGTCTCCCATTTTCCCCCTGAAAAGATGCGTGCCAGGAAATCAGGAAGACAGGGAGTTCCAGGAGAATGATCCTGGGGGGGAAAGGAGTCACAAGAATGGAAAATACAACTGCAATGTTGGAGACACTTGACTATATGGTATAAAATGCAACCACCGGAAAGAAAAATGGAGAATACACTCAAACGTGATACTAGAACACTCTTCTTCAAGGAACTTACATGAGAGAGAACCACGACACACAGAGAGAGACCCCAGCACTGAGTGGTACTCCCATGGACAAAATACTGCAAATGCTGTAACTGTCAGGAACAACCGGGTTCCCAACTCTGGTGATATTAATGTACAGAGTTAGCCAAAGAAGGTTGGAAGATTCTAGAAGAAGAGGAGAAGGGGAGGCAAGACTGGGACGGCCACTGCCCTCACCTTATGAAATACAAAGTCATCAGATAAGATTCATGACCTTGAGAGATGATGTTGACAAGAAAATACAGAGGCACAATCTGCTCTTGGGGTGTACACAGGCTACGAAAATGAAATAATGATTTTGAGAGAAAGGGTGCAGAGTGAGAGGTGAGGTAAAGGAGCTAAATCTTCACTTTCTATGGCAAGAAGTGTTTAGACAGCATCTAAAAGGAATAAATGAGGAAATGGCTGGGTGGAGACAAACTACCCGAAGGACCAACAGGACTTAAGGTTTAAAAAAGGCAGGACAGTTGGGGGCAAAAGGAAAAGGACTCAGGTAACAATGAAGGTTTCAAGCCTAGTTGACTGGACAGTTATTTTTGTTCAAGGCCAAGGGAAAAAGAAACAGCAAAGAAGCATGCTGAGTTACGGCAGGTAGAAGAAAGGGTCAGTTTGTGAGGACAATAATTATGTTCGAGACAGAACACGGAGCAAGTCTCCGAGGGGCAATTAGGGAAAGCCTCCAAGATGTGGAAAGGTGATGTTCTAAGAGGAGCCAACTTCTTCAAAGGCAAGAATGTCTCAGAAAAAAAGAACATAGAGCCACATGGTCTGGAGGATATTCACACTTAAGGGTAGGGACATAGAGAAAAAATGGGGGAGGGGGGAATTAGGAGATAAACAAGAATAATGTGGGTCCCGAAAGAATAAATGGAAGAAAGTTCCTAGGAGAAAAGGAGAGAGCATCACCTGCCAACTGCAGCAGAAAAAGCAAGGAATGAAATGAGGAAAGGTCATGCCTAAGTTGGGAGGTCACTGGTACCATCCACAGTGTGTTTTCAGTAGTGACAGGAGTGTGGCTGCAATGGGCCATACACTTGATAGGTGGCATGCTGTGACACATGGACAAGACAGACAAGGAAAAAGAGGCTGGACTTAGGGGTAGCGCTGGCCATCTGAAGGCCTGAGTCCGTGGAAACCTCTGTATCTTTATAAGCAGAGGGGAAACAATCGCATACAATTTCTTTCCTTAAAAGAAAGGATTAGTCACACACTGTTTACACTGCTGCCTTCAGAGTGGCAATTTTTGGCACACGTACCGACTAAACTTTTCCATATTTCTACTAGATTCATTATTTGACCTGTGGAATGGGTGGGAGGATCTGGCAAAACACAAGCCCCTTTCCACTTAAGGAAAGAGCTTTGGACCTCACAGAAGGAAACCCCCAACAGGCCATAAAATGTTTCCCACAGAAGTCCAGTCTAACATGATCCAAACCTTTCCCCTATGTGTAGCGTACTCAGGTTTATAATCCAGACTAAGAGAAACCAGAAGGAGAAGAAAACAGAGCTGGAGGAGGCCACGAAGAATCATATCCAGACTCTCAGGGCCAGTTTCTGCCAGCAAAACTCAAGGGATCCTAGGGCAGCCCTGCATGGGTTCCAAGTTGTTGAGAAGCATGGGTACATGCTACTCAAGGGAGAGGCGGTACACTCAAGTACACAAGATGCCAGCTACAGTTTGGTGGAGGAAACAGAGTTCTCAAGGCTGAGATGCACAGAGGGAAGGACCAAGAAAAAACATACAGCTAAGAAGAGGTCATAGGACAGCATAACACACATGTGAAGGGAGACTAATTATTGTGGTGAGCCCATTCATACCGAATTATCTTTCAGACCAAGAAAAGGATTAGGAGGTAAAAGACTGCTGATGATGAGATCAAAGGGCAGCACAGACAGACAGATTGCCAGTAACAGGATGAGGCAGAGCCGGAGTCTGCCAGAACACACACAGTGGAAGTAAATGAAACAAGCAAACACAAAGACTGGAGAACAGAAGGAAAGAGAAGAGTATATGAAACAGCTAAGTGTAGGGGATAGACCAGTAGGGGACTGAGGAAATGAAATGAAAGAAGGTAGATATTTCGGGGGGTGGGGGTGGGGGAGGGAATGCTTGGAAATGTAGTAAACTGTGGTGGTCATCATTAATAAACATGGAAAACAGAACCAAGTACTTTGGGAACCAATGGTCTTTGGCAAGTGGTTCTTTCCTGGGAGTGATTCTGCCCCCAGGGGCATGTGGCAATATCAGAGACATTTTTGAACGTGATGATTCAGAGGTGAGGGGCTCAACCCATGGGGAGGGGCCAGGGAGCTACTGAATGTCCTCCAGTGTACAGGACAGTCCTCCATGAGAAGGAATTATCTGGCCCCAAATATCAGTAGGGCCAAAGCTGAAAAACCCTGTTCTCAACAAGTGCTACTACCACCAAACAATTTTAAGAGACATGAGTAAAGAGCAAATGGCCTGTGGGAATGACCATGAAAAGCTCTAGAGGAGATAAAAATCTGTACAACCTCCTATGTATTTTGTATGCCCTATGAGGCCAGGGACATAGCTCTGGACTCAGATTGCCTGGCTGGCAACCTGGAAGAGGGGGCTGGCCTATCCCTGAAAATGGCATGGAATAGCAATTTTTAAAAAAATCATTTACTAGAATTCCTTGTAGGAACAGTACAACATAGAGTTGGAAAGAACTTTTTGTTAAAATGCTTAGCATGGGAAGGGAGCGCACCATGAAGAGACGGTGGGAAAAGAGGTGCCATGATGCCTTCTAAGATGGGAGAGTCCAATCAACCACACGTGTTTAGTTATGCCAAGAAGGTTAATGTGTTCAAGGCTTAGCGTGACCTGTTGGGGTAACACACAAGGCTGAGAGCTACACCTACAATTTCCCACATCTGCCTTTTCTTCAAATGGTCATCCATATCCTCTCTAAAGAAATGTCTAACTTGTGGTGTCTCACAACTGGCCCCCGAGAGGGAACCCGTGTCTCCACACAGCCCTGGTTAGGAGACACTCTTTTGAACATGACTGCTACAAGAAAATATCCCAGGAATTCTCAACCCATCTAATTCCAAGTTCCTAGAAGAGGGGAAAATATAATCAAAGAGCTGTAATGAAGAGGAAACTTTAAGAAGCAAGGGGAAAAAGACTTTGTCTTGGAAAGTTTAATGAAATAATCCCAGCACTCCAGAAATAAAAAATGAAGTTGGCTGAAATCAAGTGCTTTGGGGGGGTGGGGGGAGGAAATGGTCTAAACAACTCAATTAAAAGCCAGAGCTTGTCAGACTGGTTAGAAAGCAAGACCCAACTACACAGCTGCCTACAACAAACCCACTTTAACTATTATGACAGACATGTTAAAAGCAAAAGATTGAGAAAAGATTACACATGTTCACATGAATCAGAACAAAGCTGGAGTGGCTAGGACTATGTTAATACAGGCAGAGTAGATTTCAGAGCAAAGAATATTACTAAGGATAAAAAGGATCATTTCATAAGGATAAAGGGTCAATTCATCAAGAAGACACAAGAATCCTAAACAGCTGTGCACCTGATAACAGAGCTTCCAAGTATGTGAAGTAAAAACTGTTTAAAAAAAAAAAAAAAAGCCATGATGGGGCGCCTGGGTGGCTCAGTTACTGGGTGTCTGCCTTCAGCTCAGGTCATGATCCCAGGACCATGGGATCAAGTCCCACATAGGGCTCCCTGCTCTGCGGGGAGCCTGCTTCTCCCTCTCCCTCCCAATCTCCCTCCCTCCCACTCCCCCTGCTTGTGTTCCCTCCCTCACTATGTCTCTCTCTGCCAAATAAATAAATAAAATCTTAAAAAAAAAAAAAAAGAAAAAGCCATGAGAAACAGATAATTTTGTTGTTTTAGTTCCTGTTTCAATACCCATTTAAAAAACTGACAGAACAAGTACATTGGAAAATCAGTAAGGATATAAAAGACTTAATGCTATCAACCAACTTAACCTAATTGACATTCATAGAACACCCCACCCAACAACAGCTGAACACATGTTTTTCAAAATGCATGCAGGGTATTTACCAAGATAGACCATAATTTCAGCATATAAAAAGTGTCAGTAATTTTTAAAGGACTTGAGTCACACAAACTATGTTCTCTGGCCATCATGAAATTAAATCAGAAATCATAACAGAAAGATCTCTGGAAAATCTTCTAAATATTTGTAAACTAAAAACTAAACTAAATTTGTGAACTTCAAAGCAACCAGAATCCACAGGACTAGAAGAGTCGTAAAATTTGCATGGAACTACAAAAGACAGCGAATATCCAAAGCAACTTTGAAAAAGAAAAGCAAGGTTGGAGGCGTCCCAATTCTGGACTTATGTAAGTTATATCACAAAGCTGTAGCAATCAAGACAGCATGGTACTGGCACAAAAACAGACACAAAGATAATGGGACAGAATAGAAAACCCAGAAATAAACACACAGCTGCATGGTGAATTAATCTTTGGTAAAGTAGGAAAGAATATCCAATGGAAAATAGAGTCTCTATACCTTCAACACATGGTGTTGGGAAAAGTGGATAGCAACAAGCAGAAGAATGAAACTGGACCACTTTCTTATGCCATACCCAAAAATAAATCCAAAATGGATGAAAGACCTAAATGTGAGGCAGAAAACCATCAAAATCCTAAAGGAGAACATAGACAGTAACCTCTTTGACATCGGCCATAGCAACTTCTTACTAGACATGTCTCCTGAGGCAAAGGAAACAAAAACAAAAATAAACTACTGGAACTTCATCAAAATAAAAAACTTCTGCACAGCGAAGGAAACAATCGACAAAACTAAAAGGCAACCTACTGAATGGGAGAAGATACTCGCAAATGACATATCAGATAAAGGGCTAGTATCCAAAATCTATAAGGAGTTTATTATCAAACTAAAAAAAAAAAAATCCAGTTAAAAAATGGGCAGAAGACATGAACATTTTTCCAAAGAAGACATACCAATGGCCAACAGACACATGAAAAAATGCTTAACATCACTGATCATCAAGGAAATATGTATCAAAACTACAATGAGATATCATCTCATGCCTATCAGAATGGCTCAAAATTAACAACACAAGAAACAACAGGTGTGGGGCGCCTGAGTGGCTCAGTAGGTTAAGCTGCTGCCTTCGGCTCAGGTCATGATCTCGGGGTCCTGGGATCGAGTCCCGCATCGGGCTCTCTGCTCGGCAGGGAGCCTGCTTCTCTCTCTCTCTTTCTGCCTGCCTCTCCATCTACTTGTGATCTCTCTCTGTCAAATAAATAAATAAAATCTTAAAAAAAAAAAAAAGAAACAACAGGTGTTGGTGAGGACACAGAAAGGGGAATCCTATTACACTGTTGGTGGGAATGCAAACTGGTGCAGCCACTCTGGAAATAGTATGGAGGTTCCTCAAAAAGTTAAAACTAGATCTACCCTAAGATCCAGCAATTGTGCTACTAGGTATTTACCTAAAGAATACAAAAATAAGTAATTCAAAGGCATACATGCACCCCAGTGCTTATAGATTATTTACAATAGCCAAATTATGGAAAGAGCCTAAATGCCCATCAACTGATGAATGGATAAAGAAGATATGGTGTGTATATATATGCATATGTACACACACACACACAATGGAATGTGTGTGTGTGTATATATATATATATATATATAGCCATAGGAAAGAAAAGATCTTTTATAGTCATATATATACATAGATAAATATTGATATATGTAGATATATCCACAGAAAAGAATGAAATTTTGTCATTTGCAACAACTGGAATAGGGCTAGAGAGTATTATGTTAAGCAAAATCAGTCAGAAAAAGACCAATACCATACGGTTTCACTCATATGTGGAGTTTAAGAAATAAAACAACAGATCACAGAGGGAGAAAAGAGAGGCAAACAAGAAACAGATTCTTAACTATGAGAACAAACTGATGATTACCAGAGGGGCAGTGGGTGGGGGCTGAGTGACATAGGTGACGGGGATGAAGGAAGGCACTTGCTGTGAACAGGTGTTCTACAGAAGTATCTAACTACTATATCATACACCTGAAACCAATATCACACTGCATGTTAACTACCTGGATTTAAGTAAAAACCAAAAAAAAAAAAAAAAAAAAAAAGATGAACAAGTCCTGGGAAATACACCATACATACAGCATGGTGGTTATAATTAATATTACAATATTTATTAGTTTATATTTCCTAAGAAAGTAGCTTGCGAGTATTCTCACCACAATAACTTGTGAATAAATGTTAATTAGCTTGATTGTGTAATTATTTTACAATTACACATAGCAAGTCATCACATTATAGACCTTAAGTATGTAAAATTTTTGTCAACTATAAAAAAACCCCAAAGGATCAGGGCGCCTGGGTGGCTCAGTCCATAATCCCAGGATCCCGGGATTGAGCCCCATATCAGGCTCCCTGCTGGGCAGGAGGCCTGCTTCTCCCTCTCCCACTCCCCATGCTTCTGTTCCCTCTCTCACTGTCTATCTCTGTCACATACATAAACAAAATCTTTAAAAAAAAAAAAAAAAGATCAAAGAAAAAATCAAAAGAAAAACTCAAAATTACTTTGAATTCTGAAAAATGAAAACACAACCTATCTACATTTATGGGCTGCTGATAAACCACTATCAAGGAACAAACGTGTAGGGCTAAGAACCTGTATTAGAAATGAAGGTCTCAAATCAATGACCTCAGCTTCCACACAGACAAACTAGAAAAAAATGAAACCCAAAATGGAGAGGAAATGAAATAAAGGGCAGGGAAGAAATCAATGAAATACAGAAACAGAGAAAAATCACTAAGTGCAAAAGCTATCTGAGATCAGTGAAATTGATAAAACCACAGCTAGACTGATTCAAAAAACAAAATAAGATGCAAATTCTCCCTATCAGAAATGGGAAGGGTGATGTCACTTATATACCCAAAAGGTCTGATAGAATAATTTGAAGAAGCCCCATTAGCCAAGAATGAAGAAATTTCAGCATTGGTAAGAAAAAGTGATAATCTGAAATAATTCATATGTGTTTGAATACATCCATTCAATCCATCCATCCATTTAAAAAAATTCTAAGTGGGGACGCCTATGTAGCTTAGTGGGTTAATATCTGACTCTTAATCTCAGGGTCATGAGTTGAAGCCCCAAGTTATTTAAAAAAAAAAAAAAAAAAGACAAAAATTCCTAACTCACCTTTGGAAAATGCTAGATCATCAACTCATTTCAAAACTGGAGCATGAAAGGACAGAATCAAGCAGAGTATACTGTCATGTGATGGATATTTTTGTATGTCAACTTGAAGGGTAATTTTGGATGAGATTAACACTTAAGTCTCTGCACCAGGTAAACAGAGGACCCTTCACAATGTGGGTGAGTTGATGGCCTCCCTGGCTAGCAGCAAACTCTTAGCAGCAGATTGTCTTTGAAATTTACCTGAACTACTGGTTCTCCACATCTGCACCTGCTGGACTCACCACATAAGCCAATTCCCCATCAATAAATCTCTTTATACATACATACATACTTGCTGGTTCTGTTTCTCTGGAGAAGCCTAATATGCCCACTACTTCCCTATAGAAACTGAACCCTAGCCAAATAATTGAGGAAAGAAAATGAAAAAGGAACAGGATTAAAACACCACTGCTGGCAAGCCCTTATAAGATGTAGGTGTTGATTATCAACGGTTGCTAACATCACAAAGAGAGACATGTTCTCCCCGATGGAAGAGAGGAGCCTACTTAAAAGAAGTCCAATCAAAAATCAAACTCAAATCTGACCAAGCCTCGAGATCTATACACATTCACAGGAAGTTCAGCGGGGCAGAATACACGTGAGCATCACAGGGGTACCACCAACAAACTCTCTAGTTTCTGCGAGAAACTTCCAGTAAAAAGAGGGGAGATTAAAAGATGGGAGAAACAGAACTCTATTGCAACAGATGAACATGGTTTCGATCTAGGAAGTACTTATGAAACATTTGGGGAGGGCGCCTGGGTGGCTCAGTGTCTTAAGCCGCTGCCTTCAGCTTGGTGTCCTGGGATCAAGCCCCGCATCAGGCTCTTTGCTCAGCGGGGAGCCTGCTTCTCTCTCTCTCTCTCTGCCTCTCTGCCTACTTGTGATCTCTCTCTCTGTCAAATAAATAAATAAAATCTTTAAAAAAAAAAAAAAAGAAAGAAACATTTGGGGAAATTTAGATACCTGAAATTTTATCGATTTTATTTGTTTTGGGTAGGCTAATAGTCTTGCAGCTACTTATTAAGGGCCAGTATCTTTTACAGATTCATGCTGAAACATTTATAGGTTGATTTCAAAATAATCAGAGGGAGGCAGAGAAGCAGATTGAGTATAAACAAAACAACTAACTTTTGAGTTGTTAAGCATGAAAAGTGGTGCATGGATATTTAAGGTTTTTTAATACTATGTTCTCTGTTATTTTTGTGTTTAAACTATTCTATGAGTTTATAAAATATAAGTATCCTACCACAATTACCTTTTGTGATTTTTTTTTAACCTGTATCAAATCACGTATTTATAGGTACTCTGAAAAGAAGAAAGCACTCTGTGAGTAAGATACCAATATTACTTATTCACAAAAAGAAAAAAGGAGACCAATAAACAGCGGGGGGGGGGATGAAACAGAAAATCACAGCAATGCACATCCTCTCTTTCCTTCTATTGTTAATTATCGAAGCTACATGCTAATGAGACAGATATCTCATCTACCAAGAATAAGGTAATCATTCAATGGCCCTGAAAAACCCAGAAGACTAAAATAATCAAAACCTTGAAATGGATTAAGTTATTTAGGAAGTAACCATGGAAGGAAATATTATTAATAACTAAAGTCCTAAGTTTTGTCAAAAATGAGCTGCCACATTAATTATTTGGGACAATGTCCCTGAACACAAACTAAAAAGGAATTGTACACATCTATTTATCTGAACCAAGAAAGCCCAGAGGAAACCTAACTGAATACAATCCCAAAAAATTCCAAAATGTATACAATAAGTCTTCTACTCTATTGAGGAACTGCCAACTGCAAGGCTTTTTAATCAAATTTTAGGAACCAAGTCCTGACTCTACTACTTACTATGGGAAGGAAGAGGAGAATTACCTCAGTTTCCTCATTGTAATCGAAAAATAACATCCACCTCATAAAGTTAACATGAAGACAAACACAAAATGTGATTTTCTTTCCCCCTGATGTGTAGAAATACCTAGCACACCAAGCACAAAATCTGATAAGCCCACAAGGGTGTTCAATTCTTTCTTTCTCCTCCACCAGGTAAGGAGGCCCGCACAAAAACACAATTTCACCGCTCTGGTTATATTAGAGTTCATATTCAGAAATGACTCAAATGTATAGTTAAGAGGAAACCAACATGTGTCTCAAAGTCTTATAAGTAACTTCAGACTTTTTTTTTTTTAAGACCATGAGTTCAGAATGTTCCCATTCAGCAACCTTAAGATGAGTTGTTCATACTGATACGCTTACAAAGGAAAGCCCTCGGTGCTCGTGCAGGAGTCAAGGGACCCAGCACCACAGCCGCTATGAAATACAGTTTGGCAGTTCCTCAAAAAAACTAAACACAGAATTACTAATGATCTGGTAATTCTACTGCCAGGTATGAACCCAAAACAGCTGAAGGCAAGGACTCAGATAAGCGTACACCAATGTTCGTGGCAGCATCATTCACAATAGTCAAAAAGGTAGAAACGACCCAAGATATGCCCTTCACAGGCAAATGGATCGACAAATTGTGATGTAAACATTCAATGGAACATGACCCAACTTTACAGAAGACTGAAGTCCTGACACATGCTATAATGTGGGAGGACCTGGAAAATGTTATGCCAAATGAAATAAGGCAGATTAAAAAGGACAAATTTTGTACAATTCCACTTTATCAGGTACCTAAGAATAGGCAAATTTATAGACACAAAGTAGAATGAATAGGGATAAGGGATGAGAGTTTTGTTTAATAGGTACAAAGTTTCTGGTTTGGGGTGAGGAAAGTTTCAGAAACAGACGGTGGTGATGGTTGTATGATGCTGGGAATGTAATTAATGCTAATGAATATACACTTGAAATGATTAAAATGGCACTTTGTTATCTATGTTGTACCACCACTGGGGGAAAAATTACATAATAAAGATCCCAGATCACCATTTAAAAAAAAAAAAATAGCACTACAGTCAGAGAGGAAAGGAGAAGGCAGATTTCTAAGCCCCTGACCTCCAGACTCCAGTATTTCTGGCAATACAGCAATAACACTTCCTCATCTCAGCAAATTCTAAGCATGTTCTTGTCCCTTTTAGCCAACTTTTTCATATGCCAATTCTACAGTAATGATCAGGAATATGGTTCCTTCCCCTATATTATCACTTCAGTGTTTTTTCCTCCTGCTTTCTGACACTCTTCACTTGAGTAGCCACTCCTTGAACCCACTGAGATTTTGGCGTCAGCAGCCCTAAGGCCCTACGTTCTCCAATGACCCTCTTCTTACAGCAGTGGAGGAATTAACATCCTGTTTGCCAGACATGGGAAATAACCTCTATCCACCTGCCTGGGGAGCTTTTCATTCTTAATTGTGCTCCTTCTCTCCAAATTCTTCCCCCCAGCACTGTTGTAACTGTCATATTTACAGGAATTTTTTAAGTCAACTCTCCATCATGGACCCTGGTGGCAGCAAAAAGAGACATTCATTTTGGGTTTTGGGTTTGGGATGCTAACTTCATACACTCCCTCTCATTACCTGGAAACCTGGAAAAATAGAACGGATAGTGGGAACAGTCAGACAAAACTACTCTTTCACTATTTCCCCTTTCCCAATTACCAATATTTTCCTTACACTGAGCTCTCTGATGGGCATCTAGAGAGTGTCAAGGACAGACACAATGGGTACAAGGATCCAAGGGCGCACTTCTCCAAGGCAAGATCCTCACAGTGTTCAAGATGGCGGAAGGATCAGATTTGGTCAATTAAAATCATAATTCTGCCTATACCACCGAACCTTTGAGCCAAGGGTCAGAGTCCTATCTCAGTTTCCTCGTCCGTAAAACAGAGGGATCTATGAGAAAAACCTCCCAAGGATGCCCCTCACCAGCTCTGAAATTCAGTTATAAACACATCAACAACCCAGTTAGGGTTAGGGAGTCCTCTAGTCACATTAACAAAGAGTTCATGTGAGATGTATTTGTTTTTAATGTAGTATACATTTAGGTATCAGTTAAGTAGAAAGAGAATCTCTCAATGTTTTATTCCCCCCCCTGAAACTACATAAAAAAGAAAATTCTTTCGATTTTTAAGGTGAATGCAATAAACTCTGTTTTCCCCAAATGGCCTTGTTTTTTTCTATTACAATTGCTGCTAAACTAGGTCACCTAAGTAATAAATATTGAAACCATTTAACCAAATTCAAACATCTGTTCCAATCCTCTCCTAGGGTTTGATCCAGCTGAAACAAAATACCCAGTGCCCCCACAGGACCTGCAAGATCCACACTGTTGGAAACACTGGGCTTTTTCCTAAAACCAATATACGTGGTGAAAAAATGTGGCTACTTCAATATGTCTGGAGATAATGAGTACAGAAGTACATGAGGAGCAGCAAAATCCAACCAAGTAAATCAAGCCACACTGGATCCTCCTGTGCTAGAACTAAAGAACCCCTAAGCTTCGGCTGGCGAGTATCCAGCTGAAGGCCTGGCGTGGTGGGCCTATTCAAAGGAGGCAACAAAGGCCGTCCTCTCCAGCTCCCATCCACTAGGAGAGCTTTGCTCTGAGCCTAGCCATCACATGTTCCACTGGAATTTCTAAGCCAGTAACTCAAATCTGACTTCGGGGAAAATTATACTGAGTTTAAGAAATAGAAATGGTTTGGATATAAAAAGACACTTTTATAAAAGTTATTAAATACAAGATGAGAGTGAGCATCTGCAAGGCACATAAAAAGTAAGGGTATTAGATACAGAGATCTCTTTTAGAGGAATGACAGAACTGGTAACCTGACAGAAACGAAACAAAACCTCATAGGAAAATGGACAAGGATATGAATGGGCAATGTACTAAAGACTAAATCTTTTTTTTTTTTTTTTTTTTTTTTAACTAGAAAGGGAAAGGTGGGAAGGGGCAGAAGGAGAGGAGAGAATCTTAAGCAGGCTCCACTCCCAGTGCAGAGCCTGACGTGGGGCTTGGTCTCACGATCCTGAAATTATAACCTAAGCCGATACCAAGAGTCGGACCTTAACTGACCCACCCAGGTTCTCTGAAGAGTAAATCTAAAACGTTGGGGCGTCCCAACCACACCAGTGATACAAACTTTAAATTGCTTCTGATATTTACTTGGCTCATTTTTTCAAATTACCAAAATTTGGGCGGTGGGGGGAGACAACTCCTGCTGACAGGAATATGAAGCGGGAAGAGCATCACTGGTGGAAATATGAATTTTAACAGAAGTTAGAAATCAATCTAGAAAAACCTAAATTCAAAATGAACATACCCACTGACCTAGTAATCACAGCCTATGATTCACTCAAAAGAAATAAAAACCTAGAATGTAAGCATATATTCGACATGTTACCGAATCACTGTTTATAATAGCAAAGAAAAAAAAATACTGGAAACAAACTGACCATTGGTTGAAGAATCATCTAATAAATCAGTACATTGGCAATGTGGAATATTATAACCATTAAAAGGAATTATATTGATGTTATGGAAGAGTTTCTATGATCTCTTTTAAGTGAGATCATGATTCAGAAACATTTATGTATTATGCCCCTATGGTTTATTAAACAATTAAAAAAAACACACATAACTATATGGGCATAAGAAATACAGAGGACTGTCCTCCAATTGTTATTAGTTCTTTGTGGAAGGGAAGGGGTACTGTTAAAGAGGGCATAAGTTTTAACATCAAAACCCCATCAGGTTTTGATGACCTAGTTACTCACAGATTCTACAGAATTATGAATCTGTAGATTCTATACACATATTGATTAGCTCTGGCTCTTGCTCCCACTAGGACCAGGTTATCAGCACTTTCCCCTCCTTTCCTACCCTCTCAGAGTCAGCAAGTTTAAAAAAAAAAAAAAAAGTAACCCGCAATCAGGGTACCTGGGTGGCTCAGTCCATTAGGTATCTGACTTTTGGTTTCAGCTCAGGTCATGATCTCAAGGTTGTGACATTGAGCCCCATGTTGGGCTCCCAGCTGGGTGCAGAGTCTTCTTGACATTCTTTCCCTTTTCTTCCCCCTGACCCTCTGCACCCAGTTTTTGCACACACACTCTCTCTCTCTCTCTCTAAGTAAATAGATAAAATCTTAAAAAAAAAAACAAAAGTACCTCTCAGGAGTTAAATATTTTTAAGTCTTTAAATTCCAGTTCATTACCATAAACATAATATTGGTTTCATGTGGTACAAAATAGGGATTCAACACTTCCTTACAACACCTGGTGCTCACCACAAGTGTAATCTAACAGATGAATGAAACCAGGAGCTAGTTCTTTGAAAAAAATAAAATTTATTTTAACCTGCTCCTGCAACTAGCTCCCGTCCTTTTAATATGTGATCAATCTATCCCCACTATCACCACCTCCTTCTTTCTTAATCTGACTTTCATATTATCTTCTAAATGCCTGTTCTCGAACAATCCTGAGAGCATGATCCTGTGAATACACACCACTATTAAAAAATTCTGAAAACTAAAAGAACCATAAAATTGTCATTGATTACTCTCATCCTTGTAAGAATAAGCTTCACAGATTTCACTACCTTTGAAATCTCTACAGCACTCTACACCTTGTGATATATAGAAAAATGTAAGACTTTAACATCTACTTATATAATAAATCTCCATGCTATTATACTTAGTTCCCATCTCACACCATTTCCCTTCAGCCAGAAGAACTTCCTTTGGAATTTTTTGATGTACCAATCTACAGCAAATGGTCTCCATTTTCATTTTTCTGAAAATATCTTTATCTTATCTTCATTTGTGACTATTTTTCTTTGAACATAAAATTCCAAGTAGATAATTGGATTTTTCAGCACCTGAAAAATGTTTCACCATTTTATAATCTCCCTTGTTCCTGATGAAAAGTGACCTGTCATTTATATCATTGCTCCACGGTATATCTCTTTATTTTGTCTGCTTTCCAGATTATCTTTTATCTTTGATTTTCAGCTGTTTTACTCTGAAGTGCCTTAGGTATGGTTTTCTTTGTATTTACCTTGCTTGAGCCAAGTAATCCTTCAAACCTCTTTCCTGCCATATGCTCTCTCTTCTTGCCCTCTGAGATTACAAATACATATGTATTAATTTATTTTATCCCAATGGTACTGAGATTTTCCATTTTTATCACTTTTCTCTTTTCTCCAGATGGGGTAACTTCCTTTCTTCTTTAATCTTTATCCTACTTCCACTTTTATGTTTTCTGTTTCTATTAAAATTCCCCATCTGTTGTTTCATTATGATATTTGAAGTTGAAAATATTTACAATAGCTGCTTTGAAAGTCCCATTGCATGAATTCCAGCATCTCGGTCATCCTGGGGTTGTTTTCTACTGACTGCTTCTTCTCTTGACCGAGTCATATTTCTTTTTTTTTTTCTCGTGATTGGTATTATGGAAAGAATATTATGAACATCATGGTGTAGAGACTATCTTCTTCTGAAGAATTTTGGCCAGACAGTTACTTGGCTAGATTCAAACTCCAAATTCTATTTCCCTATGGTGTGCACTGGCTGAACTACTCAGTTTCTTCAGCTTTCCAGCTTTTGCATTTCACTGGAAACTGTAGAGTCTCCCCATGGATCAGCCAGGAATTTGGGCAGAGTTTATATACAGATGTTGGGGCTTTCCCTACTGCAACTCCCTCCTTTCCTGGAAGTGTCTCACTTTGCAGTCACTCTGGCAGTCACAAATGCTATTCATCTCCTGACTCAAGTCAGTAACTGCCACTTTCTGTTCTAGGTCTAGCCACCCTACTCTGCACAGACTTGGGGAATGCCATCAGGCAAAAACAAAACATATAAACGTTAACTTTACCCAATGGCTATTCACTGCTTTTAAGAATGAACTCTTCTCCAATTTGTCTACTTTCAGTTGCTCTCTGGTATCTTCAAGTCATCAATGTTATATTTTACCAAGAGTTTATAAATGGTATCTGCAGGAAACTTAGTCTGATAAAACTCTATTCCTATCACCATCACCAGAATAAAAACCTTCCCCATCTATATTTTAAAAACATGTTTCCTTCAATCAAGACCACCAGCAGTTTACATGGATATGTTTAGTTTTTTTTGAAAAAGCACAGAATAGATCTATTTCCTGTTAATTTTTAAGTAATCAGGTTACCGAAGGAATAAAGATCTTAATTTTCAGTTTCTAAGCAATGATTTGTTTACACTAGTATTAAAACATAGGGTATAAATTTGGAAGTGATCACATGCATGTTTACATTTGGTAATGGAATTATTTTTAAAGTGGAGGAAAAAAAATGTCCTCTTTAGAGAGAGGGACAGATGTCGTTTTTTTCCATTTGGAAGATAGCATTACCTTGCACATGAGTCAGAAAACCATGAGGTCTATTATCATGTGCAATGCAACTCGGGAAAGCAGTATGTTTGCCCAGACCAGCAGGATTCATCACATTTCTGGCAACTGGGGAATTTGTAAAATTAACTCACTGAACAATAAAATAACATCATAATGTGGTCCTCACTGAGCACGACAAGCCAATTACAGTAAATGGCTTTGTGGAATTCCCCAGACTGAATGTGCAATTCATGTGATAACGGTCTGGTATTCTACATTCTGTAAGACGGCCAGTTATAACTTCATTGATGAAAAGCAGTATTCAGATAGCTAGAAAAGACTTGGATATCCTCTAGCCTAATCATGTCATTCTACAGATGGGGAAACTGAGGGCCTGAGGCATTAAGTAACTTACTCAAAACCAAAAAATTAACTCTCGACAAGTATAGAGCCAACAGCTTTTTCCAGTATCTCCCATTATTTGTCCTAGATCTAGCAAAAGAAAAAAAAAAAAAAAACCAAAAAACAAAAAAACTTTTTTCCATATGAAAGATTCAAAGGTAAAAAGTTTTAAGGGAAGAACAAACAAAACCCCCAAATCTTTACTCTCCTACAGTTTGGCAAGATTAGGTATTTAGCCTTTTTATGCCTTTTAAGAATTCAAATAGCAAAATAAACTTACCCCAAAAGAGTTGGCTTACAGAAATATCAATAAAAAATAACTACAGGGGCACCTGGGTGGCTCAGTGGGTTAAGCCGCTGCCTTTGGTTCAGGTCATGATCTCAGGGTCCTGGGATCGAGCCCCGCATCGGGCTCTCTGCTCAGCAGGGAGCCTGCTTCCTCCTCTCTCTCTGCCTGCCTCTCTGCCTGCTTGTGATCTCTGTCTGTCAAATAAATAAATAAAATCTTTAAAAAAAAAAAATAACTACAAATAAGGATGCCTGGGGGGCTCAATCCCTTAAGCTCCTGTCTTAGGCTCAGGTCGTGATCCCAGGGTCCTGAGATCAAGCCCCATGTAGGGCTCCCTGCTCAGTGGAGAAGCTGCTTCTCCCTCTCCCTCTCCCTTGCTTGTTACTCGCTTGCTCTCTCAATCTCTATCAAATAAATAAATAAATAAAATGTTTAAGAAAAATAACTACAAGTAGCTTGTGAACATGAACAACTGGAAAAACTCCTTTGCCAATTGTTGGTCATTAACTAACATCGCTCATCCACTACCTTTTACTGCCAGAATCCATTCATCCCATTAAAATCTCTTCCTACATCTTTCAATCCCACATTCAACTACCCACGTGGGATCTGGGAGATGCTAAGTTCTAAGTCCGCATCTCCACCAACACCAGGTGCCGTCAGGCCGTCATCGTGGCCGTCACTTCTGTCACAGGGCTCTTCCGCGGAATTCTGTGAGTTATCTTCAAACAACTGCAGCTTCACAATGGTTCCTCAACAGAAATAGTTGCATTTTTAAAACCAAAAGAACAAGAGTAGCGTGCATGTGTGCGTGCGTGCGTGCGTGCGTGTGCGCGTTACACCAGTTGCCTGAGTTCTTAAGAGAGAAATTGAGAGAACAATTTGGAAACGTTTACACTGGCAAACACAGAGCCCATGAAGGTAAAACATTTTTTAAAAAAATATTTGGAGCAGACCTATCTTAGCTGCCAAAAAAAAAAAAAAAAAAAAAAAAAAAAAAAAAAAAAAAAAAAACACAAACCAAAACTGCCAAGAAACTGTTTCAAAATGCTTGGATTGTTCTGCCTTTTTTTCCTCCCCTCCCAACTGTTTCCACCAGGCAGTAAATAAAATCCCAGAGTCCTTGGGCAACAGTCTAATCTCCCTGAACAGAAGGGAGAGCAGGAACAGAAGAATATGGAGGGGAAGAGGGCAAGCCAAAAACGTTTGCATTTAAGCATCTTAACGGCTGTAAACCAAATATTTGATTTTGCTCACTTATTTCCCTTTGAAAATACATGCACATGAAACAAAGGTTTGATTCAAATATATGAGGGACTGGTGAGCACGTTATGAGCAAAACACTAGTTTGTTGAAAGGTATGTTCCACCTTAGAGAATGTCTGCTGGAACGGGTGTAGGTAGCACGTGGTTTTCCGGTGCTCTGAATGTCCTGTGGGGTGGTCTCTTTCTCTTACCCTGAGAGTTCCTACCTCCCACCTGTGACAGGAATCAAGGAAATATAAAATTAGAAGTGACTGAAATCTTCCCACTAAGAAGGAAAAGCCCAGGTCTCAAAAGCAGCCCCCTCGGGTGGGTGGGATTTATACAAGAAAGGACAGAATGCACCAGCGGCGAACAGGCCCACAGAGGGGGAGAGAAGGGAGAAGAGTTTCAGAGCTTAGGGTCATGGGAATGGGGACTCTTCAAGGGTCATTCCTGCATGCAGAGAGCAACAGCCATGGCGAGGGAAGATTTCCAACTTTTCTGTGGTCCCAGGAGCTCCTCAAATACTTGATCAAGTATTTAAACAAAAACTAAGGATGAGTTACTTATGTTTCCCTATGGCTAAAACTCCATCCACGAACTATCAATCCGCTATGTACTCCTCTAAGGAAAACACTTTTATCCCATTGTTTATATGAAATACAGCTGAGGCGAGCATGGAGTCCAGAGTCAGAAGGAATAATCCAGAAGTCTTAAAGTCCAGCGCTGTCAACACGTATTTGATGGGAGTCTACACTGTAATCCTAAGTCTTTTTTGCGTGTGTGCCTCAAAACACAGGCTGTAAGGTTTATGAATTTCAAAAGTTTTCTTTTCTTTTTTTTTTTTTTTAAGGAGATAGAAGTTTATTGAATACAACGCAAGGAACCAGCGGGTCAGGACAGCAGAGGAGAGGCTGTTTGCCTACAAGTTCAAGTGCTAATAGACAAGATTCTCTTTTCCACAAATTTGCTTAAAACAACAACAACAACAACAAAAAGCCCATATTATCCAGGCATACACTGTGAAAGATAGGACCCGGTAAAGACTAGATCCTCTCCATGAGATAACTGGCAGGTGGCTGGGCTTTGGGTGAGGGGAGTCTGAGTCCCACAGAATTGCACGACTAATTATGTATGTATGCACTTTTGTGTTTCTGGCAATTTAAGAGGTCAATTATTTCACACACACACACACACACACAGTACTACTGCTACTACTTCAGATAACCTGCTACTTCAAGTCCTTTCCATTACAGATGAGAAACCCGAGGCACACTGAGAATGACCTCTGTCCACAGTCACACAGCGAGAGGTGCCCACTCCTGGTCACTGTGGTTTGGGGGACCTCGGGGTAGCATGAGGACTTCCTTCTCATGGCAACGGGGGAGGCCCCATCAGGGCATGTCAGAATAAAGAATCACACTGCAAGTCAACATCCAAACAGCATCCAGGCAAGTTTGGAAAGCCTTCTCTGCCAGGGCTCTGGAAAGAGATTCAAAAGCGAGACTGGAGACTGAGAAATTCAGACCTGTGGAGACACAGACGGGCGGAGACTCGGGACACAGAGCTTCCCTCTGCGGCCAGTCGGGCTTCCAGGACCAGGGGCTCTCGCCACTTACTCCTATTTGTTTTCCCATTCCCCCATCTACTCCATACCCGGGTAAGAGCAATGGTCAGCTTCACCTCGAAGCATCCACGGGCATTATCCACTCATTCACTCAATTGATTACGTACCACATGCCCGAAATGCAAAGATGAAAAAAATGACGAAGACAAGATGGAAGTGGTGACCAGCGCAGAGACGTCACATCAGACAGCCCGGTGGAGGGATCCGAGCTCCGCCAGCCACTGGCGGAGTCTCCTCAGGCAGTTCTTTCTGTCCCTGACACTCGACTGCCTCATCAGTGAAAGCAGGAGCGCTCAGAACACAAATGGGCTCTGTGACTACTAGCGGCAACACAGTATCCATCCCGAAGCAGCTCACAGACCAGATGGCAGGAGGAAGAAGAACGAGTTCCCCTCCCACAGGACCTGAGCTCTCCCACCCAGCACCCAGGGAGGAGCCCTCACCCTCCCCATCTCTGCCAATGGGAGTCACGCATGATACCCACACATGGATGGGGCACAGTACAAACCTCCATTCCCACGGCTTCCGGGGCAAGAAGGCTCCATAAAAGGGCTGAGACCTAGAGGTGCAGTTAACGAGGCACAACCCGAGCCATGCAAGGCAAGCAGAGGTGCGTCTAGACTGAACATAGCAAGCTTGACTAGAGCAGGCTTCTACTTAGATCACCCATGCTAATCCCTGTCTGTACATCCCCATTCTGCCCCAGTGGCTAACAAAAGGAAGCGAAACACAATTCACAAGGTAATCCTCTTTGAACCCCACTTCTTCTACCAACAAATACCTCCCCTGTCTTCGCAGAGCAGTAGGAAAAGGTAACTGAGTTCTACTTTACTGATGCTTTTGTTATCGTTAAGATCGGATTTCTCTCTAGTACTGGAAGTACCGCAACCACCTAGCCCTTCCTTTCAACACAGATCCTTAACAGGATCTCTTCTGGCCCCACCATGCTTTAGTTATAATAACTGTGAAAAAGTAATTTAAACCTGCCTCGGTTTCCTTAACTCTTAAAATGGGAATCATAATAGTAGCTACCTAACAGCACTGCAATCAGGACAAAACGGTCATTCATGAGAAGCATTTTGCACTGTATTCAGTAAGCATCACTTTCTTTCACAACTGGGAGTTAACACAATGTCACAAGCATGAAATAGATTCATCCTACATCAGAACTTCTTTTGGCAAAACATCAGACCACCCAAGACAATGCCTGTTACCCTAACAAGTGAGTGACTGATGTGCCATGAAACATCCAGATAAAGAGGTCAACTTCAGGGGCACCTGGGTGGCTCAGTGGGTTAAGCCTCTGCCTTCGGTTCAGGTCGTGATCTCAGGGTCCTAGGATCAAGCCCCACATCAGGTTCTATGCTCGTCAGCGAGTCTGTGCCCCCTCCCCCCACCGCCTCTCTGCCTACTTGTGATCTCTCTCTCTCTGTCAAATAAATAAATAAAATCTTAAAAAAAAAAAAAAGAGGTCAACTTTGAAGACAATGTTAATAAACACAGAATATCTTCAAAGTCTTTTCCCCTCCATATAACTCCTCAAACATGATACATTGCACAACATCTAAATAAGAAAGCAAATGAAACAATGGAATTACTCAAATTTTCCAACTTTCTTCTCTTACCTTAGAAATTCACAATATTCTTTCAAGGGGGGTAGCTTTTAATGTAAAAAAAAAATATATATATATATTTTTTTTTTTTTTTCAGATTTTAAATGCAGGTTGTTAAGTACAGATGAAGCATATAAGGTCAATCAAGTTTAGTCAACAGACATCACCAATTTGATCAAATGCATTTTGATCAAATGTAATTTAATCAAACTTTCAACAAGTCAATAGTTCCAGTCTTCCATGGTTGTTGTAACTGTATCAAATAGTATTATTTGTTGAGCTAAGCAAGGATTCATTATCTATATGTTTATTCTACTGTTTGGGAAGCAAATAACTTTCCAAGATATATAAATATATTAATGAAAAAATCTAATACTTATCGAAACTACTTTAGGTCTGGAATCAAAGTATCACAAATTGAAAATTTTCATTTATATGCTACATACTAACAGATTTTAGTTGGTAAGAGATACCTGGTCTAACATAGGATTCATACAGTGACATGGACTTTTTATTTTACTCAATATTTTTTTTTTTACTTTTTTAAAAGATTTTATTTATTTGAAAGAGAGAGCATGAGCAGGGTATGGGGCAGAGGGAGAAGGGGAAGCAGACCCCCTACTGAGCAGGGAGCCCTATGCAGGGCTAGATCCTAGGATCCAGAGATCATGACCTGAGCTGAAGGTAGATGTCTAACTGACTAGGTGCCCCTACTTTGCTCAATATTTTAATATTATACTTTCATGACTAATTAGGACAGGGTTTCTTAACCTCAGCACTGTTGATGCTTTCTGCCAGCTAATTTTTTTTTTTAAGTAGTCTCCACGCTCAGCATGAAGCCCAAGGTGAGGCCTGAATTCATGACCCTGAGAACAACACGTGAGCTGAGATCAAGAGTCAGACACTTAACCAACTAAGCCACCCTGGCACCCCATGCCAGATAATTCTTTATTGTGGGGGCCTGTCTTCTACACAGTAGGGTAGTTAGCAACATCCCTAGCCTCCGGCCACAGAAGCCCATAGTACCCTGCCCCAAATATGAAATCAGCCATATCTGCAGTCATTGCCAGATGTCCCTTGGTGGAGGGGGGCGGGGGGGAGGACAAGATTGCCATGGCTAAAAACCACAGACTTAAGACATGACTGTTTCCTTCTCAGTTTCATCTGGAAAACACATATGAGATGAAAAAGCAATCGTTTCACACTATTATTCTGCAACAGGGATGCTGCAACGTGTTCTTCATACATCTCACCCAGTCTCACGATCCTATTTCGTCCCCATTAAAGAAAGATATGGCCAGAGCAGTCTTTCAAGTCCTGAAGCCCAAAATGTGCCCATTTTGTCATTCATTTATAATACAGTTATTTTTCCATGAGGTATTATTTTAAATGCTATATTCAAAGCACCATGATCACCACTGAGTAGCACACAAGGACCTTCTTTTCATTTCACATGTCGCCAATAAAAATCTACCTCATTTCTTATCCCCTTTATACACCCATTCATTAAATCACTCAACACTGCACACGTTAAGTTCCTACTTTGCACTGTCTGAGGCCAAGGAATTCAGCAACGAACAAAACTGACAGAGTGCTTGCCTTCGTGGAGCTCGGAATCTAGTGAGGTATTTCCAAACAGAATGTAACATGGGAAGGCGCTGGCAAAGGCAAATCACAAATCTGCCTTAGGATTCCTGCTTCAATTCCAACCTCCAGGAATTAACGGAAGATTTCTGTTGTGTAATTCTGTAGAATGAAAGTAACTGCCTTAGATATCCTACTCGTCAAAGCTTTTATGCTTCATATACTTGGTATTATCCAGGAATTTTACCAAAGTAAATGCCTAAAGACTGAAATTTACTATTTCATTTTTTATTTTTTTTAAAGATTTATTTATTTATTTGAAAGACAGAGATCACAAGCAGGCAGAGAGGCAGGCAGAGAGAGAGAGAGAGGAGGAAGCAGGTTCCCCACTGAGCAGAGAGCCCGATGCAGGGCTCGATCCCAGGACCCTGAGACCATGACCTGAGCCAAATGCAGAGGCTTTAACACTGAGCCACCCAGGTGCCCCTTATTTTTATTTTTTAAAATATTTTATTTATGTATCTGAGAGAGAGAGAAAGGAAAAGAGAGAATGCACAAGCAGGGCAAGGGGCAGAAGGAGAAGCCAACTCCACGCTGAGCAAGGAGCCCGATGCGGGGCTCAATCCCAGGACCCTGAGATCATGACCTTAGCCAAAGGCAGATGCTTAACTGACTGAGTCACCCAGGCACCCCTGAAATTTACTATTTTAACAACAAAAAATTTTAATTCATTTTGACGGTACTTACTAGAATTTTCTGCATACCAGACAAAAATCACTCTAGGTCCTAAATTTGCACCCCTGCACCATCTACTCTACCCACAAATCCCATCAGTTTTTGAAGTTCTCTAACTTCCTAAGGTGGTAATCAGAACATTATGGTATAGCTTATAAAGTCAGCTCATTTCAATTCCTGCAAACTGGTGAAACCTACTTAAATTATTAAGGCAAAGAAAATTCTGTTTGGACAAACTCCACTGACAGTTCATAAACAAAACAATCTGTTTTCATGGCCAGTTTTCTCAAAGATGATTTCAGATACTGTTTATCGTTTATACACTGCTTTCTTCCAGGCATAAAGTTGGGTCAGGTGGGGGATGGAGGTGGTAAGTGATGGGCAGAAAGAGGATGAGAAATTTCTGACCTGAGACCGAATACTGATTTACTGTCATGTTACCTCAATTCCCTCATTTAGAAAATGCAGGCTAGTCCCTAAGGCTGCGTAGATGAGCAAATGAAACCATCATTTTGGGCAGACATTGAAAATGGGAAAAGTAAAATACCAGGGTAAATGTAAAGAAACACAGCATAAGTGAGATAGTCCAGAATCCAACACGACAGCAAAGTTGGAGACCACAGAACGATCTCCAGGATAAAGTGCCTAGACAAGTGAGTTTCTCCACAAGATGGGGACAGTCTCCCATTAAAAAAAAAAAAAAAAAAAAAAAAATTGTCACTCACTTTTCCCTTGCCACAAGTTAAAAGATGGAACAGGGCCCAATGAGACAAGGAAGTAAAAATTATCCCACTCGCTGAGTCAACAGAAACTGTTCTTAATGCTTCTGATGAATTAAAGACACGAACAATGACTGTAAAGATAATTTTACTAAAAATAAAAGTTAAAAGATTACATCATCAAGTTCACAGAAAGCGCAGAAGCGGGCAGCCGAACCCTCTGTTCCCTAATTATATGGAGAAGGTACAGAAGAAGCAGCCTCGGGGCTATCAAAGGCCGATTCAAAGTTTCAAGCCTAAGATAGGACATCGTCCCCATGAGATCATAACCCCAGGGGGTCTCAACATCAAGGTCTACCAACTTCCCATCATCAGCTGCTGCTACCACACTCCCTACAGTGAGTGCCAACTGACCTCCTGACTTGAAGTCAGTCATTTCTGGTGAGCCTGGCCCTCTGGCCATGGGCCGTGGGTCCATCTCGCTGTATGTGGGATTTGCTTATGGTTCAAGCCAACGGCTCCTTCTTGGTAACCTATCTGGCATCTCAGTCCCTCAAGACCAGAGTTCCCCTCACTGGGGAACTTCTCTGCACCTAAACTCTAAGCAGGTGCTCATAGGTAGCGCCGGCCCTTGCTAACACAGTATCTGCTTTCTAGTGCACTAACACATGGGAAGCACTTACAGCAATGCCTGGTGTGATGTCAGAACTAACGATAACCCAAAGTTTGTCATTACTAGCGTTGTAACTCCTACATTTTCACTGCACCTGTGAGGGTCTCATTACTCCAAAGCATGGTGCTGTTTCAGACTCTCCGTGTCCTAAGGATCCCACCTTCCACGTACCAGACCAGACCCATTCCCAGGTGCAACTGAGCCTGCCACCCCCCCAGGACCCACAACAGCCAGGCCATGTCTATACAACATGGCACCCAGACATTTCAAATGGGGTTCATATTTTCAATCTAGTATCGTGGGTAAGAACGCAGAATTTGGAGTCAGATAAACGGTTGGTTTGAATCCTGGCCTTGCTTCCTACTGACATACAATCGTGTGCAATTGACTTCAGTACTCAAAACCTCAGTTTGCCATCTGTATAATGGGGATGCTAATAAATATTTGATAGGGTTGGTATGAGACAGTGTAGGCACAGCACTTGACACCCATGAGGACTCAGCACCCGCAGCTGCTACAGCAGTTCACATATTCCTCAAGCAGGGATGCATGTATTGTATCTGAGTGGGAAACTGTGATCAGGACGGAGAACCAGATTTCCACTTCTGGAGACCTGTCTTACAGATGAGAATCAGCAGGTGTGTGGAGGGAACTCTGAAGAGGATGGTCAGTAGATGAGTTTATGCAGGGTAGTAGCTTCCTAGGGCTGCCCTAACAAATCACCACAAACTGGGAGGCTTAAAACAATAGCAACACATTCTCTCACAGTAACTGAGTCCAAACCCCCGGTGCTGACAGGGCTGCCCTCCCTCCAAGTCCTCCAAGGGAGAATCCCCCCTTGCCCTTGCTTCTAAGGGCTGGAGCCTTTTTTGGCATCTGGCGGTGCCCCTCCCTCTCTGCCTCCCTCTCCACACATGGCCTTCTCTCCCTGTCCCTGGGCTTCTTCCTCTTCTGTTCTGAGGACACATGATTAAATTGGGGCCTATCTGTTTAACCCAGGATGATCTCATCTTCAGTTTCTTAAGCTAAATCCATCTGCCAAGACTCTTTCCAAATAAGGTCACATTCACAGGTTCCTGGGATGAGGACGGGACTCTTCTTGTAGAGGGCCACCATGACACGCAGTAACAGGAAAGGTAGGAAGGCAGGGACAGGGGTGGTGCTTATCACAGAGACCTGGTCAAACCAACCAAGAAATGGGGTAGAATCCTCCCAGCTGTGGGAGGTGCTGAGTGGGACAATCCACCAAAGGCACCTGAAGGCATCCTTGGCCACAAAATGGCTGGCGGGGGTGGGGGGGGGTGGGGAGGGGCTTGGTGTCTCAGTGGGTTAAACGTCTACTTTCAGCTCAGGTCTTGATCTCAGGGTCCTGGGATCAAGCCCCTCATCAGGCTCCCTGGTCAGTGGAGAGCCTGCTTCTCTTTCTCCCTCTGTGTTTGCACTCTCTCACTCTCAAATAAATAAAATCTTTTTTTAAAAAATGAGGGAAAAATGTTTTTTAAAATGTGTGCCTGCTTATGCATAGCTGTTTTGTTTTTTTACATGAATGAACAGGAAACTCTTCAGTGACAACTTCTGGAGGGTAGGACACCGTGGGGAGGGAGGCTGCCAGGGACGGCAACCCTTTTTAAGTTACACTCCTCTCAACAGTTTGAGTTTCTATCTGCTTGCCTGTAGGATCTCCAGAATTCCCTAAATCCAGGTTATTACTATTACCCAGTATCCACAAGAAACCCCCACCTGAACTGGTGTGGAAACAACGAGGATACAGACAGAAACCTCAGAGACATCCCTGCCTACAGCACCTTCGCAGTCCCCAGAGGCCTGTCAGCACCGCGGTTCCCTGCACAACCTCAAAGCCTCTTTCTTCCTGTCTTCCCCTGGAGAGGCCTATCTGAACGACTCAGCTACAAATTGAAACACATACATCCCTATCTGGGTGCGCACATGCACGCGCGCACACACACACACACACACACACTCAGCAAGCATGCTCTGGTCCAACTCCATACTACACATATAGTTTCATCAAGTTTCACCAAGAAATGTTCCGTCTTCACCCTGTAAAAAGGCTTCTTTGTCTATTTTCTCATGTGACTCTCAAGAGTCACAAAGAGCCTTGCAGATTCTCAGCTCAACCCTCTCTGAATGGAATGAGAAAGCATTTTCAGACCTCAGATCCCTTCACCTGTAATGCAAACTTAATTAACACTCAGCAAGGTCTCCCAGCCTAATGAACCATTTGGGCAGCCTATCTGATAACCTGATAGCCCACCAATCAGGGAAGCCTCCCAAGTACGAGCAGCTTCCTCTGTTTGAGTATCAAATCCCCTCTCAGGTCAAGAAGCCCATTAGGAATTTTGGCTTCCTCCATTCACAGTGCATCAGGAGGTCGGGACAAGGTCTCCTTCATCAGCGACCTTCTGGAACTTCCTCATTCCGTGACTGTTTCTTGACCTCTCAAGTTCCTCATTTGAACGGTGACATTCTGCACTACCTCAGCCCTGCCTTGAGATCACACACAGGTAAGAGTTAATACAAGCCCTTTTGGAGAAAGAGCCAGGAACCAAAGCATTGGCTGAGGCCCCCAGGACCTGAGCTGTGCCATTAGGGAATCTGACCGCGGCACAAGAAGTCACAACCACCTTGCCTGCTATAGGGACCACAGCCAGAGCCTTCTCCACAATGTCGCTGAATGCCCAGACCCTTCCCTCCCTGTCCATTTGCTGACCCCGCTGCCAGGTGACTGCTCCTAAAGCACAACCCTGACCCTGTGTCACTTGGGCCTCCTATCATCTGCCCCTCAGAGGAATCCAGACTCAAGCAGATTTCTAAGCCTCTCCTCAATATTGAGACCCATCCTACTGCAGCCAGGGGGGGGGCAATATTTTGTGACTTGAACCAGTTTTTCTCCTGGTATATCCCCCTTTTCTCTCCATTCAAACTAGGTCCTTATGTTCACCATCTTGAGAGAGGCATGTGGCTGGGAAAAAGCAGAACCAGCTTGCAAACGTTCCTAACTTTTATGTCCCAAAGCCCAAGCCCACAGACGGAAAGATGGCTCTCTCACACAGAATACACAACCCAGCCAGAACCACCAAAGCTGGCATTTCCAGAAACTACCAAAGAGGGCATTTCCAGAAACTATAAGGAGACTTCATCAGGCAGAGGGGAGAAAAGGTTGACTCCCAGATTCAGAAGCAGAGCTTCCAGGGAAGCAACAAGACTCCAAAAGCATAGGGCAGAGTGGTGGGTCTCAGCCATCAGCAGCCTCACAAGGGCTCCCATGCAAAAGAGAATCACAGGTTCATTAGGACTAAGTCATTTTAGGTTTCCATGGTAAATTACGTGGGCCAGCAATGAGGAGCAGATGCCCACATTCACTTGGCAAATCTGAGATTCCAGAATCATGATACAGGGCAGGGAGAACTCAAAAAAGGACTAAGGAGATGCTCCTACAGCACAGGCAGAGATGAGCTTGAAAAGTAAGTGGAGTTATAATCAGTAATATTTCCACCACAAATAACTTTATGAACTGAGATGTGTTCCTACTATGCTATCTTTCCCACTCCCCCCTTGTTTAGACCCAGTGTGGCAACAATCCCAAGTCCTTTCAACATTACACACCCTACGATGCCTGACCCCAGCCGATCTGAGCAGGATATTCCTCCGACTTTAAACGCCCTTCCCATATTTTATCCATTTACCCTTACCCATCCTTCAATTCCTAGCTCAGTGTTACTGCACATGCTTGCGCATGTGTGTACAGAACATGAGTTAACGATGCACATTAAGCATGTCAGGTACATGTGTGTATATTAAAATAGAAATTAATTCGTCTATGGCCTGAACACAGATATGATAAAAAGAAGAACCTGGATTTCCGTAAATGATGGGCAAAAGCTCAATAGAGCTTTTGGGATTTTTCAAGGGCTTTAGCCAATGAGGACATCGGTTCTGCTTCAAAACTTGGCCTGTCTTCACCCTAACATGGCAATATCATGTTTTAATTATTTTTCATAGTCATGATTAGGACTTCTTTTTCTTTTAAGATTTATTGATTTATTTTAGAAAGAGCATGCAAGTGAGCGAGGAGGAACAGGGGCAGAGGGAGGCAGAACCTCAAGCAGACTCCCCACTGACGGGGAGCCTCATGCAGGGTGATCTCACGACCCTGAGATCATGATCAGAGCCGAAACCAAGAGTCAGGGGCTCAACCGACAGCCACCCAGGCGCCCCCATGTTTAGGGCTTTTTTGGTCTATAATCACAACGTAAAGAAAGGGTAACATCAAAAAAAGAAAAAGCAGTACCATATGGATTTAAAAGAACATATGGAAAAAAAGCAGTGTTGGAAAAGTAACTGCACTGCAGGTGGTTAAAGCAAAACCAAACCAAAAGCTTTCTAAGGAGCAAGAGAAAAGCTTACCAGGGAGCTTTTGCACAATGCGGTCCCTGTGAGATGCCCTAGGTGGCGCCAGCGGTCTAGAACAGCCTGGTTGCCTGTGGAGGGATCTGGGACTAGAACTCAGCCGGTGGGGTGGAGCAGGCACCTCAGAACAAGAGTGCACATGGGCATTTCCAAAACAAACAAAAAAACAAAACACGATCCTTCTTAGGTCAGATATTCACACAGGATGTATTTCTATTATTATCATAAGCTTCACTCTCAAGAGATTTTTATCCACCTGATAGAAATGGAAAGGCTTCCGAATGACCCTCATTCATCTCACACACAATCCCTTCTATTAACACTGGATTTCTTTGAGCCTTTTTTATTTTAAGTAAAACTTGGGAATAAGAATAATGCTTCCCAGGGGCGCCTGGGTGGCTCATTGGTTAAGCCTCTGCCTTTGGCTCAGGTCATAATCCCAGGGTCCTGAGATCGAGCCTCACACCGGGCTCCCTGCTCAGCGGGAAGCCTGCTTCTCCCTCTCCCACTGCCCCTGCTTATGTTCCCTCTCTCACTGTGTCTCGGTCAAATAAATAAAATCTTTAAAAAAAAAAAAAAAAAAGGAGTAATTTTTTCCCCAAAGCAAATAAACAAATGGAAGAAGAATTACCCTAGGTAATTCTGTAGAGTACAAGTTGAGCCCAAGGGAAAACTTCAGTCTAGCAATGCAACAACTTTCCAAGTGGGTAACAGAACTGTGGCCTGGCCATTGGCTTACGAAGTGTGTATGGGACATCACTTAGCCATGTGATCTTTAGCCATGGCTGTGTCCTCTTAAAATTCACGGCTTACCCACCTTAAGTAACAGGGAGCAGTATCAATCACCTCCCTAGCTCCATCTAGTTTACCTCCACCAGCAGAGAAGTAGAGACACGAATCTGTCACAAAGCACTCATAGTCAAAGTACTGACAATCCCAACGACATACTCCTTTCTCCTTTGTTGGCACACTGGCATAGAGGACCAGCCTTAAATCATTTCAACAACTCAAAGAGGTTTCACTAATTACTAGGAAACCGAAAAGCTTTGGTCACTTAACTCCAATATTCTAAGAGATAAACGACATACATAACAACCTGAAAATAAGGTCCAATGTCTAGAAAAATAAGCAAGCAAATTTACATGAATTAGGAAAAATGATCCTTTGAAGGATGTTTGCTAAAGCATTTCACTTTAAAGCACCTGGAAATGACTTTTTAGCAGAATACTATCATATTCTAAGCAATATGGATTAAATCACTTAGAGTATTAAATTTAACAACCCCCCCCCATTGAAAAAAAAAATAACACCCAGTGAAAGAGGTAAATTAGTTAACAGGCAGCTGGGTAACTTCAAAGTCAGATGTTGGTTCAAAGACACCTAAGGCCATCATAAAGGTACAATTTTACAGTCCCTCATTCTTGCGTCTTGCCAAGAAGGCTGGAAGGAATTTTTCATGAACATAATTCCAAGATAACTCTCATAGTTGAATGCTGTCAAATACTTTGACGGGACCAACAAATACATGTTTTTTGCAGATTTCTCAAGATAATAATTTAAAATCATACTAGTAACTTGACTGCATTTCAAATTTTGAAGTTTAAAAATCACAATGCCAACTTAATAAGTCAAAACACAGATCCATTCCTTGCTAGGAAGTTTTATCCCCCAAATATTTTCTACTTGTTCGCATATCACATCTCAATTAGCCATAGGTCATAGAAAACATATCAGGAAGGGATAATCAATCACGTTATTTGAATCCAAGGTAATATTTGACATCCTAACCCCCTAACCCACTGCCCTAAGTCAGGGAAGCCTCCTAAGGAAATAGAATTGCAGGTGTTTTGGAGATTTTAGGGATATTCAGAGGTCCACTCTCATAAGCCCCCTCTTCTCACTTCAAATTCTACCGCCCGGGGCACCTGGGTGGCTCAGTGGGTTAAAGCCTCTGCTTTCGGGACGGGTCATGATCCCAGGGTCCTGGGATTGAGCCCTATGTCGGGCTCTCTGCTCAGCGGGGAGCCTGCTTCCTCCTCTCTCTCTGCCTGCCTCTCTGCCTACTTGTGATCTCTGCCTGTCAAATAAATAAATAAAAAATCTTAAAAAAAAAAAAAATTCTACCGCCCGCCGCAATATCCTTTTTGATTCCTGAGTGCAGGCTCGCTCCTCTCTCCATCGGCACCTTTTGCGGAGCTGTGAAGAAGTGACTGAAGCCACAGAAGCTATTGCAGGAAGAAAAGTGTCATGAAAAGAAACGGAAACTAGTGACAAGTAGTGCCAAGGAAGGAAGAGAGGGAGGGAGGGAAGGAAAGGAAAGGGAAAAGGAAAAGGAAGAAAAAAGAAAAGGAAAAGGAAAAGAAAAAGAAAAAAGAAAGGAATTGTGGTAGCACTTGGGCTAATCCGACCTGGCCTGCAGCTGGGTCTAGTCTCCAAATTCGTGCATTAATGGAGTACCAACTTATCTAAATATTTAGTTCAGAATGACATATTGTATGTTAAAGCTACTTTTTAAAGATCAAAGATAATGGACACCTCAGTTACCAGCTGCAGATCACCTGCCTCTTGAGCGCAGCTCACAATGGGGAAATACATGCTCTGTTACTCCTTGGCCACCAAAAAGTCATGGACAACTTGAGTCTGTGTCACTCTGCGAGTCCCATATCTGCTTGAAAGACTGAACTCAGCTAAAATGGAAAACTGATATTCTGGAGCAAATTTGGAGATTGTACCAGATTTTATTATAACCAAACTTCTAAAAGTAGTTAATAATTTTTTTTTTAAAAAGGCAATATCGGGGCGCCTGGGTGGCTCAGTGGGTTGAGCCTCTGCCTTCGGCTCAGGTCATGATCCCAGGGTCCGGGGATCGAGTCCCGCATCGGGCTCTCTGCTTGGCAAGGAGCCTACTTCCTCCTCTCTCTCTCTCTCTGCCTGCTTGTGATCTCTGTCAAATAAATAAATAAAATCTTTAAAAAAATATTTAAAAAATAAAAAAAATTAAAAAATAAATTAAAAAACGCAATATCAAAAACAGCAAACATAAAGTAAGTTTCTTCAAACAGCTTGGCAGTTCTCATAATAACCCCATTTGGGCCCAACAGGAAAACTATAAAAAGGCGCAATTGGTTAAGTGCAGTCCTGAAAGGGCACACAGAATTCAGTCAACTCCCACTGGTCACTGCTGAGACCATCCTCAAAGCCAGAGCGTAGAGCAGCATGCTGCAGGTCAGGAAGAGTCAGCCGACAAGCATTTGACACACAACAGAGAAACCCACCACGATACCAGTCAACGGTGCATGGAAAGAAGGCAACGGTTAGAGCTTCTTTTCTGCCTGAAAAAGCAGTTTGGACTCTCTTCCTGCGAGCTCTCCTCACGTTCTCATCTCCTAGTCAGCCTTCAACCCCCTGCAATTAGGGTATGCCTCAGCTCTCCACAACACCAATGACAGGGACCTCACTGCCAATCTCAATGCCACGTTCAGTCATGCTGTCCTCGCTGCGGGGAGGGTGACACTCAGGACTCTCCCCTCCAGGGCTGTCACTGGAGCAGATGACCAGATGGCTCCAAACCGCCCCCCCCCCCCGTCTAGATAAATAACAGGAGGTGAGGCAGGCCAGAGGACCAGATTGGGCCAGTGAGTTGGTGTGTGAAAGGAGTCACAGGGGCTCATGTCCTGAGCGCTAAAAGCTTGTTCTCCCTAACTTTCCCTCTCCGTCACAGCAACCAGCAACATTTCAGACAGTGGCAATTCCCTCAGTCAAACTCTGTCCGTGGAGGTTCCATAAGAAAAATGACAGGAAGAATTCCTAAAAGACCTTAATGGACATGTCCCAAGGATGGTTATGTGGGTACAGAGCCCAAAGCTACTGGCAATGAATATCGACATGGACAGGAAACAAATCTTTGTTTTTAAGCCTAAGATTATACATTTTTTTTTAAGATTTTATTTATTTGACAGAGAGAGATCACAAGTAGGCAGAGAGGCAGGCAGAGGGAGAGAGAGAGAGAGAGGGAAGCAGGCTCCCCGCCGAGCAGAGAGCCCGATGCGGGACTCCATCCCAGGACCCCGAGATCATGACCTGAGCCGAAGGCAGCGGCCCAACCCACTGAGCCACCCAGGCGCCCCAAGATTATACATTTTTTAAAACCACATCAGAACCGGCCTTTACTTGAATTCTTTCCTCCTTCTACTAGCTCGTGAGAGCTGATTCTTTACTTGCCTTTTCCACTGTGAACTGGGGCAGCTCCGCTACCCACTCATCAGCTCACCTCTTGGGTGCTGAGCTAGGCAGCCTCCAAGATGGTTCCCACCTCCTGGGATTCAGGCTCTTACGTAATCCCCTCCCCTGGAGTGTGAGGCGGACCAGGTAGATCATTTCTAGTGAACATGGCAAAGTGAAGTAACTTCTGATTCTGAGATTAGGTTATGAAAAGGCCCTGGCTTCTACCTTGCCCACCCTCCGGCTCACTCTGAGGGAAGCTAGCCACCTATCATGTTGTGAGATACTCTTCAGAGAGGCCCAAGTGGCAAGACACAAATGAGCCTAAACCAAAAGCCAGCACGGAACTGAGACCTACCCAAAATCACTTGAGTGACCTTAGAAGTGTATCTTTTCCCAAGTCAATCCTTCAGATAAAACCATAGCCCCAACCAACAACCTGACTACAGCCTTACAAGAACTTGCAAGAGAAACTCCCAGGTAAGCTGCACCTGGAATCCTGACCCACAAAAACTATGAGATAATAAATGTTTATTGTTTTAAGTCAACATTTGGGATAATTTTATTACACAGCAATAGCTAACTAATGTAGATTCAAGTGTTCCTTGGTTTCCACTACTTTCCACGTGTAGGGTAATTTCATTATTTTCCCTAGTATTAACTTCACACTCATCACTCCTGAATCTGTTTTGAGCACAGACCCTTCTTAAATGCCCACCAGATATTTTGCCTAAAATGTCCACACATCTCTTCAACCTCTCAGCCAATACCTCTGCTTTCTACTCCCTGTAACGCATATGTCAAAGGTATATCAAGACCTTCCATTTATTACATAAGCCAATATCCTAAAATCAGCCTTGACGTCCTCTCCTTATTCCCAACATTTAATTACCAAGCTTTACCAACTTGACCTCAACTGGCCACTGTCTGCTTAGTCACTTTGACCTGTCTAAACAACAGACCTAACTATGTCCCTTTCCCACTTACAAGATTTTCAAAAATCTAGGATACAAAACCCAAATCCCAAGTCTGGAACCCAGAACCCTTCAAGATGAACCTGGTCTTCTAACACTCCTTTCACTTCACAAACAAGTAACATCTGTAGTGCTTGAAGCTCAGCTTGTTATGTCATGCTGCCGCACCTGTATGGCCTCCCACCCTGATTCCTCTCCCTCACACATCTACCTGTCCCAGAATGCCAAGTCGACTCCTACCCAGCCTTCAAAACTACCCAGGCATCAATTCCTGCGTGAAGCCCTCCCTGATCACTTCACATCCCCAAGAGTAAACTACTCCTCTGTATTCACAAGTGACTGCTCTTAGCAGATTGTATTCTAGTTACTTTTCATAAACCTATCTTCCTCTTTTGAGCTTCTTGTCTTCTGAGGACCTCCAGCATCGAGCCCAGAGCCCAGCCCACAGTAAGACATAACATATTGTACTAAACAGAATTGTATTAGATCAGAACACCTTTCAATGTCTAACTCAGAGAGCTGAAAATCAAAAATTTAAAAACCACCTTCAGCCTTTGTAGAAACCAGAAATTCCAACCCTGTGCTCAAGACCTCTCTCTCTTTTGCTATTGTCCCTAAAGCTATAGTCCCATTTTCCCTATCCCCTAGCCTCAGAGTTCTTCCATTTCATTCAGAATAGGATGTTCCACATGTCAGAGCACAAAACAATCCTGAAGTTTCTATTAAGGCAAAAGAAAAAAAAAAAGTGACCTATTTCACCTCACTCCATTTTCACTATTTTTAAAACCTGCCCAAAGGTCCTACTTAAGACAAGTTAACACACCTCATTCGAAGTATATTTAACTAGTCAGTCTTCGCTCCTATTATCTATCTAGTTAGTCCTTTAATTTATTCATAATGGACAGATGTGACTATAGACAGTGGTCTTCAAACATGGCCATAAAGAATTCTGGAAAAATACTCCCTCCCCAGGCTCTACCCACCTAAGAGGTGACCCCAATCATGTGTACTTGCAGGCTGAAGAGTCCACAGGTGTTTCAGATATATAGCAAGGATAAGAAACATAGTATTAGACAATCCCTCGTTTGACCTAGTCATTGAATAACGAGGAGATAGCCAGAGAAATCAACACTCTGGGCCACAATCTTACAGCTACTGACCAGCCCAGAGTTCTGACTTGGATCTCCCATATCACACTGCCTTCCCTACCGGGATCCACTGTGAGTTATCACTGTGGGCAAACACCGAAGCAAGGCCCCAGCCTTCATGGAGCTGCTTGGGGGAATCTATACATTTGAAGTGAAGGAGCCTGTTAGAACATGCCTCTTCCACAAGCTGGAAGAATAAAGAAGAAGGAGCTCCTTTTCTTGGTAAATTAGGCGTGGTCCTCGGGCTTCTGGGAAGTTCTCAGCACCAGCTAGCAAGTTTAGGCATTCTCTTGGCACAAAACCACTCCACAGTGAGGAAGCATCCACTTTGGTGAGCAACTGGCAGGCATCACTTAAAGGCCTTCTTTGAGCAACTCTCAGCCACACTTGAAGTGAGGACCCATGGCCACCAGCCACAGCTAGCCACCCACCGCCGAACATCAGCTGGGAGGTTTCACCTTCCCAGACAGGCACACAGCCCTGGTCTATTTCACGCTTCCTTTGGGGCCACAGTCACCTTGCCATGGCCCTCAGCGAACTCTCCTTGGCAGAACAACAACAAACAACTCCAGATGGAGAAATGACAAACTATTCCAACAAACTCCGCAAAGGGAAAGAAAAAAAAAAAAAGATATTTCTGAGTTTGTTTTTTGTGGGCAGCCGGAAAAAAAAAATAAAATAATAAATCTCCCAAATACCAACACCTCTCCAAAGAGGTTTCTTGCCAGGACCATGATGACTGTTGCTAAGAATGTGAGTTTCCGGCAGAGAGAATGTGACACATCACTTAGTCAAAGGCAAGCCCAGCCCTGGCTGAAAATCTTTGTCAGAACTAGGTTATACTCCCCCTGGAAGAAGTTTAAAATGAGGGCAATGGTGAAGTCACACCAATGAGTCATTTTCCCACATGCTATGCTCCCTTCCGACACGATCAACAGACCCAGTTCTCCGAGAGCTTCCTCTGGATTGTGGGCTGTATCCAGCACTGGGGAAGGGGGTTTTGATATTCTCAGTCTGTCAGAAGTGTTAATAGATGCCCCCCCTCCTCCCAAATAACCCAGACAAATTAAAATTGCATGGAAGAGTAACAACAATGGGCAACTGTGTACAGGAAAGAGGAAAAGAAGAAACGGAGAGGCAAACATTGAAACTGCACCTTAGTCACTCTTGATCTGTTTGTTTTATGAGCAAAAAGACGGCACCCTGGGCCACAGGATCCTTGGTCTGTGAGCTTGAAAATAATCCCAACCCAGGACTTACAGACTATGAGCGTGTGTCTGTGTGTAGGTACACACACACACCTACACACTCACCATGGGAGTCAAAGGCCCCAGGACCACCGTACCCACTTCCTTTTCCCTCTTCTTCACAGGAAAGCTTTAGAAAGAGCAAGAACTCTGGGTTAAGTAGCTCCGACATGTCCAAGCCTTCAAAGAAGTAACACCATCTTCTACACCAAAATGGATCACCCAAAGGGAAGGGTAAGAATGGGCGCTGGATCACTGACAGATTAGAGATATGTTTCCTTGAACAGGAGAAAGAGAGGCAGACAGGGTGGGGGCCAAAGGAGGGGCAAGGAGGGATCCCCACACAGAGCTGGCCGCCGTGCGGTAGTGGTTGTTCCTCCTCCTCCTCCTCCTCTTCCTCTTTTTCCTCAGTCCAAACTCTCAGAAACCAGGCCTTGAATGGGGCCATTTCTCATGATAGAAGGACACCTAAGAGGTACAGGGAGAGGGAATCTCAAGCCTTGTTTTGTGCTCTGTCCTCTCCTAGACAACTTGACGCTACGTAAGAACAAGAATAAAGTTTAAGTGAGCTTCACATCTAGAATGAAAGAACCTCAGCCTCAAACAAAAGTTCCCTTATCACTGTTGGTTTGTTGACATTGACCTTTATGAGGACACAAAAGCATTCATTCCCTGAATATGGATACAGAATAAATAAACACAGATAAATGAGAGGTTAGCAAAATTTTTCTGTTCAGGGCCACACAGGAAACGTTTTAGTCTTTGTGAGCCAAGAGGGAATATCAAGGACATCACAAGTGTACTTTAAAAAAAAAAATTTCCACAAATTTCATACTGACAAAATTCACAAAACATAATAAAATACAATTATTTGTAATATTAGCCTCCTAATGTGAAAAATGCTACTGTATTTGAGAGATCACAAGCTGGGGTTGAAAGTTAACATTCCCTATCATCAAAATCAACAGCAAATGTTTACCTGTTAATACTGATCTGTAATGCGATTTTCTGTATTTCAGCTCTGAAATTTCTTTTCGCACACATATGTAATACTGATCCACGAGTATGATTTTAATTAACTATATTTAGTACATGGATGGCATTTAAGAAATTCTATTAGATTCTTCTCCTGGTATTTTCCTTCTACCACATCATATAGCAGATTCCAAATGAAATTAGGTGGAAGCTTCTCGTTTGCACAGTTAAATGGATTTGACATACAGAAATATCTTTTGTACTTGCACTGAGGTCTGAAAAGCACTGTTGGTATTTTGTTTGAGCTGAAAGAAAATTAACCATTACAAACTTGTTTGAAAATAGAGATCCCATTTCTTTTTTTTTTTTTAAGATTTTATTTATTTGTCAGAGAATGACAGAGAACACACAAACAGGGGAGCAGCAGGCAGAGGGAGAAGCAGGCTCCCCGCTGAGCAGGGAGTCCCACGTGGGACTCAGATTCCAGGACCCTGAGATCAAGACCTGAGCCAAAGGCAACACTTAACCAACTTAACCAACCACCCAGGCATCCCAGAGATCTCATTTCTTATTTTAACTTGACAATAAAGGAAGTACATAAAGCGGTTTGACATTGCTAGTGATTCAAACAATGCCAGTTATCTAAATAAGTACTCCAGTATTAAGTTTCACATAGAAGCATTGTTTTGCGTTGTAGTTTTATGTTAGCTCGTTACCAAGTCTGCAACAAAAGCTGATCTCAACGTTCAGTATTAGTGGCTAAAGGCAGTTCTTCCTATTCAGAAGGATTTTCATCTTGGCCCTAAATTTTAAAAACTGACAAAACACACATACACTTCTACCAGTGCTAACCCATCCAAGTGCCAAGGGGTCGGGCAAATCAGGATATTCAGCTTCTACCCCTGACCGAAATTCACAAAAATCACTGACTTAAGAGAACGAATTGAGTCTACCATGGGCACCACTTGTTCAGTAGGAGAAGACAAATTCAAGTGATCTCCAATTTACCTGGTGATAAATACAATAATCATAGACTTTCAAACCCACTATTTTCACAAGCTCTGTAAATTTAACCAACTAAATCTTTTTCTGATCTACACATTTTTTTTAATGATTTTATGGTTAAGTAATCTCCATGCCCAACATGGGGCTCAAACTCACAGCCCTGTGATCGAGAGGCTCATGCTCTACTGACTGAGCCCACCAGGTGCGCCTGAGCCATACATTTTTATCACCAGTCATAAACCACCTTGAATTCAGTACAGTCTGAAGTAGAAACTGTGTTTGGTTTCCTTGAGAATATTCTGTCTGGTACGTACCTGCTCTGTACAGATTGTTCATAGACACTAACCTTCCATCACTTCCAACTCTACATTGACCAAGTAAACAACTGAGCCGAGTTCCTATCTGCAGACTCCTCAAGAACCAAGGAAAACCATTTGCCTTGTTAGTTGTCTACTGATATTAAGCACAATATTCTCAACTCTCAGAGAACACTAACGGTATGAACAATTTGATTTCACGTATTTCTTCAACTGATACAATGAAACATGACGACATTAATTCAGCACCATAACTGGCTTTTCTGACTGGGCTAAAGAGCCACTTGAAAACTTACTTTGGTTGCAGCCTCACTTAACGTTAGGGGTTAGGGAGAGAAACTCTGTGATAATGAGATATTTGCTCTTAAATTCTCATTGTTCACTACTGCTCTCCTGTGAGTAGGGCATACTGTGTTGAGCGCTTGGTCTGCTGAAGGAGATGCCTTATAGCACATTGTTTCCGCACAGTCTCAGCACATAATCAAACACAGTGCTTTGCCATCTCCTTGAATAACAAGGGAATATTATGGCTGTAAAGGGATACAAAGGACACTCAAAACACTTGTCAAGCTATACCGCCATCATGATTCATAGCACACCAAACAGCAGCTTGATCAGCCTCTGTCACAACTGTTCGACCTTGCTGACAACTCCTTGACCTTGCTGTTGTATTGAAAAAGCAGCTATAAACCCCATGGAAACAAATGAGCAGGGGGGTGTTCCATTAAACTTGACTTACGGTACTGAAATTTGAATTTTATACAATCACATTATGTGTCACCAATTATTCTTCTTTTGATTCGTTTCAATCATCTAAAAGTATAAAAATCCTTCTTAGCTCTTGGGCCAAACAAAGGCAGCCAGCCACTGATTGCCAAGCTCTTATTTACACGAGCTCTTGTTCCACCAGTATAGTGAGACGACCCACTGTCAGATTCCTACTTTCTCCATTTGAGGAAGTGGCCAGAAAGTAAAATGTCACTGGGTACATGAAGGAGGAAAGGAGAGGTCAACAGAGAATGAAGAGCAATTAGAGATGCCACAGATAAGACTTGCCCATTTCATAGTTTTGCCAAAGTCAAATCCATTTACGTTCACAGAAGTCTCAGATGACAAATTTCCTGATGTCTGATTACAGGTGTGATTATTGTTATGGTAAGCACCACAATCTATGGATTGACAACTGATGTCCCAGGTAATGATTTAGGACCTTTACATTTAACCCTCTCTATAACATGAAACAGGGGGGTATTATTCCACAAATACGTTAAGTGACTGCCCATCAGTCCTCCTGGTAAAGAGCAGAGCAAGAATTTGAACTTGTCTGACTGATCATACTGCTCTAAACAACTCAAGGTAAAGTATCTAGGCTATCACAGACATAAGCTGCTGTGTCCAGTGGAAAAAAGATAGTCTCTTCAACAAATGGTGTTGGGAAAATTGGACAGCCACATGCAGAAGAATGAAATTGGACCATTTCCTTATACCACACACAAAAATAGACTAAAAATGGACGAAAAACCTCAATGTGAGAAAGGAATCCATCGAATTCCTTGAGAACACAGGCAGCAACCTCTTCGAACTCAGCCGAAGAAACTTCTTTCTAGAAACACTGCCAAAGGCAAGGGAAACAAGGGCAAAAATGAACTATTGGGACTTCATCAAGATTGAAAGCTTTTGCACAGCAAAGGAAATGGTCAATAAAACCAAAAGAAGACTGACAGAATGGGAGAAGATATTCGCAAATGACATAACAGACAAAGGGCTAGTACCCAGAATCTATAAAGAACTTATCAAACTCAACACCCAAAGAACAAATAATCCAATCAAGAAATGGGCAGAAGACATGAACAGACACTTCTGCAAAGAAGACACCCAAATGGCCAACAGATACATGAAAAAATGCTCCACATCACTCAGCATCAGGGAAATACAAATTAAAACCACAGTGAATACCACCTCACACCAGTCAAAATGGCTAAAATCAACCAGTCAGGAAACGACAGACGTTGACAAGGATGCAGAGAAAGGGGAACCCTCCTACACTGTTGGTGGGAATGCGAGCTGGTGCAGTCACTCTGGAAAACAGCATGGAGGTTCCTCAAAAAGTTGAAAATAGAGCTACCCTATGACCCAGTAATCACACTACTGGGTGTTTACCCTAAAGATACAAATGTAGTGATCCGAAGGGGCACGTGCACCCCATGTTTATAAACATGTCCAATGTTTATAGCAGCGATGTCCACAATAGAAAAACTATGGAAAGAACCTAGATGTCCATCAACATATGAATGGATAAAGAAAGATGTAGTATATATATACAATGGACTACTATGCAGCCACCAAAAGAAATGAAATCTTGCCATTTGCAATAATGTGGATGGAACCAGAGGGTATCATGCTAAGCAAAATAAGTCAATCAGAGAAAGATAATTATCATATGATCTCTCTGATATGAGGAACTTGAGAGGTAGGGCGGGGGGGGTTGTGGGGGGTAGAGAGGGAAAAAATGAAACAAGATGGAATCAGGAGGGAGACAAACCATAAGAGTCTTAATCTCATGAAAAAAACTGAGGGTTGCTGGGGGGTGGGGGGATAGGCATAGGGTGGCTGGGTTATGGACATTGGGGAGGGTATGTGTTATGATGAGTGCTGTGAAATGTGTAAGACTGAGGATTCACAGACCTGTACCCCTGAAACAAATAATACATTATATGTTAATTTAAAAAAAGAAGAAGTGAGCTTCTGAAAACAACAAATGAGGCCAGGAAGAAAAAAAAAATGTTCCTTAGCAAAGAACAGCCCCTCTCCCTGGGAGGGTCATTCTCTCTCACCAAGACTAAAGCTTGCTATCAGTACACATGGTTTGGACAGGAGAGGACTGATTCTCAACAAGCCAGCTACAACTGCTAAGAGCAGGTACAGAACAGCACAGCCTAATGACTTTTCCCAGTAAGAATGGCAAGTGTGGGCCCCATGCAGACACCTGGCTTTGAACAGGCATGATTTCTATCCTTCCTGTGTACCTGCTCCAGGCCTACAGGAGATAGGAAGAGGGAGGGGAAAGCATTTATCCAATTTGATTCCTATCCCATCCCATTCCTGGCCCCTTCCATATTTCTGAAGAGAATGACCTTGCTCAAAGGTGGCCCTGGAGCCTGGCAGTAAGATAAGGTTTCAGAGCACCCAAATCTCAAGACTAGCTCCAGCTGAATGGATGAAGGAAGCCCTGATTAGAATGCTAGAACTTGGGGTGCCTGGGTGGCTCAGTGGGTTGAGCCTCTGCCTTTGGCTCGGGTCATGATCTCAGGGTCCTGGGATCGAGCCCTGCATCGGGCTCTCTGCTGAGCGGGGAGCCTGCTTCCCCCTCTCTCTCTGCCTGCCTCTCTGCCTACTTGTGTTCTCTCTCTCTGTCAAATAAATAAAATCTTTAAAGAATGCTAGAACTTATCAAGGAACACATCACAAGCCATTGTCAGCCTTTAATATATTGTTAGTCTTCCAAACTCTGGTTTCTGGTCCCCCTAAAAAAGAAAATCTTTACAAAGGGCCCCCCTTTCCGTGTCTACTCACATACCCTCCAAAAACTCTACCACATCTTCCAGATGACCCAAGAATTCATGAATAAGTCCATTAATTTTTAATAGTAGTCTGTATTCCAACATACCTTTCCAACTACCTCCTAGCCCAGTATTTCCCCAATCCTTATTTATTACAGGGTGTTTCAACCTTTGGAAAGTAGACATGGTTACTTACCATATTTTACTAAAGGTGAAAGTAGACAGGCAAACTAACTTCCCTCAAGTGACACACAGCAGTACAACTAAAAAGAACTAACATAATAGGGCACTAAGTCATTTTTAAATTTCCTGTTCTTTTGCTTTCCCTCAAAAGTATGTTGAATACTGGAAACATAAGAATTTTGGTAACTTTGTAATATATTAATATTGAATTACCACATTGTACACCTAAAACTAGTAGTGTATGGCAATTATTCAATTAAAAATTTTCAAATTTTAGAACTTTTTGTACACCCTATAGGTCAAATCACATTTCCCATATAGCTGATAAAGTTTCAGAAGCCATTCTTGAGGTTAAAACATAAAGACTTTATAAATATTTAGTTGCTGAATTCATGACTAAAGCATCTATCAAGTTCCCAACACTAGGATGGGCACTGAACAACACACAAGGCATAAAAATCAATCCATACATTACTTGGGAGAACAAAATTAGCCCAAGTAGAGAGCCACCAGACCAGTGTTGTCTAGTGAAAGAAACATAAAATGGTTAACCTCTGCCTTTTTCTAAAACAGTGATACTCTCTCATTCTGTAATTAAGTAACTGCAATTGATGTATGTATTAACGGATATATGGCTATTAAATCATGGCCCTAGTGTTTAGAAAAGAGGAAGATTAATGGTTGTGGGGAGAGCAAACATGTTGAGGAAGTACCTAACAGAACTGGGGTTTGATCTATGTCTTGAAAAAGAGGTAGGGTTTAGAGAAGCAGAAGGGACACACCATGCCAGGGAAGAGAACTGTCTCCAGAAAAGTCAAAGAGTCAAAGTGAGCCTTAGGACCGATGAGAACATTACAAATGATGCTGGACAAACAAGGTATCGGAGAACCATAAACTCAAAACTACAGAACTAAGCCCCCAGTAAGTAGTGAAGTGATATTTCAAAACAAGTTCTAGGTAACTATTAGATTAAGCATCTATACAAAAGATAAAGTTTAAGAAGTAGAGACAAACCAGGAGGAAAAAAAAAAACCCTATGGTGGAAATCAGGAGGAGAAACATTGCTATGTTTCCACAGGTCTTGTACCAAATTTTCATCTGGATAATCTTTTCAAGGATGTCTGGAAAGCACACGGCCTTGAACGACAGAGATAGTGTCTCCATCTGGAGCAAAAAAGGTTTGCTGCCTAGGAAAATGAAAAGAACAGGTCTCTCTAGGGCAAAGGTTACGCAAAATTCCTCAGCAGCTTCTTGTGGAGAATGGAGCTTCCTAAGCTCAGGGTTCCCCGACTATGACACAAACCTACAAGTCAGTACACCTGTGGGACTTAGGAGGTATAGGAATGAATGTGAACTTGAAGTGTGTGTTGCCTATTGTACCCTGAGTAATAAAGTCCTTAGTCTCTAAGGATTCTCGTCTCTTCTGTCAGTATCCACAAAACTGCGGGAGGCTGATCTGTTAGCCTGCTATCAGGAAAACAGTTCAAGCTCTTCACAATTCTTGAAATGCGACTTAGCAGACTGAGGTCTGAATTTCACAACTTTGCAGGACACAAGGTCACCCAATATAAATCAAATGTCTTTGAATACATTAACAAACCATCAAAAAACTTACATCGCATCAGAAAGCATACAATACCTAGGGACACATTTACCAAAAGGTACTTTTGAACATCTGCACTGAAAACTACAAAATGTAAATAAATGTGGAGATGTATCATGTTCGTGGATTTGAAAAATGAATACTGGTAAGATGTCAGTTATCCCAAATGTGATCTATAGCAGCAGTTTCCAAATTCTTTTTCTCAGGACTCCTTGACACTCTTAAAATAATAGGGATATCCAAAAAGCTTTAATTTTTGTGGATGATATCAAATTTACCATGAGAAATTTATAACAAAATTATGTTACAATTCATTTAATACTCATTAAACATTAACAATTTTTATTAAAACTTCTCCTAAGAGAGTAAAATTGATTTTACATTTTTGCAAATCTTTTTCATATTTAGCATAAAAAAGGACAGCTAGTTTTTCCTATCTGCTTCTGCATTCAGTCTATTACAAGATCACACATCATGTAGCCTCTGAAACACTTTGCAAACACTGAAGAAATTGAGTGTGAAAACAAGCAATGTCTTAGTATTATTATGAAAATAGTTTCATCTGATAAACATCAAGGACTCCAGCCTCAATACAATGCAAATCATAGTCCTGCCATGATGCCTATTTTGCTTTAAAAAAATAACAAGCTGATTCTATAATTTATATGGAAATACAAAGGTCCTACAAATATCAAACATCAAAAGGCAGTGTTGAAGGGGCGCCTGGGTGGCTCAGTTGGTTAAGCAACTGCCTTCGGCTCAGGTCATGATTTCAGGGTCCTGGGATTGAGCCGCAAGTCAGTCTCCTTGCTCAGCGGGGAGCCTGCTTCTCCCTCTCCCCCTGCCTGATATTCCGCCTGCTTGTGCTCTATCTCTGTCAAATGAATAAATAAAATTTTTAAAAAGCAGCATTGAAGATGAAGAATAGGGGCACATGGATGGCTGTCGATCAAGCACCTGCCTTCAGCTCAAATCTGGGATGAGCTCCCTGCTCAGTGGGGGGTCTGCTTCTCCCCCCTCCCTCTGCTCCTCCAACCTACTTGCGCTTGCTGTCTCTCACTCACTCTCTCTCTCAAATAAATAAATAAATCTTGAAGAAAAAAAGAAAAAGAAAATAAATAAAATTGGAAGGCTTACACAACTTTGTCTGAAGACCTACTTTTGAAGCTACAATATTCAAGACAATGTGGTTCTAGCTTAAGGTTCAGCAAAGAGATCAATAAAATAGACTAGGAACTACCAAATAGACTCTTACAGACATAGCTGATGGATTTTTGACAGAAGGAGCCCCGAAGGAGGGAAAAAACTTTTCCACAAATGATGCTGGAACTGGATTATCAATATGGGGGGAAAAAAATGAACCTGGATCCTTACCTCATGCTACCCATAAATATTAACTCTACGTTAACCATGTTAAAACTATAACGCTTCTAAAGAAATCATAGGAAAGGATATAATTTGGGAAGGCGCAAAGATTTCTTAAATGGTACACAAATCAACAATGTAAAAACAGACAAATTAGACCTCAGAATTACTATCTTCTGCTCATCAACAAACAGTTTAAGAAAATTAATAGGCTAGTCACAGACTAGGAGGGGAAAAAAATGGTGTGTGTGACAAAATAGGTTGGTATCCAGCATAAAGAATTCCAACTCAAAGAAAAAAAAATTAGTAAGTGTGCAAAAGACTAAACCGACCTTTCACAGGGGAAAATATACAAATGGCCAAAGTATATATTAAAAGCCATTCACCATCATTAGTCATCAGGGAAATGCAAATGAAAAACATAGCGAGATACACTACGCACTAAAAAAATTAATATTAAAACGATTGACAGTGCCTGTGTTGGTGTATATATGGAGCCAACAGAACTCTCATTGTCTGCAGGAGAGTAAAATAGTAAAAGCACTTTGGAAAAAGATTGTAACAGTTTCTTATAAAACTAAGCATAGGCCTACCTTGCAACATAGAAATTCCACTCCTAGGTATTTACCCAACAGAATTGAAAGCATATGTCCACAAAAGGACTAACACAATGATGTTTACAGCAGCTTTATTCATAATAGACCCAAACTAGAAACATTCTCGGTATTCATCCGCAGATGAATGGCTAAACAGATTGTGGTTTACTGATGCAATGGAATACTACGCAACAATGAAAAGGCAGATGGCAACATGAGTGAGTTTCCCAAAAAGTAGAGTGAATAAAAGAAGCCACACACAAGAGCGCACACTGTATAAATTCATTTATATGAAGTTTGCGAACAGGGAAAACTAACCTATGGTGAAAATACCAGAACAGTCAAGGTCTCTTGGACAGAGGGTAGGACTGAGAGGGAAAAGGCTCACAGATATCTCCAGTAGGGTTAAGTTCTCTACCTCAAATTTGGGTTCCACAAGTGTAGACATTTCTCAAAATTCAAAAGGTGCACGTGTAAGAATTATTCATTTCAGGGCATATACACTGGATACAAAAAAATACTATAAGCAAATACTGACTTCTAGTTCATAATATGCATGCTGAAGTGTGTATGGGTAAAAGGTAGCACTAATAACGGCAACTCAGTCTGAAAACAATCAAGTAGCCAAAACGGTTTTACAAACACATACCGCGGTACCATATGAGATGCTCGGTTAGGAAAATGAAATCTTCCATAAATACAGACTAAATTATATTCCATAACCACTTTGATCACCTTATCCCTCATTATTCCCCTAAATGAAAGGAACATGCCCCACGAACATCAGTTTCTCCATCTCAGGACCAGGCAACAAAACCCCCTTATAAAGTTCTAGGATCTGCATGATAGAATCAAGTACAAGGCTACAGCTGCTTTTGTTCAGATGTCTATAGGAGCCCTTTCAGAAAACATTTTAAGTAATGTCATTCTTAGTTACTAGAAAAAAAAAAAAAGCTGCCAAACAATTCCAAGAGCTATAAAACCTGAGTCTTAAAAGAATACAAACATGGAGCTTTTCATTTCAAAACCAGAAGCCTCTCTCACCCCCTCATTTTTAATGGAATATGAAAATAATACATTGTCTCTGATTGCTTTGCTTTTAAAGACCACAAATATTTTAATTTTAGCCATCTTAAATGTATTTCTGAAAAAAAAGCCCCCCCCCCCAAAAAAAAACCTTGAAATTTTAAATTCAGTGCAGCCAATGGGAATTAAGCACTACCTCTCCACCCGAGCCCACTCCTCTCCATGCAGTGCACACATGCTCCCCTAAGATGATTTACACAGCCAAAATTAAAATAAAAACCTTTATGGGCAAAATAACCATACCATTACGCCTTGGATTGAAACGATTCCCAGTAACAATCAAAAATAACATGTCACCAAAATCCATAGAAACCTACCCAGTAGGCAAATGATTTCCTACAGTTATTAGAATCAAGTACCTTTGCGTGTTTCAGCACTCCAGTGCGTTTTCAAGGGGGAACATTAAACAGGGAAGGACCCCTTTTACATGGTCATCTCCTCTCAGCCACCTCTAACACCATTTCGGAGGCCTAAATTCTCATCCCATCATGCACCGGCCAGGAGGCTTTCAACAATCCCGGGTGTGGGCCCTTGACCAGCACAAGGGTGAAGTACGTGGGAGTAAAATGGAGTCGGCCGTCTAAAATAGGCCTCTGTGCACGGTCCAAAGTCAGCTTGCAAGAGAGGAGCTAAGAATTTCTGGCGCTGCCTGAACCAACAATATCTAGAGACCTTGGATGTCTTATTCCAAACATCTCTTGCCTATTTTCTTTCTGTTTTTAAGAACAGAGGGAAAGGCCACCAGAACCCTAGAAACAGCCTGTTTTCAGATTTGCACCAGATGTACCTGACGTCTAGAAGGCACTCCTCTGTTCTTTTAGGGAGGTGTCCAACTGATCCTCTGAAGTTCCCACTCCTTCCCTCTCAGTCGAAAAGTTGTCATGCTCCAAATTTATCGCTGCAGAGTTTGTTTCAGAAGCCCACTATAATTACATACTGGAAGGAACATACTGTCCCTCTCGCAATCATAGGATTTCTCAGAGAACCTATGAATACCGATACTGAACAGAGTTCCACCTCTACGGGCCCAGACTTCCAACCACAAGCCTGTCCAATCCAAAGGCTAAGCATGAGAATGTGGGACTGCTTTCGTCCTATAGAAGTTCTCCGTTCTATACCTAGATTTTTTGGCTCAGCCATTACCCTGAGCACCATGGTCCTAGCAGTCTGAACCCAAGAAAAGGGAGTCCCTTTAAGATGTTTGAAATTAGATCCCAAGGCTCCCTGAAGTTTCCATGTTCATTCTGCTGATTTATGGGTCTCATTAGTGGGGAAGGCTGGAATAGCCCTCTTCTTTTCTCTGCCAGGGCCTTCAAAGCACTGTACGCTTGGTTACCCAAGTACATTAAAACTAATTTAAATCATCATCTCAAGCACCAGTGTGTTCAACAAACCAGAAAAGACCCTGGAATCCAAAATATATGGTCCCATTTCATACTTAATAGGACACAAAGTAGCAAATCCATCAACATAATGGTATAGTTTTTTTATGGGCGTAGGCAAAACACTTCTTAAAGGTTGCACTACCTAATGCTGCCTTTGAAAAAATGAAATTCACGTCATCCTTCCCCTCCTGTAAGGCCAAGTTAATTTCATGGTAATCTCTTCTAAGGACAACATCAAGTAGCAGTGAATGTATAGGGCTGTGAAAATAAGATAAACACCTACATTTGGATAAATCACAGATAAAATTAACAAGTTGGTGCCACTCATTTTCTAGCTTCTCCTTGCAGCATTGTCATTCCAATAGACACATGCCATGTCACCTTCTGAGCATAAAAGGAAATGCTTTTTATCCTGCTACCTTTATACCAAAGCTGACATTCTCAAAATAAAATAGAAGCAATTGAATTAGTACCAGTTAAACAGAACTTCTGACATCAAAGTATATCCAAAAAACCTGAAACATTGGTTTTCTGTGCTGAAAACCTTACCAAAATATGAAATTCAATAAGTTTTTTAATGTGCTCTTGATGCAAGCTAACAACTTCAAATATGAAGGTCAAATATGCAAAATTCATCCTCTTGCATATTTATTATTCATAGCAACGAAGATTCTATTATCTGCAAAATGTTTCAGAGTATTCATTTTTGTAAAAGAAAAAAGAACAAGAAGACTGCTTAATTCAGTGGAAAGAACTAGGCTGATAAGTCACTGAAACTAAATGTTAGATCTGGCTTTGTACAACAGCAAAGCACTTAAATTTTGGAAGCTTTCGTTTCTCATTTATAAAATAAAAGAGGTAGGGTGGTTACTTCTAATTTCCTCTAAACCCCTAAGAATCTATTATCAATGGTGTCTTGCAGGAATTAATCTCTTTGAGATATGTTTTAATGCTAATTATATTACTACATGCTTACTACTTTCATAAACATTGGAAAATTTCTATGTACTTCCTTAGAAATGGTTCTTACTGGCCTAAAAAGATCATAAAATTCTTCTCATGTAACTGTTAACACTTTGAGGAAGTGGAGAAGTCCCAGTTTATCCAAGGTAAAGTAACTGGAAACGTTCCTAGGTTTCTTCTCACTCAAGTCAACCAGAAAGAGCTCTCAGTGACCAAAGGTGGAATGACTTGAACAATTATCATCATATAATCTAAAGAATAAAATAAATATCTGGCTAAACTAATATAAATAAGGGACTGAATTATAAAATGGAGACAATGGACAAGTACTCCTTACAAAAGAATTACAAATAAAATACAAAGATAGTTCCCCATTTACACCCCCAGAGGTAGAGCTTAATTCCCCACCCCTTGTATGTAGATGGTACTCAGTGACTTATAAGAAAGGATGGAACAGAAAAGTAGTAATTTTCCAGTAGAAAAATCTGGGAGACACAACCTTAGCAAGTGGTCAAGGTTATCACTAGTGAAATAATGTGTCTTATGATATATGTCATATGACCTGTCATATGATAATGTGTCTTATGATATGTCATATGATAATGTCTTATCATATACCTCCTTATTTGAGGTGATGAGAAGGGCGCTTCACCATTGCAGTATTTTTCTCCCAAACCCATAATCCCAGTCCCATCATAAAAAAAAATACTGATTAAACCCAAGTTGAGTGACATACTACAAAAATACTTTCAGAAGTGTCAGGGTTTATTAAAAAAAACAAGAGAAGAATGAAAAACTGTACTAGATTATAGGGTTTATTAAGGAGACAAGACAACTGCGTGCAAAGTGGTATCCTAGACTGAACTTGGAACAGAAAAAGGACATTAATGGAAAAACTGGTGAAATCAGGATAAAATCTATAGCTTAGTTAATAGCAGTATACCAGTGTTAATTTCCTAGTTGTGACAAATGTACCAAGGTTGTATATGATGTTAAGATTAAGAAAACCTCTTAATGAGTACATTAGAATTAATTCAAATCATCATCTTAAGCACAGTGTGAAAGGTATATGGGAAGTCCCTGTATTATCCTTGCAATTTTTCTGTAAACCTACAGTTATTCCAAAATAAAGCTTGTATAACAATAATAAATCTAATGCTTGAGTCAAATTTACTCCATGGTGACTCATACTTCATATTAACTCACTGAAATAAAATATGCCAATACTATAAGGAATTTTGAAATATACTGAATAAACATTTGAGCACCTTGTTGATATTCCCAGAAGAAAAATCATTTTAAAAGATTCTGAATTTTCAACTGTTTCTATGGCAACTCATGATTTTGTGGAATTATACAGAAAATCCTCTCATTTTCCATAAAAGAGACGCCTTCCTTCTATACATAAGAGGTATCTGCTGAGCACTTGATGTTTGCCCTGTAACTCCAAGCCCGAACTATAAAGGACAGGACTGAGAAAAGAATACAGAAGAGAGTAATCAAGTCAACCACCTTGTAGGGAACTGGGTCTTTCTGAAAGTGAAGCAAGGAAAGACAGTCCATTTGAACCTCTTGGAGAATTTGGGATTTCCCAGCACACACAGAGACTGGCAATTGTCCTGCAGCGCACTGTGCCTGTCAGAACAGGAGAGAAGAAAACAAGCCGCCAGGCAGAAGGGAGCCGGAGTCTAAGGCAAACAGCCTGTACATCCATTAGTGTGGGCCACAGTAGAGTGACCTCCCTATGAGTCAGGGGGATGTCAGAGAAACGCAGTGGAGCAGTGACAACATACTGTGTTTGCCGGTTGGGTTTTTTGTTTTGTTTTGTTTTTACCTTCCTGGGGCCCAGAGAGGGACTCCCATTTCCTAGGCTTCCTTGGATTTAAGTTAGGACCCCTAAGTTTTCCCCCATGGGAATCTGAGCAACAGGCAAATAATTGCAGGTGTATTAGGAAAAAACAAAAAACCCACCATCAAAGAGAGAGAGGGGGCATGAATCTCCTCTTTCTCCCTCCCTCCCTTTCCCTGCTCTCTCTTCCTTTCTCCTGAACTTGGAGATGAAAGTGCAGAACCGCAAGTTGAGGAATTACAAAATGCAATCCCCTGGGCCTCTGATTCACTACTGGAGAAGGGCTGGCATATGAGTCATGGGTGCCACACTGGACTGTGACATAAATACATTTGGTTATTGAAATTGTTAATCACAGCATAACTTAGTTTATCCCTAAAGATAATTAAAGATTAAGTCCTCACTGAAGATTAAAGAGAGCTTGAGCTTTCTTGTGAGTATCCTACCAAAAGTGGTTGTCCGTTGACATCACCAATGGACATCTGTCTCTTATACTCACCCCTCTTCCCTGCCCCAACCTTGAAAGAGTAGACCATGCACCATTTCCTCCTCTCAGTCCCTCTTGCCCAAATCTAAGGGGGGAAAGGTGGATGGGTAGAAATTCAATAGGAGACTGGCATTTCAAAAGTGAAAGCAACCCCAAAATCATGGAATCCAAGATAACAGATTTTAACTAGGCTGTATTCTAAAATAACACTTAAGGGGAAAAAATTGTTATTAGTATCTCCTCGATAAACTAATTTCCCTTAGCATCTCAGTTTCTGCTTTGTCCTATACCTTGGTCTTTCTCTTCTAGACAGCCTAAGTTTTTTGTCAAAAATATATGCCAAATAGTAAATCAGGTTCTTGACTATCTCACATAATATTAGACATTAACGATTTGGGATATTTTTAAACCCGTGCTCACAGATTTCAATAAAAGGGGCTTTGTCTGTTTTCCCCCAAATTTCCCCACTCACTCTTGGAGAGACAATGTTTAAATATGTTTAAAGAGCCTAATTTAGGGCGCCTGGGTGGCTCAGCCTGTTAAGCAATTGCCTTCGGCTCAGGTCATGATCCCAGGGTTCTGGGATCGAGTTCCACATCCGGCTCCCCTTCCTGTGTGGGAAGCCTGCTTCTCCCTCTGCTTGTGCTCTCGGTGAAATAAATAAATAAAATCTTTAAAAAAAAAAAAAAAAAAAAAAAAGACCCTAACTTAATCTTAGCTAAATGTGAACATTAAAATTGGTTCACAAAGTGAACATCGGCAAACACCACTTTCAAAGCAGCAGCATCACCAAAAATTTTTCACCTTAGGTTTTCCCAAATAGCACACGGGCGTGTATTTGCTATTAGCAAATTCTGGAGTAAGAGCTCATAGGTAGTGCCCGTATCCGTGGTGGAGAACACAGCCCTTCCTCCACCGCATGCCCAGGACACCCAAGTTCCGTGACTCCCGACAGAAAAGTGCCTGCAAGTCCTCGCAGCCTGTCCCCCTGACGCACAGGCAGAAGACCAGGCTGTGCCCCCCTCAAAAGCGCTGCTGTCCAACTGGACGAGGCGCGCGAAGCTAACCCCGAGCTCTGTACACACACGTTTAAAATTCAAACAGCTTCCGCAAACCACAGGTCGGGATTCAAGTAAAACTTGAAAAGAGGCTGTAGCCTTCAAAAACGAAATGACGCCTCGGGTTCTACGTTCCCTGAGGAGAGCTGATGGCTTTCTAGGATTGAGACGGGTGTCGGGCGCAGACACGGAGCGAAATGTGGGAGCAGCAACAACCGCCATTTGGTGACGAGGCACCTGCACGCCCGGCCCCGGGGGGGGGGGGGGGGGGGGGGGGGGGGACACGCCACGCACAGGCCAGGGCTGCAGACCCCCGCAGCTCGGCGCACGCCCCCCTAATTGGCAACACAAGCTCTGGGAACCCAGGAGCTGCCTGGCAGACAACCGAGTCACCACAAAACCGAGCTCTGAACAGTGCAAATATTTCACAGGCCCGGCTGGAGAAGGCTTCATGTCCGAGGGGGCCAGACCACCCCAGTCCGCTAGGGGCAGCTACCTGACCACCTCTCCCTTCTCAGTTCTCACTCGTCACTCGGCAGCCCTGCAGAGCGCTCCACTGTTCTTAACGGTGCTTTTTACTGCGCTCCCCTGCCCCCCCGCCCCAGACTTGACCTTAACACCATGACCAACGATCACGGTCACGTTCTAGCTTCAGAAACCTCACCGGGAGGTCCCCAGACTTGCCCGAATGATGAAGCTGGTGTGGAACGAAAACAGAAACCTGAAGCCAAAGTGTTCTTTCCAAGCCTGGGGCCCTCCCGCTATCCCCTCCCCCACTCCCCGAGGGTCTGAACTCTTCAATACCACCCTGAGCTCATGCGGGGATGGAGACATCTCCATGACCTTATATGTAATCTCTCTTCGTTGAGCCACTGTCAAAAGGTAAAAAGTAGTCATTCTGTCTTTCTCTGCCTGGGAAAAAAAACAAAAACAAAAACTGAGGTTCCAGTAACTGTACCCAAGGCACCCGTATGCTGGCTACAAAAAGGTGTTCAACTCAGTTAACTATGTATTCTTTACAAATAAATATACAGGAGTCTGAGGGGCCTGGGTGGCTCAGTCGGTTGAGCATCCAACACTTGGTTTCAGCTCAAGCCAAGATCTCGGGGTGGTAAGATCAAGGCCCCTGTCGGGCTTTGCGCTTGGCAGGGCTTCTGCTTGGGATTCTTTCTCTCCCCCTGCCCCTCCCACAACTCGGAGGAGCACACATGCACATGCGCACTCCCTCTCTCAAATAAATAAATAAATCTATTTTTTTTTTAAAAAAGGGCGCCTGGGTGGCTCAGTGGGTTAAGCCTCTGCCTTCAGCTCAGGTCATGATCTCAGGGTCCTGGGATCCAGCCCCGCATCCGGCTCTCTGCTGGGTGGGGAGCCTGCTTCCCTCTCTCTCTCTGCCTGCCTCTCTGCCTACTTGTGATGTCTGTCAAATACATAAATAAAATCTCTAAATAAATAAAATCTTTAAATATATATATATGTATTTATACACACACACACACACACACACACACATATATACAGGACTCCAGCTTGTTAAAAATGGGAGGTAGGAGGGGCGCCTGGCTGACTCAGTCGACAGACTGTACAACTCTTGATCTCAGGGTTGTGAGTTCAAGCCCCACATAGGGCATAGAGCTTACTTAAAAAAAAAAAAAAAAGTGGGTAAGAGAAGATCCTTAAGCCAGCCAGACCCCCCAACGCACAAGCTGAATGATCTCCAGGTTTCTTTTCACTTTGCTGTAACATTTCTGATTGAAGGTCTAAAGCTGCACCAGCACTGGCCAATGGGCACTCAAAAGTGGCTCATCTCAAATGAGGTGCCATAAGCATCAGCTGTATGCTGGTTTTAAAATCTTAGCACAGGGCGGGGGCGAGGGGGACAAACCCAAAATCTCATTCATATATTACATGAGATGATATTTTGGATATCTGGGGTTAAATAGTGTTACTGAATCATTTCATCTGCTTCACCCTTTAATATAGCTACCAGAAAATTTAAAATTACACATGTGGCTCACATTATATTGCTATTGGACAGTGCTGTTCTAAAGACAGAACTCAGGATCAAAACCGTTGCTGCCAGAGATGGAAAGCAAAACAGGCCAGGCAGAACCTCTCTGTTAAGGCATTTCCTCCCGTCCTCCAGCATGCCAGGCCCTCACCAGCAGGACACAGCCCTGCCTCCTTCACTGGAGCCCCGCCTTCCCCATAGCCTAGCCCAGGTGGGGCCTCCACCCTGAAAATGAGCACCCCTTCCCCTACCCCCACAATCTTCCAAGAAAACTCCTAGTTCTTCTTCCTCCTCCACCACTGGAGCTCCTACTCCAGGGCAGAAGAGACTCAAATCCCAGCGACATCCCCCGATCCCTCAGAAACCCAGATGATTGTGTTAAGAAAGTTCCCAGCAGCTCTCCTTCTGTTGACCAGAGGCCTCCCGACATTTAGAGTCATGTCCGTTATTGCAGGGTTTGGGGGGGGGGGGGGGGGGACAAACAACTTTAGTCCAACCTCCAATACACACATTCCACTCCATTAACACGTACATTTAAAACATACTCAAAAACATCAATTGAGAAGGCTGAGATAAAGATGACATTAAGAATTTTTCAAAACATGGGGCACCTGGGTGGCTCAGTGGGTTAAAGCTTCTGCCTTTAGCTCAGGTCATGATCCCAGGGTCCTAGGTTTGAGCCCGCATAGGGCTCCCTGCTCAGCAGGGGGCCTGCTTCCTCCTCTCTCTCTCTCTTATTTTATTTATAAATAAATAAAATCTAAAAAAAAAAGTATTTCAAAATTCATTCTGCTCTTCTTTATCCTTTTTTTTACTAAAAACATTTCGTTCAGTAACTCTGCCACAGAATGTGCTTCGTTATTTTTCTAAATCTTGGTTTAACAAACTCTAGTGGAATCAGACCTTGGAAATGCCTGAAATACAGTGTATTTCAACATTTAGCTTCAGTATCTGTTCTAGCTTAAAAAATGACACCTGACACAGACACATAGATCCAAACGGCAGAACTCTTCTTAAGGTTTTAATTCCCTGGTTTCAGTCTCCTACACTAATTACCCAAAAGCTTCTGTACTAAAATTAGGAACTTTCCATTTTCCCTGTCAGTCCGTTGGTCTTGCAAACTAATTGGAAAGTGTTCCATTTTGACAAAAGTCTCCACTGGGTTTGAAACCCTTTGTTTCCAAGATTTTAGTTGAAGGTTTTCAAGTATCAAGAAAGGAGTCTGCAGATCACCCCACGATTGTTTTCCCCGATGAAAACCATTTAACGATCGAAGTGTGTCCATACATATTTTACAGATGTTTGCTCTGTAGCACAAGAAGGTTAAAAGGAAAAGCTCACTTTCTTATTCATTAACTTATCACCTCTACTTTGAAAGCAGATTGTGTGCATTCATTTTTAAAATATCTATGGGGTAACAATACCACAGCCAAGTATCATTTAAAAGGCCAAAAGTTTTGAAATCCCTGCCTTTGTAAGAAAAGTTCCTCATCCACACTCAACAGCTCCTTTAGGTAATTTGCTCCCATTAGCTTCTGTGGCACCAGAGATTACAAGGATCACCCCCCATGCCAGTGTGATGCGCTGTAAGATTTTTTGGCTACTTAAGATGCTGTAATCCATCAACCTACTTAATTGGGTAAAGATAAACCTCTATCCAGAATCAGCCTCCCCTGTCAGCAGAATGCACACTCTTCCCCCGAAATGCCTCAGGGCTCCACACCCCGCTCCCAACCATTGTGTACTGAAGGCACTAGGGGGCAATCTGTAGCTTGACTATTAGTAAAGGACAGTTCCTATCTTCAGACAGAAGTAAATATCAACAGAATGTCTACTGTTTTCTTGCACCCCAGAGGAATGTCTTACACAGGTCTGGAGTCTCACTGAGCACCTTACTCTGGAAAGTGCTACTGTCAACATCCATGTGCCAGGTCAAGATTGTCACTGTTGCAAGCATTTCAAACCCAGCTAACTGGTCTTCTACTAGTAGAACCAACAAGAGAGTTCTCCTCCGGGAGGAATCTGGAGGATGGCGACTGCCCTCCAAAATCTTTTCCTAGTTCTGGTTCTGTCGCTCCTGCCAGCACTTGGCTATACTCTAAGGAATGGGTTCAATTACGGTCATACACCTCCTTCTACTAAATGAACGCTCTTCATCTTTTTCCACCAAGACAACCGTCAGCCACCTGAAATCCCCAGATGCTTCCAAAGGCCTCATTGCTTTTTTGTTCTCTTTACAACACCTCTCTGAACCCACCACTCCCAAATGGTGCCTGGAAACACTATGGCTCCCAATTTATCCAGGGTCCCTCGTGGTAGTTTGTTTAAAAAAAAAAAAATGTTTTTTCTTTTAACAACTCTACACAATAAGAGGTTGAAGCACTTATCCTTCTGAATGGGAATTTTTTTTTTTTTAATGGAGCAGAGATCTATACTTTGAGCCCAGAGTCTATGAGTGAATTGAATCACCTGCTCCTTCGCCCCCTCTTCTGCTCTACAAGACACCTGGCCCTCCACCACCAGGCTCATTTTCCAAACCAGCATTTCCCCTATGTTGCGTTTTTAAACTCACTTGCATCTATTCCCCTATCGGAATACTCCAGGTAAAGCACGCTCAGCCCAATTTCTCCTTATATGTCCTCCCCTCTGGACCTATCAACTACTACCCGTCCATCCACAGGTAATACCTGTCACCCCAGCCCGAGCTGCTCTCCCCTCCAGCTGCTCTCATGCTCCACGCTCTGCGTAGACAGCCCTCATCATCTCAACAACGTTTTACCCTGTTTTGTCTTCTCTAATACAGAGCGTGGTACTGTATAAATTCAGCCCACCCTAGAAGCTGGGTTTATTTTTTATTAAACACTATAAAATTTTTTTACAGTTATAGCCACATAACAGGAACACACATTATCTGGAGTCCTTTTAATAAGTGAAAAAAGTGTTTTCTTGGCCAGTTGCTAATTATGTCAGAGAGGGAATTAAAGCTGCTTCTACAAAAGCAGAAAAGACTCTGGGCTCAATCCCACTACTTTAACATACACCAATTTCATCTGAGGCAGGACTTCTGCCATGATATTTTCAAGCTGAGACACGGAGTGTTTGTGCTGCCATCACCACAGCCAATTTGCCAAGCACACCCTCTAGACCAGAGATTCACTGCCTTTGGGGACTATAAGCTCTTGTAGAGCCCCAAAGAGCCCATGTCACCATACCCCTTAAAAACACTCATATAGGGGCGCCTGGATGGCTCAGTGGGTTAGGCCTCTGCCTTCGGCTCGGGTCGTGATCTCAGGGTACTGGGATCGAGCCCCGCATCAGGCTCTCTGCTTGGTGGGGAGCCTGCTTCCCTCTCTCTCTCTGCCTGCCTCTTTGCCTATTGTGATCTCTCTCTGTCAAATAAAAAATAAAATCTTTAAAAAAAAAACACTCATATACACAACAGTGGTAGACAACACAGGGGTGGGGGATGGGGTCCAAAGCCCTGCCAGCCTTGAACCCCAGTACAAGACCACTGGTTGGTTCTTCCACAAGTCAGGTGACAGGCAGGGAGTGCTTCAGCCTTACAGATTCCTTCTCAGAAGCTCACATAGACACCAACCAATATTAAAAAAAAAAAAAAAAAAAGAACCTATCAGAATGGATGTTGAAATATATATACCTATTGTCAATATCTAGGCATAAATTAAGACATTCTTACCCTTCCTAAAAGTATTCAATATCTGCTCCCTCTAGGTTACAAAATAATTTGACCTCACTGTCCAGTGGTAGCAATCTCCCACTGGTCTGGCCTCACCCAATTCTGGGCAGAAAAGGATGAACAGTTCTTCTTCTTGTTGTTCAACTGCTCTTTTCAGGGTAAACCATCACTTTGGCATTTCTAACCCTCCCAGCTTCCACTGGCAACCAAACAAATCCCTGTTTTCCTTTTTAACTGAAGATCAAAGTCCCTCCTGTGCTTTCTGGCTCTTCTCTCTTTCTTTTTTCTGTCCTCCTGTTTCAAAACCACACTGAGGAAAGCACACCCTCACCACTCCTGCCCTAGTCAGAACCAAAGTCCATCTTCATTTTCCTTGGCAAACACTCCTAGAGCATCTTCTTTGAAGCACTTTATAAACTGTTTATATCAAACGCACTGAAAACCTAATTAACAAATCCCTGAAAAGGAAGTTCTGTTAAAGGGAAAAAAGAAGCCGTAACAAGAAAGCAAACAGCCCAATTAAAAACATGGTCAAAAGAACCAGGCCCTTCAAAGAAAATATACAGATGGCAAATAAACAGATGAGAAAAAAAAAAAAAAAAGCTCAGCATTTTTCATCTAGAAAAATCCACATTAAAACCGCAGTGAGCTACTGCTATACATCTATTAGAATGGCACAAAGAAAACCTGACATTATTCAGTGCTGATAAGGACATGGAGCCACTGGAACGTTCACACACTATGTGAAGAATACAAAATGGGACGGTCACTGTGACAAACAGTTTGGCAGCTTCTTAGAAAGTAAAGCTCACCCTTGCCGAAGGACCTGTAGCCAGCTACCATCAGAGAGCCATCCAGCTAAGAGAAATAGCCCAGACCCAGAGGAAATGGTAAACACAAGACTCTGAATGGCGACCCACCAGCTGTGTGGAGTGGTGCGGGGTTAAAGAGCTCAGGATCACTTCTGAAGGTCAGACAGGTATGGGCTCAAGGTCTGACGAGTTGTCACTTTGGCAGGTAGGTCCCACCAGCACAGTGTTACCATGGTAAACATGCTTGTACCCTTACAGAGCAGATGGGCAAACATGCAATTCTGGGTACCTACCTCCCAGGGCAGCTCCGCCCAGGAACCTCCCCCAGACCTCCTGACAGTTCAGCACTAAAAAGAATCACACCCTCCCCAACCCAGGACAGCACGCAACCTAGCGTCACCCCAGAGCGCTCTGTTCCAACCGCCTTGGGTCTCTGCTGTACAGTCATGACTCGAACACTGTCCCTGTTGTGAGACCATGTCTGCAGAACTCGCACGTGAATAAACGCTGGCTATCATCAGAGTTCCTGGGAAGCTCTTGGAACAAGAGATTGTATCTCACGATTCAAGGGAGGATCTGCGAGACAGAAGTGAGAGGAAGGAAGTGGGGAGCTGGGAAGGAGCACAGGGGAAGTCAGGGGAGGAAAGTGGTCCCCAGGGAGCAGGAGGCATCAGCTGGAGAACAGTGCAGAACAGGGCTGAGCAACTGGTAGGTGGGCCCATATGATGAAAGACCTTAACAAAGGGTTTAGGTTTGTTGGAGAAGGAAATGGTAAGTTGTCCTTCTCTCAACTCCCAGAACACCTGCTGCAAAACCTCTCCCGTGATCTTTATTGCAAAAAAGTAGTATTGTGTGTGTGTGCATGTGTATGTACCATGGGACCGTAAGCTCCTTAACAGCAAAGAAAGGGCTCCATTCCCATCACACATGATGAGGAAGCTCTCTCTGGAGCTGGAGTCCACAACGCCCACTGCAAGCAAACCTCAGTCCGCAGCCATGCTCCAACCCCCGGTGCATTCCCTCCGACTGACAGGTCCCCTCCTGTTTGTAGATCCTCAGGCACTAGGGATTATGGCCTTGGGTAATCACTACTCAGGAGGGCAAACCCAAGGTTAGCCTTCAAGTAACCCAGGCTCATGTTCTTCTATGCCAAGAGATTAAAAATTCCATAGATCTCTGTCTTCTGCTCTACCTGGACTTCACCCACCACTTCTGGACTCCAAAAGCCTGTCCTGTTGGATCTCTTCTCTGATCTCTCCTTGAGAATAGAACAGAATAGAAAAGAATAGAGAACAAAAGGATAGAGCATTTCAGATCTAAAACCTCAACTTTAAGCAACCACAGTCAGCCTTCCCTCACCTCAGGACCTCCCTTTCCAAAAGTATCACCCCAGGTTTGACACTGACATACTAAAGTGTTGGTTATCAAATTCCAACCCAGATTCCTGAAAAAGAAATAGTATGGGACCAAAAAAAAAAAAAAAAAAAAAGTAATTTCATTGACTCCCTCAATTCAATTTAATTGCCTATGATTATGTTATTATACCCCCCCACACAAACATAACATATAATTTCTCAATGACTTAGACAAGTTTGGGATTAGAATTGGTCAGCCAAAGATATATTTGATCTCAATTTCGGTTAGAAAAGATGTTTTACTTGGTGTCCTGATATTTTGGGCAAGGCTCTACAGGCTGCTAAGTTTACAGGTGGTCACTGTAAGGGAAGACTCTAAAACATCTAAACTTAAAGGATTACAACTTAAACCCAGGAAAACAGCATGGTCAAAGAGATCAATTATTTCCATTGCTCTGCAGGTACACTAATTTAGGAGTATTCACAGCTTAAGAAAATATCTATCGATGGGGCTTCTACTCTCTCTTGTGACAGCAGTTATGTTTTTCTTTCTCCCCCAGGAGTAGAAGCAACAAGTATGTGTCTGCCCTTTTCCTACCCCAAATTACTATCTCTCTCCTCCTCCCTTAAAATAAACAGTTCAATTTTCTCTCAAACTCTAAACGAGAAAGGTGGGATTAGAACACATAAAAGCCAATTTAGCCTCTGCATATACTCATCAGTACTCTCCCTCACATGTTTGTGAGAGCTGAAGAATGCCCACACGCAACTACTGAGCAAAATAAAGCAACAGGAGACAGGGTTTAACTACTAGGATGGCCACGAAAAACAAAGGGCAAGAACTAGAGGCACAGCCCAGAGCACAGGTATCCCAGTCAGGGCGCCAAGGAACAGATGTGGGGAGAATCTGCCCCAGAGTACTCTGCAGATCCCTCGGGCTCACTGGCCATTCAGTTGCAAGAGCCCCCCGCCCATCCCAAGCGAGGTTTTCACAAGACTTCTCATGCAACAAACGACAAGGAAAAGAATGCATGAATCTCTCCAAAGACCTGGCATCTAGTTATTCGACTGTGATCTGAGCTCCTTGCAGAACAAGGAACTTTATGGCTTATCCCCCAAATATTAGGTTTCTAATTTCTCAGAATGAAAACTCTTTAAAATAAATTACTTCTGGCAAAACAGAGGGTTAAATGTCCAGAGAAAATCTGCCAGTTATCAAATGACGAAATTGCTGGACAAAATATCCAATGATGGTTGAGCTGGCAAGAGAGTCAGAGAAACTCTCGGAGGCCAGAAACAACCAGAGAGGATGAATCCAGGGAAATGAACTGGCACTAGAACAGGAATGTGCCCTGGAGGGGCATCTGCCGTTTCTGGATGCCTCGATGACAGGTTCCAATGTGCTGCATGGGGCACAGGAACAAACCTGGTAACTGTACAAGGTAACAGACTCCACGTAAGACCAAACAAATACTTCTAGTAAGCAAACCAAAGAAAACCACCCTACAGCGGGCATGTGAGGATACGTGGCTGTCTCAGCTACGGCTTTGGCTGAACATGAAAAATTAGGGTAATGACAAAAATAACCTCAGGTGAGAATTCCTCATGACAGGTCGACCTTTGTAGACATCTGGCAGTCAACTGAAAAACACCTGAGTGACCAGAACAAGAGCAACTCCGATTGGGGGAAACATTGGTACCTCCAGGAACTTCTGAAACGCAAACACAAATGTCCTCCATAGGGACATACCTGAAAACTTAGATCGGAGGAATTCTAGAGATAAAAAGCCAGTGAACATTTACTCACAATCAGAAACATAAAATGCACAAAGAAATAAGACCGAGATTAGCATGCACACACACATGCAAATCGAACTATAGGATCAGTCCAGTAACAACTGCCAATTATTCCACTGGGATTTTAAGATACAGGATGTGAGTGTATTTAGTATGCATAGGGAAGATGTTGAAATTATGACTGGTTGATTAAAGATTGGTATAGACTAGAGAGGTTTGAAAAACAGATAGAACTTTTAAACATAAAAAAATAATTAACATTTGAAATGGGGAAACTGACAGCAGATACAACAGAGTTCAGTCAAGAATTAGAAAACTGCAAGAAATGTACCTCAAGGGGCACCTGGGTGGCTCAGTGGGTTAAGCGTCTGCCTTTGGCTCAGGTCATGATCTCAGGGTCCTCAGGGTCTCGAGTCCCACATTGGGCTCCCTGCTCAGCGGGGAATTTGTTTCTCCCCTCTCTCTCTGTACCACAAGCCCCCCGTGCTTGTACTCGCTCTCTCTGTCAAATAAATAAAATCTTAAAAAAAAAAAAAAAGAAACTCGATGCAGCTTCCTCTCTCCCTCTGCACCCAACCCCCTGCACTTGTACTCACTGTCTCTCTCTCTGTCAAATAAATTAAAAAAAAAAAAAAAAAAAAAAAGAACCTTGATGCAACTCAGAGACAAGGAAACACAGGAGAGACACAGGGAATACAAGGAAAAGGTATAATAGTTGTCTAATCGCACTTGTAAAAGGAGGAACATGGGAAGAGGCAAGAAGTCGAAGGGGGAAAAAAAGACTTAAAAACTTTCCCAAAGTATAAACACAAATCCTCACAGGCAATCCTAATAAATTCCAAGCAAGACAAATTTTTAAAATCTAAACAGAAAAGTGACTGCCCATAGAGGATCAAGAGTCAGACCTCCAGCTGATTCACCGACAGTTAACCAGGACAGCCACAAACCAGTGGCAAAATGGCTCCCAAATACTGAGGAAAAGCTAACTGACCAGCGACCACTGCACACCCAGAAGGATTTGATGGAATAAAAAGACCCTTACCACAGGAATTTCTAAGAGAGGCACTTTAAGAAAAACTGTCCCAGAGAGAATGTGTAAAATGCAAGTAGGAATCGAGAACAAGCCAAAAAAAGTGGCGAATATGTGTGATGATCAAAACTAAACATTGACTATATAAAGCTACAACAGATTATCTACTTCGTAGAACTAAATTTTTTTCGTTTTGTTTTTGTTTTTTCCTTGAAAGCTTGAAAAATAGTAGCTCAGACCTCTGGAGGAAGAAATCCAAGTTTCAGTAGCCTAAGGCCTTATGTTGTTTGGTAGGAGGGTAAAATACTGAATACCTTTGCCTTGGTTAATTTAAATACATGTTGATTTAAGGAAAACATCTGTGATAACCAGTAAGAACAGCAACAGGGTGTATCATGCAAAGTAGTTTGTGGGGAGGGGGGGAGGAATGAGGAGAGGAAGACTAATCAATCTAAGAGAACCATCGCCCCGCCCCAAAAAAAGAAAGAGAAAGAAAAATTTTAGCAATAATAGTACAGGGGCGCTTGGGTGGCTCAGTGGGTTAAGCCTCTGCCTTTGGCTCAGATCATGATCTTAGGGTCCTGGGATCAAGGCCCGCATTGGGTTCTTTGCTCAGCGGGGAGCCTGCTTCCCCCCTCTCTCTGCCTGCTTCTGCCTACTTGTGATCTGTCAAATGAATAAATAAAATCTTAATAAAAAAAAAAGTACAAAATGACACAATAAAAATTAGATCACCCTACATGGAAAATACCCAAGCAGTTTTATAAGCCAGTTCTACCAAACATCCAATCTTACACAAAATTTTCAAGAACAGACTGGGAAGGAACACTCTCCAACTCTTTCTATTATGCTAACATAACTTTAATAACAAAATCTTATCAAAGCAATGTGAGAAAGCAGAATTATATGCCAGTCTCACTCATGAAAAGTGATGCAAACTGAAAGCAACAACAGGTTTTAAAAAGGCATCATTGAAATTTATTATATAAATGCAAGGTTATTCCAACATTACCAACTCTTTTAATTTCCACATTAAAGATAAGAGGAAACCATGTGATCAAACCAACTGACCAAACTCAACACCTGTAGCAGATACTCTCCACAATCTAGCAATGAAGGAGCTGTCCTTCATTAAAGTATCTACTAAAAGCCTACAGCAAATGTGGCCTCCAACGAAGAAAAGAAACAAGGATCCACACCCACTATCCCTGCTTCTGTTTCACAATGAACTAAAGGCCCCAGCCAGTGCCACAAGGCATAACAATTGCAGTTATAAAGATGAGGAAAAGAAAGGCATCATATGGGGGCAGCTGGGTGGCTCAGTTGGTTAAGCGACTGCCATCAGCTCAGGTCATGATCCCAGGGTCCTGCGATCAAGACCGGGCATCGGGCTCCCAGCTCAGCGGGGAGCCTGTTTCTCCCTCTCCCACTCTCCTGCTTGTGTGCCCTCTCTCGGTCTCTCTGTCAAATAAATAAATAAAATCTTAAAAAAAACAAAGGCATCATACATGATGTAATTCTCTGTACAAAACTCAGAATATGGCCACCTGAGTGGCTCAGTCAGTTAAGCATCTGCCTTCAGCTCAGGTCATGATCCCAGCATCCTGGAGTCAAGCCCTGCACTGGGCTCCCTGCTCAGTGGAGAGTCTGCTCTTCTCTCTCCCTCTGCCATTCCCTCTCGTTATGCATTCTCACTCTCTCTCAAATAATAAATAAATAAATAATCTTAAAAAAAAAAAAAACAAACCCAAATCTCAAAATACCAATGCACTAGAGTAACTTTAGCAAAGTTTCAGTGCACAGAAAAACAGGAAACCTCATTTCTATAGGAAAGCGTATTTGAAAGATGAAATTTTAGAAAAGATTCCATTACAACAGCAACCAGGAATACTGGAACAATAGGTCTCACAAAAGATGTGCAGAACCTTCATAAAAATGAGTAGAAAGGGGCACCTGGGTGGCTCAGTGGGTTAAAGCCTCTGCCTTCGGCTCAGGTCATGATCCCAGGGTCATGGGATCGAGCCCTACATCGGGCTCTCTGCTCAGCAGGGAGCGTGCTTCCTCCTCCCTCCCTCTCTCTCTCTCTCTCTCTCTGCCTGTCTGCCTACTTGTGATCTGTCAAATAAATAAATAAATAAATAAATAAATAAAATTTTTTAAAAAGAGTAGAAAATATTCAAAAACGTTAAAGATGATCTAAATAAAATGGAGAGATATTACATTTATGGATAGAAAGTATAAAAAAGATGCGTATTCATATCAAAATTATATACTAGTTCAATGTAATTTCAATCAAAACCCCAGCCAGATTTTGCTGAGTTTTTTAAGTGACAACCCAATTCTACAATTACATGGAAACATAGCTAAAAAACAAAGAGGGAGTATTTGTCTACCAAGACTTGTGATACAATTATAGTACTTGAGGTATTGGCTCAAGGACAGAGACCAATGGACCAGGACAGAGAATCCAGAAACAGACTCGAATCTATTTAGAAGTTTGCAAATGACAGCTATGGTATCAGATTTTGGGTAGGGCGTAATTAGTCAATAAATGGTGTGTTATCTATATGGAAAATAAAATCACACCACACTCAATTCCAGGTGCATTAAGCAAATGTTAAAAGAAAATATGAATAGAAAATTACCTGAAAAACAATGCATTAGGGAAGGATATTTTTTCGGGGGGGGGGGGTGTGGGGGGGGGTGGGGAGAGGCAGAGGGGGAGGGAGAGAGAGACTCCTAAGCAGGCTCCAGGCTCAGCATGGAGCCCGACTCAGAGCTCGATCTCACAACCCTTAAATCACGACCTGAGCCGAAATCAAGAGTCAGATGCTTAACCAACTGAGACACACAGGCGCCCCAGGGAAGGATTTTTTTTTTTTTAATCAAGACAACACAACAAATAAAACCTTTAATCCATTTACCCAAGATGAGTGGTTCTAAGCTTTGACAAGAGATCACTACAAAAAGGTAGCCACCTCTCTCTCTTCCAGCCATCCAAGATGCTGAAAGTCAGGCAGGCTATGGGGAGAAGGTGGCCCCTGACCATGCTGTTGTGAAGAAGCAGGAGGACAAGAAGGTGGCCCATCCCTTGAGAAAAGGCCCAAGAATTCTGGCATCAGACAGAACATCCAGCCCAAAAGGGACCTCAACCACTTCATCAAATGGCCCCGCTAATGTGGTGGCAGTGGCAGAGGGCTACCTCCATGACTGTCTGAAAGTGCCTCCCACAATTAACCAGCTCACTCAGGCCTTGCACTGCCCAACAGACCAGAGACAAAGAGAAGAAGCAGAGATTGTTGGCCTGGGCGGAGGAGAAAGCTGCCGGCAAAAGGGATGGCCCCCTAAGAAGTTGCCTGTCCTTCAAGTTGGGCTTAATACTGTGACCACCTTGGTGGAAAACAAGTATTGCACACGACGTGGGTCCCATTGAGCTGACTGTCCTCCTGCCTGCCCTGTGTCAGAAGATGGGGGTTCCCTATGACGTCATCAAGGGGTCGGCCAGGCTGGGGTGTTTGGTTCACAGGAAGACCCAGACCACTGTAGCCTTCACACAGGTTAACTTTGCAGACAAAGGAACTCTGGCTAAGCTTTGGGAAGCCATCAGGACCACTGACGGATAGGAGGAGATTCGCGGTCACTGGAAAGGCAACGTCTGAGTCCAAAGTCTGTGGCTCACACTGCCAAGTTGAGAAAGGCAAAGGCTAAGGAACTGGTCACCAAACTGAACTAAGTGTCCACTGAATCTGATACACATAAAAAGAACAAAAAGTTCTTTCAGCCAATATAAAAAAATATAAATCTCGTGAAACAAAACTCACCCTTAAATGCTGATTTTTTTATTCTATTGTGTAAAACTCTCAAAAATGTTTAACAGAAGACTTATACAAAAATGCTCATCACAACACTGCTGGAACAGCCAAATACTGGAAAGTCAGATACCCTTCATCAGGAGAAAGGATATATAAATTGTGGTGTATTCCTATAATTGGACACCAGAAAAAAGAAAAACGAACTAAGTCCCACTATAAACCCTCAGGATCATCCTTGGTTCTCAAAGCATGGTCCCGACACAAACAGCACTAGCATCACCTACCAGTTTGTTGACCAAGCAAACTCTCCTCCCCAGACCTAATGAATCAGAAATTAAGGTGGGGAGGGCAGCAAGTCAGGTTTTGAGGAAATCCTCCGGAGGTGGGGGGGGGGTGGCGGCACACACCTGTACGGTTCAGTTGGTTGAGGATCTGACTGTTGATGCCGGTTCACGTCTTGATCTCAGAGACATGAGCTCAAGCCCTACATCGGGCTCCATGCCAGGCATGGAGGACACTTAAAAAAAAAAAAAAATCCTCCAGGTGAATCAGAAAGACACAAGTTTGAGAGCCCCTATTACAGGTGAAGATTAATAACACCTGGGCAAGAAAAGCTAGTCTCAGGAGAATATAATTGGTTTACTGAAAAGTGAAAAATTGGCTAACTAAAGTAAGTGGTCAGAAGTACCAAAAAACATAATAAAGCTATTTTAAAAGGCAGAAAACGTTTAATACAAGTTACTTTGTGGAAGAAAGAGGGTAAAGTATGGAGAAAGGTCACACCAAGAGCCTCTAACAATGACAGTGTTTTATTTCTTGTTGGGCAGTGTGTATGAGAATTTCGCTTTGTCATTACTGTCCTTGATGCATGTGATGTAAAGCATAGTTTCTGGTAGGTGGTACTTTCAAAAAAAAATTTAAGAGGAAAACTTGAGAACATATAAAAATTATGAACATAAAATAGCATAGCCCATATGAACTCATTTCTAACAAAAGGCACAGGAAAAATAGAATGCACAGCAGGTGCTGAATATTTGTAGACCATTAAATGTTCAAATATTCATAATGATTCACATGCTTCTTCATTCTTCTGTTCCCTCAGGTTTTTCCACAATGCATAACTACCAAGAAGAAAATTTAATATAGAGTATAACAGTTGATAAAATAATCCGGTGCCCACCTTACTATCGCTCTCATCTTTACCCTGAGTCTCTTTACCAGACAGGAGATCCACATCCAGACTAAACACACCGTACAGCCTACAGGAAGACATTGTGTTTCAATTCGGGGCTCAAAAAGCATTCTTCTTGCTGAAGTTTCCAAAAAATCTTTCATGGAACTCCATTCAGTTTTCACTCAGGCCTCCACAACAAGGTTTCTAGTCAGTTAGAAGTGATTTTTTTTTTTAAAGTGGAAGCAAAATAAGGGGGGGGTGTGTGTGTGTGTGTGTGTGTGTGTGTGTGTGTGTGTTAGTATTAAGGCTGTACAACAAAACCTCATACAAACCATACAGGGATTGCCCCCAAAAACTCATTTGTTTTTAATTTATTTTCTCCACCAGCAATGTGTTGCTAAAATCACAAGAGGATAAAGCATTGTGCTCCTATGAATTAATTCCTATCCATCTGCAACAAAGGGAACTGAGGGAATGAGCTTCAGCATCCAAAGAAAGGCAATTATGCACAATGAGCAAAGGAGGTGGTTAGAGGTTGCACTGCCAAGAAATGACATACTCCAGTGGATTCAAACCACCTTCAAATTTTGGCATTCCGTGGTTCAAAAATAAAACCGGAGTTCATTGAAAAGCAAAGCTTGCCACCTGCTGCCCGATAGCATAATCGTAAAAGTTCAAATCATGTCCACATTTCTCAACCGAAATCCTTTCAGGAACTGATCAGCATGGATCCCTGCATTTTCTATATTCGTTCATTAGTTCTGAGTCTTTTTTTCAAAGAAAAACAATCAGCCCCCAAGATTTTTAAACCAGACACTATTTCAAACACTTTAATCAACTCTAACCAATGTGCTTAAAACAAAAACAAAACAAAACAAAACAAAAAAAACCCCACCTAACTTCCAAACTATTATACATGTTATGTATATAATAAATCCACCAACTCCATTTGCGTCTATGATGGTATCCAGACCAGGGAAGAATGCCTTTGAAAACGTGCCAACACTGTCCTGCACTTCTATAGCCTGTCATCATTCTAGAGGATATGAAATACTAAATCCATTTTCTCATCTTAGGCAGACTTTAAAATGCAAATGTTAATAGTTTAACGGAGGTTTCTACACACTTACATTATACAATTTCAAGTAGCAGTCCAGAGAACCAAAAAGAAAAAACACTCCCATAGGGCACCATTGCTTTGTCAACTCTAAACATTTAAACTTTTAAAAATCTTCATCAATATTGATGAGCCCTTCTATCACCCAAATGTTTCTAGTATTCTTCATTTTGATTTAAGAAAATCTGAGCAGTAAGAGCATTTTCAGCCTTTTTTTCCCTTAAGAAGCCAACCTTCAAGTTTTGTCTCATTTTTCACTCTGTAGATTTGTGTATCCATGCCATCATCCCTTGAAAAGAAACTCAAAATGCTCATAGGAAAAAGTGAAACTCTGAATTTGGGGTGGGGGTGGGGGGAATACCATCGCAGAGGAAGATGTCCTGAATCCGGAGAGAGAAGGTGTAAGGGCTCTTCCATGTGTTCTTTTTTGTCTTCCTCTTATTTATTTATTTGACAGTGAGAGAGGGAACACAAGTAGGGGGAGCAGGAGAGGGAGAAGCAGGCTACCGCAGAGCAGAGAGCCCAGTGCGGGGCTCGATCCCAGGACCCTGGGACCATGACCTGAGCCGAAGAGAGAAGTTTAACAACTGAGCCATCCAGGCGGCCCCCATGCACTCTTCTTTCGCCCAGGAACCTGGGTCAGGGTGCAATTCTTGGGAGCTTTACAGCAAGCAGCCTCATCACACCACAGCGATAGGTCCTGGCGTGATTACCCTTTGAAATCAAGCCTTTGCAAGGCTCTGGCCAGCAGGAATGTGTCCATATGCAAAATAGCACCAAGGCTCATTGACTTTTCTCAGTTGTCTGGGAACTACTATGAAGCAGACAATAAAAAAAAATAATAATTCATTTTCAAGACAGATGGCACCATAATGTCGCACTAGTTCCTAGGGTGTGTTTTCTCCCTAAACACTAGAGGCAGCGTCTCCATACGAAAGGAAGCCTGTCCAGCTGCAGCCAGTTAAGCTTTCAGATGCGGCTTCTGCGAAGTATCACACACACACACACACAGAATGCCCTTTCATCCTGCGGCTGGCCTACCCCTTTCTTCAAAAAACTCAACAGGAGCGAGGAATCGAGGCACTATTATCGCTGTGTGTTTCTGATCAGGCAAAAATCTCTTTCCCAGTTCCCATTTATTTGCCCACAACTGAAGTGGTTTTAGTTTGTAAGGTGTGTTAGGGTTTGGCTCCATCTTCCTGGGTACCATGTCTGCAAGTCAGATATGGTGCCCGGTGTGATGATATAGGGAGCTAATCTTTTGATTAATTAATTTCAGGCCTGCTGACTGGACTTTGATGGAACAAGTCAAACATCTGACTTCATGCCAGCAAAGGGAAGAACACTATATAGGCTTTGTTCTATAAAAAAAAAAAAAAAAAAAGGCAGCTCTCTACTAAAAATACCAAAGTAATTACCCATTCTGGAAATAGAAAAGGAAGAAAGAAACAACAGGCATGGGTTATTTGCTGAAATTAAAAAATATTTACATGAGCCTAGCACAGTACCTGGCCCACAGTAAATTACTCAATAAATACATGTGAAATTGGAGGTCCCAAATCATTTCTTTTGATTTCTTGCCAAAGACTTTCTAGTAAAGCTTGATCAAAAATCCTTATGGGTTTTTTTTTCCAAGTTTTTATTTAAATTCTAGTTAACATACAGTGTAATATTAGTTTCAGGTATAGAATTCAGTGATTCATCACTTACATACAATACCTGGTGCCCATCATAAGTGCCCTCCTTCATCCCCAGCACCTATTTAGCCCATCCCCCTGCCCACCTCCCCTCCCGCAACCATCAGTGTGTTCTCTATAGTGAAGAGTCTGTTTCTTGACACATGAAAAAATGTTCAACGTCACTAGCCTTCAGGGAAATACAAATAAAAACCACAATGAGACATCGCGTTACACCAGTTAGAATGGCAAAAATTAACAAGACAGGAAACAAGTGTCGGCAAGGATGTGGAAAAAAGGGGAACCCTCTGACACTGTTGGTAGGAACGCAAGCTCGTGCAGCCACTCTGGAAAATATCCTCAAGATGTCAAAAACAGAGTTGCCCTATGACCCAGCAATTGCCCTATAAGGTATTTACCCCAAACATACAAACATAGTGAAAAGGAGGACATGCACCCCCACTGTTCACAGCAGCAATGTCCACGATAGCCAAACTGTGAAAGGAGCCAAGATGCCCTTCACTAGATGAATGGATAGAGAAGATGTGGTCCATGTATACAACAGAATATTACTCAGCCTTCAGAAAAAATGAATACCCACCATTTGCATCAACACGGACAGGACTGGAGGAGATTATGCTGAGTGAAATAAACCAAGCAGAGAAAAACAGTTATCATATGGTTTTGCTCATATGTGGAACATAAGGAATAGCATGGAGGACCATAGGGGAAGGGAGGGAAAACTGAATGGGAAGAAATCACAGAGGGAGACAGACCATGAGAGACTCTGGACTCTGGAAAACAAGCTTAGGGTTACAGAAGGGAGAGGGGTCGGGTTATGGGGTAAAGAGGTGATGGGTATTAAGGAGGGCACGTGTGGTGATGAACACTGGGTGTTATAAGCAACTAATGCTCTGCTGAACACGACATCACAAACTAATGATGTACTATATGGTGGCTACCTGAACATAATAATAAAAAAAAAAAAATTGGCATAAGAGTCTGTTTCTTGGTTTGCCTATAAGAGGTTCCTTTGTTTTGTTTCTTAAATTCCACACTTGAGTGAAATCATATGGTATTTGTGTTTCTCGAACTTACTTCACTTAGCATAATACTCTCTAGCTCCATCCACGTCACTGCAAATGGTGAGATTTCATTCTTTTTTATGACTGAGTAATATTCTTCTGTGGTGTGTGTGTGTGTGTACCACATCTTCTTTAAATTTGGGCTCTTTCCATTATTGGCTATTGTTGATAACGCTGCATGGGGTGCATGTATCCCTTCACATTAGGAGAAAATCCTTATGCTTTAATGAACATCCTAAATTAATCTGAATATAAAGGTGATAAATACAAGGTATTTTTTTTAAGAGAAGCACATTATTTATTCACTAGCTTTGGAAAGTATTTCTGATTTTTGTGAAAGACAATACTAGCATTACTCTCAGGTAACCTGGGGCTGGACCAATTACTTCCCAGAGCAAATCAAAAACCTTCCTAACAACCCCTAGGCCCTCCATATCTAAGCTAAACAAAAACATAAGTGAAATCTGAAACAAAATTTATGACTTAACATTATACAATAAATAATGAAATCTGTTTCAGATTTTAATTACTGTTCTTTTCATTACATTATTTTCAATAACACTTAATGAGAATACAATCCAACTAGAAACCAGATAATGCAATCCAACTAGAAAGATATCTAGAGCCAGTCATCATGTAGACTGCTAGACACCTGTGTGTGTGTACACATGCCCAAGTAGCCAAGGCTCACTTTTTAGCAATCAGTAATGACATCATAAACAATGTGGGAGTTCAGTCACCTACTGGAAGGGGAATGTTGGTGAGCTGAGCACTCCTAGCATAGCACAAAAACCAACAGAGCGGATACACAGAGACTTATACTGGAAGGAGCAAAGATAACACACCAGGGCAAAAGCCGTAGAGCCAACAAAGGTAAAGGTAGAAAACGGGAGTCTGAAACATCTGAAAAAGAAAAAAGAGACCCTGACTTTTCTACAGAGCATGACAAATGGTCACCAAATGCATTCAGAAGAGTGTTAGTTTAATCAACACAGAAGGAAATAGAATCTGCTTCTGATTACAGGTCCATGAACTTGAATCCAGGAGCAGAGTGGAAGAAGAAAAAAGAAAGCTTTCAAAGACAACCCCCCATCTTCCTTTCCTAAAGTGGCTAAGATGACAGATTCTTTGACTTAATGTATCTAGGGAGAGAGAGAGATAAACATTAGACTCTACATAACTCCATAGCCTGGAACCAAAGGAAGGGTTTTCTGGACTGCTAGTCTGTACCCCTTCTATTTTTTAAAGAAAATTAGATTCCAGAAGTCACTGTGAGAAGTAGGTGGGCTACAAGGCCTGCTCCCACAGGAACCTTTCTCTCACCTGTGCAACAACCACCTGGGCTGTTCTCACATTTCCACAGTACTAGTCTGACCTGGCTCCCCACAGGTAATCTTACCCTTCTTCTTCAGAAGCACCTCCCCATTTCTCACAGCCCCACTCGATGGCACTCTCCCAGCTGTCAAGGCCTGCCAGAATCTGGATCTGTCCATCCAATCTCACTTTCTACTGTTCTTCAATTCCCCCCAAATAGATCAATCTTCCACTTGTCCTACAGAAATCAGAGACTCGCTTCCAGCATATCTTCCATCCTGTCATATCCTTTATGTAATGGCCAGTCTCTCACTGTGGTTTTGATTTGTATTTCCCTGATGCCAAGTGCTGTGGAGCACTTTTTCATGGGTCTGTTGGCCATCTGGATGTCGTCTTTGCAGAAATGTCTGTTCATGTCCTCTGCCCATTTCTTGATTGGATTATTTGTTCTTTGGGTTTGAGTTTGACAAGTTCTTTATAGATTTTGGATACTAGCCCCATGACACCACCTCACAACAGTCAGAATGGCTAAAATTAACAAGTCAGGAAACAACAGGTGTTGGCGAGGATGAGGAGAAAGGGGAACCTTTCTACACTGTTGGTGGGAATGCAAGCTGGTGAAGTCACTGGGAAACAGCACGGAGGTTCCTCAAAATGTTGAAAATAGAGCTCCCCCCCACCAGCAATTACACTACTGAGTATTTACCCCAAGATACAAATGTAGTGATCCAAAGGGGCACATGCACCCCAACGTTTATAGTAGCAATGTCCACAATAGCCAAACTATGAAAAAAGCCCAGATGTCCAACAACAGATGAATGCATAAAGAAGATGTGGTATATATAGACAATGGACTATTACGCAGCCATCAAAAAACCTGAAATATTGCCATTTGCAACAATATGTTTAGAACTAGAGGATATTAGTCAATGAGAGAAAGACAATTATCATATAATTGCACTGAAATGAGGAATCTGAGAAACAAGACAGGATCATAGGGAAAGGGAGGGGAAAATGAAACAAGAAGAAACCAGAGAGGAAGACAAATTAGAAGAGACTCTTAATCTCAGGAAACAAACTGAGGGTTGCTAGAGTGGAGGGAGGTGGGAGGGATGGGGTGGGTAGGTGATGGACACTGGGGAGGGTTTGTGCTATGGGGAGTGCTGTGAATTATGTAAGACTGATGAATCACAGACCTGTACCCCTGAAACAAATAATACATATGTTAATGAAATTTTTAAAAATAAAAAAAATAAAATAAAGGCCAGCCTCCCCCTCACTTTTGAAGTCCTCCAGATTCTAGTAAGTCTTCCTTTACTCCAGTCCCTACTGATGGCCCCCTTCCTTATTCTCCACTAGAATCTGTAACAGATACTACCTAATTTACCAGTCAATACAGTATTATCCCTTATTATCAATATGCTAGTCTGATCCTCCAACCGGAATGCCTAGAACAGTACTTGGCATATGGTTGGCACTCACTATTTATTGACAGACTAAATGAAACAATTATAGTAAATTTATTTTTGTACTGCAGAGGTGGGGAGAACAGAGTTTCTATCTTCACTATGGTGAACCTAGGATAAGGCAACCAAGTTAAAAATACACTAAGAACTATACAAGCTTAACCATCTTGAAAATTAAGATGGTTCAATAGTACCTAAAGATTTATATTTGTGTCAACCAACAAGCCCTCCCATAGGACTGAAGTATTCTAAAATACATTACCCGAGTCATTGATCGTATTCTTGTCCTCCCAGGTGAGTGCAGTTTTCAAAAATTCAGTTTAAGGGGGCGCCTGGGTGGCTCAGTGGGTTAAAGCCTCTGCCTTCGGCTCAGGTCATGATCTCAGGGTCCTGGGATCAAGTCCCGCATTGGGCTCTCTGCTCAGCAGGGAGCCTGCTTCCCTCTCTCTCTCTGCCTGCCTCTCTGCCTACTTGTGATCTCTGTCAAATAAATAAATAAAATCTTTTAAAAAAAAAATTAAGAAGTTTCTTCCAAATTAGGGAATAAAAAATTCAGTAGGTACTAATAACATTCTTTGCATACAAGCCCCCCCCCCCCCCCCCCCCCCCCCCCGCCAACTATGAGAGTTCTTGAAATGTTTCACAAAATGGGGGCACCTGGGTGGCTTAGTCAGTTAAGTGTCTGCCTTTGGCTTAAGCCATGATCCTAGAGTTCTGGGATAGAGCCCATATTAGGCTCCCTGCTCAGAGAAGAGTCTGCTTCTCTCCCTGCCCCTCCCCCCACTCATGCTCTCTCTCTCTCAAATAAAATCTTTTTTTTTTTAAAAAGTCTCACAAAGAGATCTGTAATATTAAAAAAGGCTCTTACAAATTAAAAAAGAACATTTCTAGAAATTACATAGAAATTCTATGCAAGTAGAAATTTAAATGGGATAAAGAATGTTAACAGATTATACATAAAAACACAAGGGGCTAATAAACATTTGGAAACTGTTCAACCTCAGTAAAAAAAAAAAAAAAGAAAAACAAACTGAAATTAATCTGTGAGCAATGTGATAAGATATACTCCTTAGGAATATTCAGAACCACTAATGCTCTACAGACTATCATTCATTTGTTTTACCAGTGACCACACATACTCTGTTCAAAATATCAAGGATCTGAAATGATCTAATACACACAACACTAATCTATTTATTCTTCACATAAAAATCACTGCCTTCCAGTCATACAAAGCAACATGGCAACAAAGAAAATCAAGGAGATGGCAAAGTGTTTCAACCTTATATAAAGCATTTCTAATACACTAAATTCTCCAACTATTTACATTCACAAGTCACCTTTCAAGACATGAAGGCAATTAAGTGGTGAAGTGCTTGCCTCACTCATGGACATGGGGTTTTTTTAAGGAATCCTGTTTTTCCTCCTTCAAATAGCTTCATGAAGCCAGGAGATAAAGAGGAGCTACAGGAACGGAAGAGGAACAGAAAGGGGAGAGTTTCGTGGAGCGCCTAGAAGGTGAATGGCTGTTGTACTTCCTGAGTGAGGTATGGGAAACAGAAAGCATTTCCTTTCAAATTCCTTTTCTCAGTGAAGTGCATCTTAATCATCTCAAAATGTCCATGTCGTCTTGGAGTTAAGAACATCCTTCCTAGAAATGGAATTAGGAAGGATTAGCTGCTGCAGAAAGAGGCTTTGAACAAATTAAGGAAGAATGATGTCTCACTTTAGACTCTGTCCATCAAATCCCCAAATACCAGCACTTGGCAAAACACCAACATCCGGCAAAGAATAAAAGCGGTGTGCTTCACAAGCAATAAAAGTGATGCCTACATCAAGAAAGCCTGAAGATGAAGGGCGTCTGGGTGGCTCAGCTGGTTAAGAGCGTGACTCTTGATTTCAGCTCAGGTCATGATCCCAGGGTCGTGGGATTGAGCCTCACGTGGGTCTTCCCAAGCCCGCTTAGTGCAGAATCTGTTTCTCCCTCTCCTTCTGCTCCTCCCCCTGCCCATGCTCTATCTATCTCTAATGTGAATAAGAAAAATCTTTTTTTTTTTTTTAAAAAAAAGCCCTAATAGGAGAATTTTTTAAAAGTAAATTCTGTATCTGTGGCAGATAGTCCAATAACTTTTTAAGGATTTGAAAACAGCCTCTATATTGGTAACTTAAGATAAAGAAGTAAGTAACTGTCACATTTTCTTAAGACAGGACACATTTTGGTAAGTAACCTTGATCGTTTAGAAAATAGACAACTTTTTGACAAACAACAGTGTTTTACTTGAAATTTCATGAAATGACTCAAATTTTTCATCACCCCTCTAATCTTTTTTAGGTTTTCGGCTTCAAATATGCTGTGCAAATTTTTTTCCTACACTTTGATAGCAAAGAGTCTGACAATGGCATATAAAAAACAGCAAGGAGAATGTAGACTAAGAATGTAGACTAAGAAGTGGTCGGGTTCAAGTCACAGCTCTGTTACTACCCACCCATGTGACTCTGGGCAAGACATTCATCTTTTTATGTTATAAAATTTTATGATCTGTGCTGGATGAAGTTGTTTGATGGAAAAAAGGTTGTACCCAATGCATTCTTGTTCCATTTCCCATTTCATCAAATAACTCTCAAAAGGGACGAATAACCAGGATTCCTTTTTTAAAGATTTTTAAAATTTACTTCACAGAGAAAGACACAGCGACAGAGGGAACACAAACAGGGGGAGTGGGAGAGGGGAAAACAGGCTTCCCACAGAGCAGAGAGCCCGATGCAGGGCTCGATCCCAGGACCCCGGGATCATGACCTGAGCCCAAGGCAAATGCTTAATGACTGAGCCACCCAGGCGTCCCAGGAGTAATTCTTTTCAAAGACACTGATATTGATAAAATATTTCCTTGCATTTCCTTGCCAACTCCATGAATCATGTACTCTGGAACCATAGGAACTCTAAGTGAAAAATGATTTCAGTCTAAGTGAAAAATAACTCTAAATGAAAAATAATTAAGTTTGCCTGCCCCTCCCTGTTTGCTTTTGAGAACTGCACCCAATCTTCCATCAGGTGCAAATCAATTAATATTCCATTAAATACTCATGAAGACTAGGAAGTTCAAGCTCATAAAATGGATTTTCAGTGTCCATTTCAGTCATTTTCCCAAGAAACTGGCTGCCTGGGCTTAGCGGTCCCTTTTCTACTTGCTAACGTGTCTCTCAGGAGTTGTTGGCATTTGAAGAAGTGCAAGGAGTGAGAAGACCTGACTTTGCAAAGGCCAAGAAGAGATGATCTGGAGAACTAAACAAAATCTGTAATTGTCAGAGACAGACAGCAAGTGGGTCCTACCGTCACCTAGAAGCACCACCAAAGAATGGGGTGTTGGGGCGGAACTGCTGGCCAAGATGGGGTGGGGGGTGATGGAGTCACTTTTTGCCTCCTCTCCTCATTGACTCATTAAACTGGTCTCTTCAGATTACTTGGAGGAAACTGAGGCAGCTTAGCCGATGGGCTACTATCTGCATTCCTGCATGGCCAGACCTCTGGATCCAGAGCCGTCCAAGTATCACCTACATTTATTCATTCACCAAGGAAGCCTTGTGCCAAGAAGAGTAAATCACACAAACTGAAATGAATGCTGTGAAGGGAGGGGATGGGGAAATGGTGTCATGACAGCATCTTTGAGGGAGTAACAGAGGTGTCAGGGAATGCTTCCCTGAGAAAATGGAAAGCAGGAAAACAAGCAGGTGTTAGCAGGGAAGAGGAACACGGGCGAGGGAGGGGGGCAGACTGCGGACAGATAATGTGCCAGGAAGGAGCTGGACAGGGTTAAGGAGCTGCCTGGGACATGGTGACAGGCTAGTGCCTGTGCATGATGACAACTAGGGGATAGCGTGCAAGATGAGACCAGGGAGTCTGATGTCCCAGGAGGAGAGAACTCATCTTTCTCCTCAAAGCACTGAGAAGCCATGGCAGGATCTTATGTGAAGCAAGGCAAGACGAGACTTGTATTTTGAAAAGATCCTCCAGTTGTGGACCAGACTTCATTCTTGATAAAATCCCAGGCACCTGGGATACAGGGCCAGCCAGAGCCTCCCCACCCTACTCATGGGAAAATCCACCTAACTCTAGCGGGTATAGGAACATTCCCCAATCCACTGTTTAATTTCATCCAGTCTTCCCGGTTCCTCCTGCTATCCTGCACAAACACATAAACATCTTGTCCAGAAATAGCAGTCCTGAAAAATGACGGACATTTTTCCCTGGGTTGGTGAAATCTAGGGTTTCTTTTCTCCACGGGGTTTAAGGAGACGTTCTTTCCACTTCAAAGTTCCTGCCTCTGGGACCACAGGATCAGCTCTTTTTGCTAGGTCATCTCTAACGCATTCAAGGAACAGATAAAAAGGTCAAAAATATACTCAACCTTGAGAGCCACAGCGAAAACATACTAACTCTAAGCAGGTTTACCATACACGTGAACTTGTTTTTTCATTTCCTTCTTATGCTTATTTTTTTATAACATGAGTTGGGCTCATCACCTCCCTCACAGAGGACGTACGACTTACAGGTTCTTTTTATTTATTTATTTATTTTTAACAGGTTCTTTATTCTGATCCCAGGCAACGCTGCGGCAGAGAACAGCTATAAAAGTTTAATCTTAAATTTTAGTCTACAAGCTGCTTGAACATAAACTGTTAAGCCAAGGAAAACAAGGAAAAAGGATTTAGTGCAACCCTAGGGGCACCTTGGAAGGATTCATGGGCAGTATCTATGGAATGCCAGACATATCCAAATGCAGAGAAGGATTTTTACTGTAATCTAGGCAACACCCAAAGTCAGGCTCTAAAAATCGTTCTCCGGTTTCGGATCAGCCACGCAGGCCAGGGCTAAAGCTCACGGGTTCCATGTGTCCACCATTTGCAATCGGCCCCAACTGCTTATCAGGGGATTCACGTGTGTTTCCATCCCAGTTCCATCAGCAACCGCAACAAGTCCTTGGACAACTAATTCATTCCCGGTGCACAAATTTATTTTAACACAAAATAATCCTATGGGGAATTCATCATCAGGCTCAAGGGCTCCAGTCAAATTGTGGAAGGAAGGGACATGCCTGGCTCTTTCCCCTCTCCTCTACATGTCTGCCCACCCCTTCCTAACCGCCCCCCACCCCCCACCAAAAGCACTGCAATCAGAGCCCCCAAGCCACTTGTCTAGTGCTTGGGGCTGTTGTATGCCAAAAAGTACTTGTTTGTGACTAGGTTGATTTTTCAATGCCAGCTCCACAAGGCTAAGGGCATAAGGAGAACCAGGGCCCCTCCTGCTTCCTGGACAGCTCTAGGCTCTTGGTTTTTCCCTCTTCCGGTCACCACATGCCTGAGGGTGCTGGTCCCAAGATTTCAGAGAACAGTGGGGGCTACATTTAGTTCTTCAATCTATGAGAAATGCTTAAATCTAACTTTTATCAGAGTCATAAGGTCTGGCTATGTTATTAATGGAAAGGTGCCTTGATGATTACTATCCCTTGTGACTATGGCTCACTCTTGAGTATCAGGGAAGATCACAAAAACAAGGCTGAGTCCTTAAGAAAATATTCTGGAAGTCAGAATAATGGCCTTAGCATTATTACCAAAATAATTTTACCAAGCCCCTCAAAGATGCCTACATCCAGAACCTGTCAATATATTAGGGTACCTGGCAAAGGGAAATTAAAGTTGCAAATGAAATTAAGGCCGCTAATCAGCTGACTCTGAGATGGGGAAAGTTATCCTGAATTATCCAGATGAGCCCAATATAATTACAAGTGTCCTTAAAAGTGGAAGAAGGAAGAGGCAGATGAAAGAGAACTGGGACAGCATAAAACAATGAAACAACATCCTGATTTCTAGCAATGAAACTGGAAAGCAAATTCTATCCTAGCACCTGCCCTTTTTTAAAAAATTATTTTTATTAACATATAATGTATTATTTGCCCCAGGGGTACAGGTCTGTGAATCATCAGGCTTACACATTTCACAGCACTCACCATAGCACATACCCTCCCCAGGGTCCATAACCCAACCAGCCTCTAACACCCCACCCCCCAGCAAACCTCAGTTTGTTTTGTGAGATTAAGAGTCTCTTACTGTTTGTCTCCCTCCCAATCCCATCTTGCTTCATTATTTCCTTCCCTAGCCTCCAAACCCCCTACCCTGCCTCTCAAATTCCTCATATCAGGGAGATCATATGATAATTGTCTTTCTCTGATTGACGTATTTTGCTCAGCATAATACCCTGTGGTTCCATCCACATCGTTGCACACCTGCTCTTTTTAACTGCACATTTTTGAGTTTCCAATTCCTTATGTACCTTTCACCAGAACTTAAACCCAGCCAGCTGCTGGTTCTATCTCGAAACTACTCCTGGCGCAGCCTTCCTCATGGGACTCATTGGGGTGCAGGCAGGGCAATGCACAAGTCACCTCCCCTCCCTTCCCTCTCCCAACCCCATCCCACAGTTCTGTCCTCCTGTCAAGTCCCACTCAGGAGAAAAGGTGCCCTGCTTCCAGGGCCTCAAACACCATCTCACCTCACCATTTTCCCTAAGTGCTGACAAACAAAATAGTGCTGACCAACAGATGAACCTAATATGAGCACACACTGTACAATGGCTCATAAAGTCCTTCTCAAACCTTGACAAGGTTATGTCCCATTGGGCGTGTTTTTCTGATGAATTCATGAAGGTCATCTTCTGGAATTCCCACACATACCCACCTCCACAGCCTTATTCCCAAGAATCAAAAACTAGAAAAACTCTAAACATCCAGTAGTCTCTGGCACTGGCCCTGTGAACTCTAGCCGCACACAACCACACAGACGAACCTGAGACATAACAAGAGGTGAAAAAACATGCACTATATGACTCGTTGATAGATATGCTGTTGAAAAGCTGGATTTCTGGTGTTAGACGTTAAGACAGCAACTCCCTTTGGGAAGGAGGGAGACGGCAGATCTAGGAACATGGGGGCTTATGTGGTTCTGGCATGTTCTACTCTGACGTGGGTGATACTTACAGGAGTGTGTTATCACTTTGGGATAATCGCTAGGCTTAATGCACTTTTGATTTGTGGACTCTATGTATGTGATCTCAATTAAACTTCAATTATTTAAGTTTAAATACGCATATAAAATGATAAAAGCAATCACTGGTTCAAACAATGAGTTCTCAACCCATCCCTACAGTGTCATAAAACGTACACTAAAATCCTTGCATTGAGTTCCTTTTCATCAACTTTCTGCCACTCTGCCTTTTCTCCCACCCCATCACATAGGATCAAGACCTTCATTGTGTAGACATGTTAGGTAGATCAGACACAACAGGAATGCAAAGTACTCTGCAAAGCATTCAGGGCTTTACAAAGGCAAAGAGCATTATTCCAAGAGCAAAAGGTAACTCCTTGCAATACAAGTAGGTATTCATGAGACAATACTCACACAAGGACTTAAACCTTATTTTTTTCCCTCTAGAAAAAAACTAAAAAAATGTATTCAACATTTATCAAAGCCCTTCTGTGTACCTATGGCGATAAAGAGATGAAAAACTGTGTAGTGAGTGTTATGATAACGGTGGGTAGAGGAAGCACAGAAAGGAGCCCCGTGGGACAATCAGCAGAATAGCGGGTGAGGGTCAAGACTGAGCAAGGTCCCCCACCTCTAGGCTGAGAGTCATTTGGGGAAACTGCCCATTCAAGTACTGACAGTTTCCTTGACTTCTTTCATAAGTTTTGGTAAGATCCCAATCTCAATTATTATGCTACAAAAAGTTTAAAACTTCTCCCCAAAGTTTTAACTGTTGGTGTAATTTTTTTTTTTTAATTTTTCTTATTTATTAGAGAGAGAGAGAGCATGAGAGGAGAGAGGTCAGAGAGAGAAGCAGACTCCCTGCTGGGGAGGGAGCCTGATGTGGGATTGGATCCTGGAATTCCAGGATCATGAGATCATGACCTGAGCTGAAGGCGGTTGCCCAACCAACTGAGCCACCCAGGCACCTTGTTGGTGTAGTTTTATAATGAGCCCCCCCCCCGCCCCCACTTTCAGGGTAGCATGAGGAAACCCAAATAAAGGGAAGGAGCTTACATTTCATTGTTGTTGTTGCTGTTAAGTAGGAGAAAGTACTGGAAAGAAAGAATATTACACTAAGCCCCCCAAGCTTATAGATATCATGGCATATAATTTTGGGGTTTGGACTTTTTTATTTTTTTTAAGACTCACAACCACAGTGATAGGAAGGTAAGAATGGGGCAAAGATAAAGGACAGCATAGCACTCTCTTCTCCCCGGGACAGACATCACTCAGCACTGCCTCCTATCCACTAACCCACAGTAAATGCAAAGTATTGAGTTCTCAAGAACTTGGAAAGTGGAACCCATCAAGTCAATGTGGATTCTAAAGGGCCTTACCTATATTTAGAAAATATCTGGCATACTATGAGCTCACTTGATAAATATAGAATGCATTTGAATTACTCCTGTCTTTTAAAAGAACATTGGCTCATTTGCTTCCTTTCTCTTCACCACATCCCTGGGAAGAAGAGAATGAAAAAGAGGGAAAGTTAATGCCATTAGATAAATGCAGTCCCCCTCACCTGGACTGAGACAAGACAGGATTTTTCCAGGGAAACTAACCACCATCCTCTCTAACATCAGGACACCACAGGATGATGAAAATAGCCATCATCAGGGAAGAAAAAAAAAGATGAGACACATGTGAGCTCCCCAGATAGATCTGACATCCATATCCTGAGTGAAACCAGACTTCCTTCTCAAGGTCCAAGAGAGGGGACTGGGTACAGTGTCTCCTGCAAAAGTGCTTCCTCTTTATACCGTAGAGATAACAGCTCCCACTTGGCAAAGCAGCGGTCATTTGTACCAACCCTCTCTAGTGACAAAAAGACATCAGCAGCTAAAGGCTGGCCCTCACAACCTCCCCGTGTGGTTCCATGGTCAGTGCCTGTAACATCCATCATGATTAACAAGGATAAAGACAGACACTTTACACAAGTCCAAACAGTCTCAGTGAGCAACACAGAGGACTGACAGCAAACTTTTATGGGTTACTTCAATATATATGTGAATAATGATACTGACAGGTGATGTAAAAGTTCTGGAACGCTGAACAATTTTGAATTTTGCTCCTTTGTGGAATCTCCCCACCACAACTTATAAGCATTAACACTTTTTGCATAGAGGACGAAAGACAGACAGTAGAGGTGCACGGGTGACCTAACAGTGGTAATTCTCCGACAAAGACATTGAGCACCGTATGCAGATAACATCTATAGGATACGCTCTGAGAGTAACCTGAAACGTTAATACGGAATTTCCCAAGGTCAAGAAGAAGTTCAAAGAATCGGAAGTGGCGGCCAAAATCTGCATACAGGAGGAGGAGCCATCCTTTGGTCTTTTCTTTGGCTCACAGAGTAGCTGTGATGTGGCCTGCCAAAACTGGAAAAAGGAACACCGTAATAATGAACACCTTCCATGAAAAGCACAAATGAAACGACCATCTACAGCAGTGACTACTGCCAGAATGCCCTGGCCGGGGTCTTTCAAAACCAAGAGCTGCTCAAGTGTCCTGCCGTGAACCATGGACACCCAATTGCTTTTCGTCCCTGACAGAACAGAACAGAACAGAACAGAGAATGATCCCGGCTATTCACCCATAAAGCTCTGTCAGAGACCATCAATTCACCAAGGATCAACCACTTCAAAGACCCTGGAGACCCATGATATTACAGAAGAAACCTTCAAAAACAGCAGGATGGGAAGACCTCTGATCCCTCCTTCCTCCCACGGTCCCAAGCTTGGATCACACCCAATCCTCTTCACCTCTGCCTCCCACACTTCACACCATGTCAAGGTTTTTCACGTACAGGCACTCCTGAGTCCACGTCCTTCCTCACACCTGTTACAGAGCCATCCTCCAGTGACCTCTCTGGCTAATCCACTGCAGACACTACAGCCAGATTAATTTTCTAAGGCAGAAAAAAAAAAATCACAACGTTCCTCCCACTTGAAATTTTCTCTTGGTTTGTTCTATCATTATTGTTACAGAAAACATCAAAAATAGAGCTCTGTGAGAAACCCCCAGGGACCCATCATCCCCCTTCATAATTATCCCCTCATGGCCAATCTCACTACCTCTATACCTCAACCCACTGAATAATTTCAATCAAAGCTCAGACGGTGGGGCACCTGGGTGGCTCAGTGGGTTAAAGCCTCTGCCTTCAGCTCAGGTCATGATCCCAGGGTCTTGGGATCGAGCCCCGCATCGGGCTCTCTGCTTAGCAGGGAGCCTGCTTCCTCCTCTCTCTCTTTCTGCCTGCCTCTCTGCCTACTTATGATCTCTGTCTGCCAAATAAATAAAAAATAAATAAAATCTTTAAAAAACAAAAAAAAGCTCAGACGGCATGGGATTTCATCTGCGAATTCTTTTTAACATCATTCTCCTTACGGAACTATACTGTTTTCATCACAGCCCCCCAATTCAACAATCATCCTTTGCTACCACTAAGTTTCCGGTCAATGTCAGTATTTTCATGATTCGCTTATACATCATTTTTTGCTTTTATTTACATTTTTTTTAAAGATTTTATTTATTTGACAGAGATCACAAGTAGGTAGAGAGGCAGACAGAGAGAGAGAGGAAGGGAAGCAGGCTCCCCGCTGAGCAGAGAGCCCGACGCGGGGCTCGATCCCAGGACCCCGAGATCATGACCTGAGCCGAAGGCAGAAGCTTTATCCCACTGAGCCACCCAGGCGCCCCTACATTTTTTTTTTAATCAGGATAGACATAGGCCAAACATTCTGATTAATTAGCATGTTTCTTAAGCCTCTTTTAAACTAGTTTCCCTCTGTATTCCCTTCTTTTTTTCTATTTTGCTTTGTCGTAGATTTTTGGAATTGTTTTGTTAAAATCTTAAGTGTTTAACTTGGTTTTTCAACCAATCCTTACAATCTTTTATTACCACTGGTCTACATCTAGATCAAGTTCCAATCCAATCATATCCTAAATGTGGTCTTTTTTAAATTCGTCCTAAAATTCTTTGATATTTGTCCCTTCAGGCAGAGCAGCTTAATTTCACTCCCTTTGAGGCTACATCTGACTTAGACTCATTCCTAATGAGGAGAATACACTGGGAGTGAAGGTGTGTATTTTCAAGGCTAAAGACTACAAAGGCTCTGTGGCTTTCTCCTTGCTCTCTCCAGCAGGGGATCGCTGATCTTGGAGGGAGCCAGCGGCCATGCTGTGAGGACCCTCAGGCAGTTCTCAGAGAGCTCCATGCTGAGAGGAAGGGAAGCCTCCTTCTAACAGGGGAGTAAGTAAACTCCAGCCCTAGTTGAGCCGCCCTTGTGGAATGGAACCTCATGAAAGACACTGAGCCACAACTCTCTGGGGTTCCTCATCTACATAGACAGTCAGACAATAAATGTTTACTGCTTTAGGCTGTGGAGTTTTGAGGTGATCTGTTACACAGCAGTGGGTAAGTAAAAGCACACACCCTTCTTCAGGGTTCATGCTCTCACTTCCTTCAGGCCTTTGCTTGAAGGTCATCATCTCAGTAGGATTTTCCCTGACAGCCTATTAAGATCACCAGAGCCCCCATGCCGTCCTACCCTGCACCCACCCAGCACTCCTGGCCCCTCACTACAATTTTCACCACAGCAATTGTCATAATGGTTTAATTACACCAAGTGCAATTGTCTCCCTCTTTGGAGACCCTAAACTCCAGGAAAACACACATTTTGTTTATCTGCTCATTCTGTACCGAGCATGTGTAGGACCTAGCATGTGCTCAGTTAACAGCTTGGGGAATAAAGGATCAAGACTGAAGGGCTTCAGATGCCACAGAATGAGTAGAACACTAAATACACATTTTGATATTTTAGCTATCTTTAGGTCTACAAGCACCTCAAGGGGGCTTAATCAATCTCCTCCCTCAGTAGATTAAAGTAACACAAAACCTTGAAACTCCCCTAAAGTAGGCAATCTTAAAAAAAAAAAAAGCTAACTTAAGAATTGTTACATCTCCCAAAAGCAGCAGAAAAATGGTCCCATCATAGGTGTTCTTCGGCAGTTTGATTAAATAGGGTTTCAGGTGATTCGGTCATTACCTAAAATCATCCACAGGCCAGTTGCCCCCCTGCCTTTGCATCCCTCGAAAGTTACAGCTCATCAATCATTTCAAAAGTTCCTTAAAAGCAGAACTGGATCGTGTACCTCTTAGTACCCCTTGCAGTGCCCAGCTAACAGGGCAAGCTATAAAAGTTTATTAAGAAACTGTCAGAATTGCTAGTGCCTCAGGCTATCCCATCTCCTTACCCAAAAGCACACTGGAGGCACACCCACGCACACACACCCTGTAACAACACCAGGGTAAAAAGTGTCTTCATTCAGCAGATGAAGGCTCTGAAGCAAATTTATCTACTGACTTATTTTTCCAAAGCCGTGTTTGAGCTGAAACCTTAGCCACCTCTTTGACTCACAACATTCTTGTCTAAATTATACGGCTGCTACCAAAAAAAGAAAGAAAAAGTTCCTCCTTTATCTGACTTCTGACATATGGTTCTTACTAACAATCTATATATACACATCACAGAGGGTCAAACTGTAACAGGAGACGGTGATATTCAAGATGAATACTATCGCTTGTAAATTACTTCACAGTTTATGTAAGTAGTAACGCAAGAAAAAAATAATTGCAATGCACAGTAACCTGACTCTTGATTGCCAAGGCATGGCTCTACGTGGAATTGTTCTTTGTTTTTAAGATCCAGACCAATGCTGGAAGAGAGATATCTAGCTAGGAGATCATCAAAGCTTTGTTTCATTTCAAGGACACACAGTTCCATCCATGTTCGGCCCAAAAAAGCACCATTATCTTTTTAGAGAAAAGGTCAGTAAAGCACAGCTCAAAGGCCAAAGCTGGCCCACAGCCTGTTTTGGATGACCCACAAGCTACGAATTCTTATACGCTTACATTCTTTTAATGATTGAGGGGAAAAAAAAACAAAAGAAGAATATGGGGTGACATGTGAAATTTATATGAAATTCAAATTTCAGTGTCTATCAATAAGTTTTATTGGATCAGTCACACCCGTTCATTTACGCGTCATCCGTGGCCGCATCTACAACAGCAGAGTTGAGAAGCTACAACAGAAGCCATCACAAAGCTGAAAATATTTATTACCTGACCCTTTGCAGAAAAAGCTACCACCCTCTACTTCAGGGCACAGATGCCGAGTCCTAACTGCCTCTACCTAAACCCTAACATGTGTGAATATTATCCATTTATTAAGGGTTACATATTACATAACCGCTCTGTACAGCCTCAGTTTCCATATCTGTAAAATGGGGTTCATCATAGTACCCACCTTATGGGGTCCCTGTGAGTTGTAATTCAGAATACAGGCAAAGCACTTGAAAGAGTCCCTGACACAGAGTGGAGCCAGGACTACGGATTCGCCGGACCTGGCCAATCCTTGTCGCGGGCTGCGTTCTCCAAAGGAAATGCTAGCAACGTGGTCAGCTTTCCAACTAGCCCCCGCATCTGCTTATCACCATAGAACAGAAGGACAAGAAGATTAGAGAGAAAAATGAAAGAAAAAACAGAAGGGTGAGGAGGGAAGAAGAAGAAAGAGGAAAAAGTATGAGGACCCCACTCAGGTTGGGACAGTAGGTGGCCTACTTGAAGGGGAAGTATAAATTAGGGTAATTTCATCTATACTAGCAGATTAAATAACTCCTGTGGGCTGCCTGGATACCAGTCACCATGTGGAAGCTGTCTCCAGGGGGGGAAGTATTCCAAATTCCCAGCAATGACTTACAAATGAACCGCTGGGTCAAGCCCATTTTCAAGTGGAGAACTTCCTGTATTTTACATTCCTAGACAAATGACAAGTGAGAGTTGCAGTACATTCTGTGTCTTGTTATCCTGTGAGGAGCTAATTAGAAGGAAACAATGGATGTAAGGCCGCTGGGCGGTGAGGACTGCTCCCCCCCCCCCCCCCCCCCCCCCCCCCCCCCCCCCGCCACTCAGAAGAGGGCGGGGATAAGCAGTCTTATCCAGGAGTCCTCATTGTGTGCAGAATGGCACTTACTTCCAAACGCTAAGAAAAAACCAAGTTCCCATAAATAGAACACAAGCTCATTCACCAAAAATGGACCTGGGTGGCAACTGGGTTGTATACATGGTGTTACTAGAAGAGACACTTAACCTGCTACCGAGGTTGAGAAATGCTCTTTCCCAGGGTTCCCGCTCACTTGAATACCTTCTCTGAGCAGTGCAGCGTTCCTGCCATTTCCATGTGTCTTTGCAAACTTCCCTCCTGTTTCTCTTCTTAAATTATTTCAAAACTCTAGACAATTCCCCCACCCCGCTAAAAAAGAAGAATTTTTTAACTCAGGACTGCATCACAAATAGCTATCTTTGTTATCCTTGTCCCACCTTGATTCCCCGAGTCCTCTCTAAGGCTTTGGTTTATGTTTATGGTCAGTCTTCCCTGCAGAGACTAAACACACCCACCAAACATGTTTAAGAGACTTGATGTGTAAACCTTAAGGCAAGAGAAGACATTATTATCCAAGTGATTTCAGCAAATTGTGCAGAACAAGCAGAGTGACTGAAAGCAATGCATCCAGGACAATAATGAAGGTGCTCCTGAGCGGAGGCAAGCTGAAACACTCACTGAGAATGAATCTGCTGGGACAGTCCCACTGAAGGCTTTGGCTTGAGGGTCAAGGTCATCTGGGCCACGGGACTGACTCGCGGTAGACTGTCTGCCTTCTTCAGCGAAGTGCGCTTTGCTGCTTGCTCAGGAGGGACCCAAGAGGAAGCAGCCCCGGGACTCTGCCCTCCAAAGCCTGGTGACGAGGTGTCCTGGGCAGCTATGGTTTCACAGGCTTTGCCCTTGGTCCCCGGTTTACACACACAGAGTTGAGGCCGGAGACACATCCCTCCATTCTGGCACGGTGGAACACAGCTTGCTGCAGAAAGACAACAGAAGACACGACTTTGAAGAAAAGCTTTGTAGGGGCACCTGGGTGGCTCCGGGGGTTAAAGCCTCTGCTTTCAGCCCAGGTCATGATCTCTGGGTCCTGGGATCGAGCCCCGCATCAGGCTCTCTGCTCAGCGGGGAGCCTGCTTCTCCCCTCTCTCTCTGCCTACTTGTGATTTCTCTCTGTCAAATAAATAAATAAAATCTTTAAAAAAGAAAAGTTTTGCAGACTTCACAAAATTCTTCCAAAGCCTTCACATTAGCACCAGTATTTATCCCCCCAAAAAATAAAACTGTATTTAAAAACATGATGGAGGGGCACCTGGGTGGCTCAGTCAGTTAAGCGGCTGCCTTCGACTCAGGTCATGATTCCAGGGTCCTGGGATCGAGCCCCACATCAGGCTCCCTGTTTAGCAGGAAGCCTGCTTCTCCCTCTCCCACTCCCCCTGCTTGTGTTCCCTCTCTCACTGTGTCTTTCTGTCAAATATATAAAATCTTTTAAAAAAATTAAAAAAAAAACAAACCACGATGGAGGGGTGCCTTAGTGGCTTGGTTGGTTAAGCTTCTAGCTCTTGTTTGGGCTCAGGTCATAATCTCAAGGCTGTGCGCTCAAGCCCTGTGTCAGGAACATGATTAAGGTTCTCTCTCTCTGTCCTTCTCCCACCACCACTCACACTGCCTCTCAAAAACAAAAAATACTTTTAGACAAAACAAGATGGCAATGACAACAATGACGATAGCTCATATTTATTAATGACTTTCTCTGTGCTAGGCACTGTTCTCATGAGGTATCGACGAATTTAATCCCCCAGCAATTACTGTAAGTAGATGTTTTATTTTGCCTATTTAACTGTTGGAAGAAACAGACACCCAGGGGTTATGTAACTTGCCAAAGGTCACACGATTGTGAGTAAACAGAAGAGCTGGGAATTGAATCCAAGTGACCTGGCTACAACATCATCATTCCTAACCACTCTATCACAGTGCCGCTCAGAAATGCATCAGAAACAAAGGAAAAACTTAAGAAAATGCTTTGCCCTTCTTCTTAAACTGTGCTCTGTGTCAATTTGAGGTATCCAAATAAGACTCAGCAGAAAAACAAACAAACAAAACAAAACAAAAAAACAAGTTCCACCTCAAACCCCCAAAGGTGCAACAGACTTCATCTGACATAAGCTATCAGAGCTTGGAGTGACTGAGAAATGGAGTCCAACCCACTTTCTTGTTTTTACAGGGCAGAAGGATGCACAGATTGAGAAGCATCCAACGTACACTTTCATACTTTTGTTTGTAAAAGCCAGTGCCCTGTACACCATTCCTCATGTTACAAGGGAAGGCAACCAAAAAGAAACGAGCTCTTTATCTCCTATCCGATAGGATGCACGTATTCCGAATCACTGACCGGAGGTAAGTGGATTTCATCATAGGCGAGGTACTAGAGTTTAGCGGTTACGGACTTAAATTTTATTAGATATATTATGTTGATGTTATAGGCTGATGGACAGGATTCCTTCAGTTTCTTCTTTATGTGTCCAAAGGCTCTGATTTACGCCAACTGAATTTTTTATCAGTCCACTTTTAACTTTAACTCTTGGTCGTCAGGCAGATCACACTACAAATCTCCATAAAATTCAAAGCCGGATTCAGTCCACATGAATTTTTACAAAATAGATGAGGGACATGAACCAGAGGAGGCTGAGTAATGGAGAAGCCGAATGACCAAGACCTAAAAGCCCTTCAACCTCCTGATCCTCTATAAAAGAGAGAAGATACTTTTCCCATCGTCCTACAATATGATTCATATTAGTTATAGCAAATAATGATAAGAAATGACCATCAAGTGTCAGAATACTAGGCTGACAAATTTTCCAAAAGTGGAAAAGGATTCTTAAAAAGCAAAGAAAAACGCAGTCAACTCCTTTGATGACCTTGGGGAAAGTTATTTAACCTTGGCCTCTGCACCTGTACGTGTTTGGGGGGCAAGAAGAGGGCAGTAACTGCTTTTCTAAAATGGTCCTGAAGAGCTCTTACCAAATTAGGCTTCTAGAATTCAAAGCCCAAAACTATGCACTTCAGGGTTCAGGATTCTAACTTATCAGCATTTTCTTGGCCAACTGATGACCACTGGGTCCCTTCTCCGCCACGGTTATTTATGGAATGTCACAAGAATGGAAATGGGCTCCACCCAGAGAGAACAGAAGTAGCCACGAGGGAGAACAGGACTGGGCTTTCGAAGCTGTGCCTGTACCAGAGATCACCCCCTAGGCACTCTCACGTACACATTCTCTTCATGCTTTCAATTAGAAACATGTTTCATTTGAACATCTGAGAATGATTTCCGCTTCTCCTCCCAACCAAGGTGTACTGCAAACGTCCCCTCATCTAGCAGGAAGGCTGCACAGAGCAGCTGACAAAAGCTGGTACCTAGATAGAGGCCAATCGTGTCATCTTCCAAAATACCACTGAGAGTATACAACAAGAGCCTGCCTTTAGGAGGAGGACGTGGATGGATCGGAAGTAGAGAAGGGTAGAGATTTTTTTTAATTCTTCAAATTTGGTAGAGTACGGGAGGCAGGGAAAGAATTTTCAACAAATTTACAAAAAAAGTTCTACTGTAAGAGAAAGAACGTGTTATATAGTAGTGTTTCTGGATACACTATCACCCTTTTACAGTAAATGTTGAAAGTACAGCAAGGAGAACGACTAGACAATGTTCTCTTCCACCTACCCCAGGAAGGTTCTAGAAGCAGCTTCCTGGAGCACGCAGACATTGGGGGCTGGCTCAACCTGGGGCGGGGAGTTCGGGGGACACAGTCCCTAATTGCCAAGATACGCCCCTCACCTGACATGAAAAGACAAGCAAAACTCATGTCTTGCAACCACATTTTATCAAGCCATTTTTCCTTGGAACTAGGACCTCACGCAGGCGTGGTTCTCGCTTCCCAAAGCGTGGTGCCTGGACCAGCAGCCGCATGCGTAGCCCTCTAGAAATGCACATTCTCGGGCCGCCCCAGGGCCCGCAAATCGGAAACGGCAGTCCAGCAGTCTGACTGTCTTCTACATGAGGCAGATGCATCGTCAAGTGTGAAAACCACGGACAGACATCAAGTGTTTGGAAACTGGCACTCTTCCACCAGCCAGTTTTTGAGGATTTTTTTCTAATTCCACTATCATTAGCATACAGTGTTATAGTATCTTCAGGTGTACAATATAGTGGCTCAACAATTCCTTACATTAGGAGGTATATTTTTATAAGGGCAAATTTGGTGTTTTCACATATAGTTGCATTTATTTTATTGAATTCTTGCTGTGATAAATCTGTTTTACATTGTTGCCCTTTTATTTTTAATGCAAAAAAAATTTAAAAACGTCCCCTAGGACCAAATTCCCAAGATGATTATAGGTCCCTTCCAAAAGTTTGTCACCATTTACTTCCAATGTAAAAATCTGTAGGCAATGTAAAAAAACGGTTATTCTGGGACACCTGGGTGGCTCAGTGGTTTAAGCCGCTGCCTTCGGCTCAGGTCATGATCCCAGGTTCCTGGGATCGAGTCCCGCATCGGGCTCCTTGCTCAGCGGGGAGCCTGCCTCTCTCTCTGCCTCTGCCTGCCTCTCTGCCTGCTTGTGTTGCTTTCTCTCACTCTCTTTCTGACAAATAAATAAATAAAATCTTTAAAAAAAAAAAAACGGTTATTCTAACCAAGGCACTCAAGTATGTGGAATATTATAAATAAATGTTACAGAAGCACTTTTAAAATACTTTTTCCACCAGTGGATTCTGCACTGGCCCAGCCAAAAGTGGTTCAACACAATGAGTAAACACTACATCAAGATCTTACCAGCAGCTTGGGCCTTGGTTCTCAGGCTTAGCCGCACATTAGAATCGCCTGGGGAGCTTTTAAAACTCTCAAAACCCAAGGCTAACGCCAGGCTCTGAACCAAAATCTCTGGGAGAGGGGCCCAGACATCAGTTCTGGTTTTTGCTTTTTGCTTTTTTAAAGTCTCCAGGTAATTGCAAGATGTGCAGCCAAACTTGAGCAAAATCCTAATCCAGACTTGCTGACAGACTGGGTTTCGTAAAATGCAGCTCTTTGGACTTTTTCTCCTTCATTCAAAAGCTTTCAGCATTGTTAGCTGCCCATGAGACACATTTAAGACCCTCTACACCTGCCCCGACCCCCTTCCTACCCCCACTGCCATCGGCCGGTCTCTGCAGAAGCCCACCACTCTTTGCTTCTGCACACAGTGCCCTGTCCTAAAACACAGGCCCCGCAAGCTCTGACTTGTGTAGAACGTCCTCCTTCCCTCTGAAGTCCTTCCCAAATGCCTGCCCACTCCTACCACAACCTGTTCATCGCCCAAACTCACATCCCCTCCCATCATTCCTATCACAGTCCCCATGTATGGCCGCACATCATTAATCATCTCCCAACAAGTTCTCTCATTTCCCAAACTACATTATCCACTGAGGTCAGGTAATTGGCTCATGCAGAACCTTCTGCAGCCTAGGACGGTAGCTTTAACTGCATCTTGGTCAACTAACTGGTGTGAAAGCAGCGCCACTCCTTTCCAAATTATGCTTCGATCCGAGGATCTCTCTAAAGAATATAATCCGTATGCTCCTAATCTGTTACATTACAACAGTCTAAACCTCCAGACTTCATTTGCATGTGGCATCTTTGATCAAATCTCCAATCCTCCAAAGACTTTTTTTTAAACAAAATCAGTATTCGAATATACTCTGCTAACGTAGAAGATCTGTAGTGGCATTTAAACAACATGCTCTTGGGTGCACCTGGGTGGCTCAGTCAGCGAAGCATCTGCCTTCAGCTCAGGTCATGATCTCAGGGTCCTGGGATGGAGCCCCACATCCGGCTCTCTGCTCAGTGGGGAGTCTACTTTCTTAAAGAAACGATTTCAGAAGCCCAAACCCAATGTGTTCCAAAAGAACTCTGAAGGGATGCGACTCTCCGAAACAAACTGGTGAAGGACTAACAGAAAAGAACGCCGTCACGATGCACTTAACAGTAAAAGCTGTGATAAGTTACTAAGCCTCCAGTGGAAAAGCGTGTTAAGGGGATTAGCCTAAGAAGCTCAGATGCAAAACAAACAAACAAAACCTTCTGTGAGGAGCCTGAACGGGGAGATGGTTCAGAGACCTACAGAATGTCCCCTGAACCTTCACCAGCAGGTGAAGCTGCACAGGCAGAGGACAGAACACCAGGAGGCCAGGACCTGTAGTGAGCAAATTCCCAATCCTGCCCCCACCAAAGTCAGGACATTCAGCAGGGTCCCCAGAATTAAACTCCTTTAAAGAGGATAGTAAGGGGGGCGCCTGGGTGGCTCAGTGGGTTAAAGCCTCTGCCTTCGGCTCAGGTCATGATCTCAGGTCCTGGGATCGAGCCCCACATAGGGCTCTCTGCTCAGCAGGGAGCCTGCTTCCTCCTCTCTCTCTGCCTGCCTCTCTGCCTACTTGTTATCTCTCTCTGTCAAATAAATAAATAAATAATCTTTAAAAAAAAAAAAAAGAGGATAGCAAGGGAGGTGGGTGGGGGGTGGGCTAGATGGGTGACAGGTATTAAAGGACACCTGGGGTGCCTGGGTGGCTCAGTGGGTTGAAGCCTCTGCTTTCAGCTCAGGTCATGATCCCAGGGTTCTGGGATGGAGCCCTGCATTGGGCTCTCTGCTCAGCATGGAGCCTGCTTCCCCCCCTCCCTCTCTGCCTGCCTCTCTGACTACTTGTGATCTCTATCAAATAAATAAATAAAATCTTTATATAAATAAGTAAAAAAATTAAAAAGGACACCTGATATGATGAGCACTGGATGTTGTATTTAAGGGCTGAGTCACTGAAGTCTATTCCAGAAACCAATACTGCACTGTAGTTTAACTAAAACGTAAGTTAAAAAAATAAAGAGGATAGGAAGACTTCAATGTTAATATCAGGCAAGAACAGTACATGAAAGGAAACTAACACACATATCAGTTAAGAACACAGATACAAAATACCTAAATAAAATATTAGTATTTGAAAAACAGAAGAGCAAGCAGAATTCCAGAAATACAGGATGGCTTTAATGTCAGCAAATCTTGTCTATGGAATTCCCCGTGTTAAAAAAATCAAACGAGAACTTATCCCAATGAATGCAGAAAGTCTTCCAATAAAATCCATCACTACTCATAATAACAAAAATTGTTAGCCAACTAGGAATACAAGGGGATTTCCTTGTTCTGGTAAAGAGGACCTACACCAAATCCCACAACAAACGGCATACCAAAACCTACAGCAAGTACTATAAGGAAGCTGTAGAGGCCTTCCTATCAAAATGGGAGACGTAAGGTCTAAATGCCTACCATAACCTCCAATAGCTAATGTTGTGTTGCAGGTTCCAGCCACCAGGACACATGAAGAAAAAGAAATGAAAGGTCTCAGAACCAGAAGGAAGACACAAGTTTATCATTATTTTCAATTTAAGTAAAATTTAAATTTAAGTAAATTTTCAATTTAAGTAAAATGTCTATGTAAATACAAAGACTCTACAAACTATTATAAGCGATAATGTGGAACTGGTTCAGAGATAAACAGATCAATACAGTGTAATATAAAGCTTAGAAATGGACGAAAACATAGAGTCTTGCGACAAGATGGCGACACAACAAATCTGTAGAAAAGCATTGGGCTACATAATGGCGTTGGAAAACAGACATTCATCTAGAAGAATTAAAATCTGAGCCCTACCCACATAAGAAATATACATTCTAGACCTTTAAAAACTTTAAATGAAAATGTGACAGAATCGCTTCATGATTTGTGGTAAGGAAGAATTTCTCAAACCTGAAACAGGAAGTAAAAATCAAAAAGGATTGATGAACCTGACTATATCCAGAGAGAGAGAATCTTAAGTAGACTCCACGCCCAGTCCAGACCCCAACGTGGGGCTCAATCTCACATCCTGAGATCACGACCTAAAGGAAAATCAAGAGTCAGATGCCTAACCAACTAAGTCACCCAGGTGCCCCAAACTTGACTAGAACATAATTTAAAAGACACTATATACAAAATTGAAAGACAAATGACAAAGGCACTTGAGATAGATTTAACAAAGGATATAACCAGATAGATCAAGAATTCCTAAAAATCAAAGGAAATGCCCCCCAAAATGGACAAAAGATATGAATTAGTTATTCACAGATCATGAAATGGGAGTGACAAATAAATGTGAAAAGATATTCAACTTCTCCCATTATCAGAGAACTGCAGACCAAAACAACATTGGGATGCAGTTCTACAGTCCAGAGACTGGCAGTAAGTCTGTCATCACCCAGTGTTAGCAAAGATATAGGGAAATAGGAACTCTTACATAATGCTCATGGGTTATTTTACATTCACCTCTGCAAAGAGCAGTTTGGCAGTATTCAGTAAGGTTCTAATGTGAAAACCCTAAGGGCTGGCAATTGCACTTCTAGACTGTCATGTACTCAAGCAATGTTCACTGCACACCATGAACAGTAGGAAAGTACTGACATTGATAAACTGTGGTATATTTGTACAATGAAACACTAGACACCAGGTAAAATCATGATCCAGGTCTACAGCCAGCCGCATGGAGGGATCTTGAAAATAACATTCACGGAGAAAGTAAATTACATGATGCTACTTTGTGATACTCTTTTTGACACGATCACAAGTATCCATGCAATTTTTAAAATATATAAAATGCTAATCATTTTTATAGACATAGGAAATCAACAAAAGCATAAAAATGTACTGGATTCACACTAAATTCGTGACAGTGATCACCTCCTAGAAGCAGAACAATACTAGAGAAGAAAATAAATCACTTTACTGGAGTTTTTTTCTTAAAGAAGGGTAGCAAAAAGACAACGAGCTTACCTATATAGCTGTGTGTAGTATATAAACTGGGATTTACGGCTGTACCCTTTGTACTTTTCTGCATACTTTAGTTTTCAAAATCAAAATAATTTTTAAAAAACAATGCGACAGAAGGCAATTAAGAACTGAAGGCAGTGAACACCTGTTCCTTACACAGGGGGTGAGGAGGGGCTCACGAGGACGAGGCAGGTCCGAGTCAGAAACTGCCGTCATGACAACGATGAGCTCAGACTGCAGAGCCTGGGCTTGCAGAAAACGGACATTAAGACACGGGTGAAGAGGACATACGACAAAATTTTACTGTATCCTGGAGGCCAGAGCAAGCTTCTGAAAACCCCTTTTTGTCATTTGAAACAAATTCTCAAGTTCTACCCTAAACAAATACTCGCCCATATCTTCCCTATTTGATTCCTACTCCGGTTGACAAGCAGATCCTAATGTTCTTTAAAAGTTCGACGATTGTATTTTTAGGAAATAACCCATGCCCTGAGGTTCAGCCTCTACTGCTTTTAATTCTAAAAAAGTAACTCTTCGTTATATTTAAAACTCGTCCCGGCCCACACAGGGCCAGCAGGATGACTCTCTACCCCCTCGCATTTCTCTCCATTCAAGTTGTAGCATGTCTCCTGCAAGCGTCCCGCAGAGAAATGTGAGTCTCACTGTGTCTTCTGTGATCAGAGACAGCAGGTGAGAAATGGCTTTGCTGTGTGTGTCTTCACAGTAATTCCCAGCTGCCCTTTGAAAGTATTCAACAACACTAAGTGATATCAGATCACAAGAAACATAGCATGAGGTCACACATTTTCGTCTAACTCTGTCTGCTCCTTGTACCGAACCCAAATAAATACTGTGTTTGCCTTGCAAATGTCTCTGGGTCAGCTTCCTCCGAATCCCTCAAGAGCAAAAAACATCAGCATAACATCCTGATGCCTTTTCTATCCAGCCTCATGGAATAATGAAGAATTCCCCATCACCGAATTTTCTGGTAGGTGAACCAAGCACCAACACATATACTAAACCTTGTGGGTTTTCATCTTTAGGGACACCCGTGAGAAGTACCTCAGGTAGGGGTGTGGGGGGGTGGGGAGCAGTGGTTTATGTGCATGTGTTCAGGTCCTCTTTCCAGGTCAGGATGCCAACTAGCCCGGCCTTTCTCCCCACTCTTTCCTATCCTGTTTGATTTTGTCATCTACTCTCTATCTCAAGTGACAACTTACCCAAGCAGACAGTCAGATGGTTGTGCAGACAGTCAGCACAAATTACACAGAACACAAGTCACAAAGGTTATGTGCAGAATTTCCTGGCTTTTTCAGGAGTTTAATGCCTTGATGTCAAGTACTGAGCTGCCATCTGCCTAATTCCCCGGGAGCTGTGTTCTGGAAGGTGGAAGTTCTGGAAGCCTGAGCTCAGCAGGAGTAGCTTGTTACTGTGTGATTTAATTTAAAATAGGTGGTCAGCAGAGGCCTAGCACAGTCCTCCTGATGCCATCAAGAATGGTGAAACCATTCATGGAATATAACGTAATTAAATCGCAAGTCATGTAATGAAAAACCACCAGCAGTTTTGCTGGGTTCTGTTTCTGGCCTTATTACTGCCATTTTATTAACGTTTCTTAACTTTTTTTTTTTAAAAGTCAGTGAGAAAAGAAAAGAAAGCAACGTTAAAGATCTACAGTTTAGACCATAGAAACATTTCATTTAAAATCGCAAAAGGAAGAGAAAGAACAGAAAAAAATTTTCAGGAAATGCTCTTACGTAGAAAAGATAAAAGGTGATCTTTAACAAATTAAGACCAAAATTGGGACGGAAAAAAAAGAAAGGAGGACAGAAACAGACAATGAAGACAAAAGAAAATGCAGTTAGTAAATAAACCTGTTGGGTAATGTCCAAATTATCAAAAGAAATACAAACAAAAATGAGGAGATACAATACTTGGCTAGTTTTTTTTTAAATCCCCTAAACGTATTAATATAAATAAAAGTATTATTTTCAGAAAGCAGTTTAACAATAGGTTTCAAATACTTCAGTAGCCTCGTTTCTAGAAATGTATTCTAATGGTCAAAAAAGGAAATAACTAGGCACATACATAAGTCAGCCACAGCAGTGTTATTTATGCCAACGAAAAATCCAAAAGAAGCAGCACACAGGTCAAGTATGCTATTACAACCGTTCAAAATTAGAATTTTGAATGTCATACTGTTAAGTTTTTTAAATGTGGATACTGTTACCATGAATAAAAATCCAATGTTATTTTGTGAGTTACTGACCACCTTCTCCAATAGTATAATTTTGTTTTGTGCACTAATGCTCATACATATGTGTGACAAACCTTGAGTTCTGTCACAAGTCTGTGACAAATCCTGAGTTCTACAGACTGTAAAATATTATGCACATATAGAGTATGATTATAATTGACATCTTTATAGTTCATTAGAAGGAAGACCACGTATTTCTAAGTAATAAATCTGTAATATGTTTCAATCCCATCATATTATCCTTCTTCACTCATTCACACATTAAGATCCACATCCTAGCGCTGTGCCAAGAACTATGGATAAAAAGATGAAGAGACAAATAGGCTCTCAAGGAGATCAGAGGCCAGTTAGGACAGATTAGTATTTAAAAAAAAAAATCACTGTACAGTTATGTGCTGGTACAAAAGGTATAGAAGGAATGAGAAATGAGGGGCCCTTATTGGGTAAATGACAAATATTTTGATGTATTATATCCAGGGGACCACAAAGAATACAAAGAATTCTTCGAATGGTTTGTTCCCTGGAGGAGCGAGAAAATCCCCCTGCCCAAGCTCACCTACAGATGGAAACAGAGGACACTGGGCTTTGGAGCCACACCGATCTGAGTCTGAACCACCCCAACCCTACACCCTTGCTGTGTGCCCTGTGACCAATTGCTAAGTTTGACCTGCGCCTTCTTGGTCCTTCACTGCACCAAACACTGAGTGGCAATCCTGCATTCCATTTTGTACCAGGCACTATCCTATGCTGCACACAAGAACATGCCATCTCCGCCCTGGGAAACTCATGGCCCAGGCAGAAGACTGACAGGAGCAGTGATTATCACTATTATAAGCGTTTCAAAAAGAGGATGGTACAGAGGGGGGCCCACCCATATGGGATTTAGGAGATGAGGAAAGACCTCCCTGAGATCATGAACTTAGGACCAGATCTGAAAGCTGAGAGAAGTGGGTAACATGTAGGCCTGGCCCTGGAGTGTGGGGCGAAATGTGAGCAAAGAAACCTGCCACAAGGCCATTAAGAAGCAAAATGCAGGGGCACCCGGGTGGCCCAGTCGGCTAGGCATCCAACCCTTGATTTCAATTCAGGTCATGATTTCTGGGGCCTGGGACCAAGACCCTCACTAGGCTCTGCACCAGCAGCATCTGCTTGAGGATTCTCTCTCTGCCTCTCCCTCTGTCCCTCCTGGCCTCATTCTCTCCCTCCCTCCCTCCCTCTCTCTCTCTCTCTCTCTCTCTCTCTCGCTCTCAAATAAATAAATAAATAAATCTTCAAACAAAAACAAAATGAAGATTTTAATGAATCAAGATAAAAATGGACTCTGCTGGCCCCAGAGCAACTTTTCATTAGAGATCAGGCTCAGCATGGTGAGGAAGGAATTATGAGCTATTCTTAAATCCATGTGTCCAGTACTCTGCCACAGTACGGTTTACTGTGACCAGCAGAGAGGTTATCCCGCACATCAGGAACACAACTCTGATGCCCGTCATCCTCCGTTTAACCTACCGCTGCTCCAGATGCCCCAGTCACCCCAGGAATAGGTGAACGAGAGGCATGCAGGGAGACAAGCCAGTTCTCATGCTGCCAACATGACTGTCCACAGGTACAGACCTTCTGTACAGCGATCA